>NW_027271396.1:485000-865561 GCF_040938485.1 Diadema antillarum | reverse complement strand
AAAAAAAGGGCAGTCAGCTCCAATTTACGAAAATTTTATGCTGCGAAAATTTCATGCCGTGAAAACGTCTCGCTTTTCAGCATGTCAACATGAAGTCTTGAGTACAAAGAGACCCTAATACAACATGTACTTCTCTGACAGTACGGTGCTTGCAGATAATTGGTACCCTTTGTGATGCCGTAATACAGGGATCTTATAGTTTTGGTTGAGACCTACATTTGTAACTTCAGGTTTCTAACATTTTTTGTGAGATAATGAGAAACCTTATATGAAATGTGAAAAGCATGTAATTTCAAGAGGAATTAAGTGTTTATTTGATG
Organism: Diadema antillarum; assembly: GCF_040938485.1. NCBI lineage: Eukaryota > Metazoa > Echinodermata > Echinoidea > Diadematoida > Diadematidae > Diadema > Diadema antillarum. The sequence continues at coordinate 865,241 of NW_027271396.1, read as the reverse complement.
AAAATTGGTTTTGAAATGGCTGAGATATCCAAAATAAAGCAATCCTAATAAAATTTGGGACCCACCTTTTATTATGATTGCTTTGTTTTACTTTATTTGTTAATGTCTCAGCCATTCCAAAACCGATTTTCATCAAATAAACTTGAATTCTTCTTAGAATGGTATCCTCTCTACTATTTCCCATATGGTTTCTTGGTATCTCGCAAAAAGTTACATGCTCAATCCTCGTCTCGACCAATACTAAACCATCCCATTAATGCCTCAAGCCAAGAAGTGCTTATCTTTGTTCACTTCATAGATCCCATTGTGATTACACAACTTGGTCCAAAACTTGAAATTTGAGCATGTTGCAAGCTCTGAATGTGAGACTACAGCCCTTATTTCCTGTTATGGTGCGCACATTTAATGTTCTGTTTCATGTTTTGGGCACACTTTTTTGTAAGTACCAACTACAAATGTATGTTAGCTTGATGTTTGTCAAGTAATGCACATGCTTTTGGCATGTTTAATTACATTTTACGTACGTATTTTGAGCATGTCACCAATTCTTTAGAATGTTGTGTTGTATGTGGCTGGCTTTTGAGGATGTTGCATAAGAATTTGAGCATGTTGCAGCGACATGCTCCAACCCCTTGTATACCACCCTGCGTGTTAAAGCTTTTTATGTTTCCTTGCTAAAATAATTTTTATCCTCTTCTGATGTCACCACCTGACAGGAGAGTGGAATCGCTAGCCTTCTTCCAGACTGCAAGATTGATGCCCATCTCTTCGAGCCCTGTGGCTACTCCATGAACGGACTTCTCAAGGATGTAAGTCTTGGTTGCCATGGTATCAAATTGTACTATTTCTACACTGTCATAAGCACACTACCCCCCCCCCCCCTATTCTCACTCTTTCTTTGCTTCTCTTTCTTTCTCTCTATCTATCTCCTTTTTTCTTATTATTTCCTGTAATAAATGTATATCAACATTATTTGACAGCTTCCATTTTTTATTACGGAACATCAAATTATTGCTATTCAGTGTTGATGTGAAAGAGTCTTATCCTTGTTAAACCAAACACACATAAACTATCCTGAGCTATACACATAGTCCCCCCTTAAATTGTCAAAACCTTCTTGTCCAAACTTCCAACTTGTACAAAATGTATGAATTCCTACAATGGCTTGTTCATTCCCACAAATGGCTTGGCTATGAAGGGGCGACCACTGTCCTATGTCAAGAACCTTATTGCCACGTTTATACTCATTAGATAACATTAAACCTTCCTTTACACATATTTCATCACTACTACTGTAAAAGTGGAAATCTTTGCGGTGTTGAAATTTTCACGCATTTCGCATAACCAGAAACTAGCATGCCATATATTCCAGTAGTTGAAGTCTTGATTCCGTGGAATTAAAAACATGCAAAACTCTTCTCACCCGGCCAAGCATGAAAAATTATGAAATTATTGAAAATATCCGCTTTCACAGTATCTCGATGTAACCCCCTCCTTTCATAGAACATTTGCACTCATCTGGTGTGCAGGAATATATGTAGGATACCTACAATGTACTAATACTTCTATGTAATAAATCAAAAATGTGCATGTCTTAATTCTTGAACAATCCTTATCTTTCCCACTTTAAAATTTTGACCACTCTTTCAAATATTTCTGTTTTCTTCTAATGTAATGAGCTCAACGCAAATCAATAAACTTTTCATGTCAGCTTACTGAACTCACTGTTTTAGAATATAAATCATAAATCTGTTCATAACACATTTTGGCCACTGAAGTTTCTCAGTCATATTTCTTTAGACAGCGCCCTCTTGTGATATCTGGTTGATTGAACAAACTTTGTTACGACTATGACATTATAAATAACGTCATGATTAAAAGGACTATACAGTACTGGTTGAGGCGAGGATTCAGGTTTATAACATTTTTTGGTGAGATAATGACAAACCTCTTACAAAATATGAAAGAGCATGTAATTTCAAGAAGGATTCAACGTTTATTTGATGAAAATTGGCCTTGAATTGGCTGAGATATCCAAAAAAGTGATCCTAATTAAATTGACAGGCCACGACTTTTATTAGGATCTCTTTGTTTTACCTTGTTTGTAGATATCTCAGTCATTTCAAAACCGATTTTCATCAAATAAAATTTTGATTCCCCTTGGAATTATGTGCTCTATAACATTTCATAGAGTGGTTTCTAAATATCTCACAAAACGTTACAAGCTAAATCCTCACCTCAACCAGTATTGTACAGTCCCTTTAATAAGAGATCAGTCACTTTCACCACCGACACACATCTTTGATTTTGTAGTGAATGTATTTATGCAGTTCTTGAAAGGAATACATGTAGGATTTTCACTGGTTCTTACAAGCAGTGGGAATGTAACCATTCATTTGTTTCAATAACATCAAACATAGCATTCTATGGTTATTTCTATCAGCTGTTTCAGCTGGAAGCACTTAGATTATAATTCATGTGAAGTGGATTTTTCCTTGCCGTTTCGTTTTCATTTGGTTATGTTTTGACAATTGAAGGTCACTCCATGTAGAGAACAAATTTCCCCACAGTACATCTACAGGACGGTTTTCCGACAAGCCTGTGTAACACACTTAATTGGTTGAAGTATTTGACAAGGCCATATACTGATAGTTATGTCACGTTCTGCAAGAATGTGAGACCCGAAACCTAGCAAAGTGGCAAACGTGGCTCATTAGTAGACCTCTTAGCTATTATTTACAGAAGCCCTGTCATATCAACAAGTACGCGGTTGTATTTCTAATAGTCATTGTCAGACTTGTGCTTGTTCAAGTACATGTATCATCCACTGGTATCATACAATCTGTACCTTTCCAAACCACAAACCACACAGTGTTGTGCATAAACGTTTGTACATTTCAGTACTCCTTCAGAATAATGTATCCTCTATGTAGACATTTAAAGGGACTGTACAGTACTGGTTGAGGTAAGGGATTCATGTTTTGAACATTTCTAAGTGAGATAATGAGAAACCTCTTATGAAATATGAAAGAGCATGTAATTTTAAGAAGGATTTAATGTTTATTTGATGAAAATCGGTTTTGAAATGGCTGAGATATCCAAAAAAGTGATAATAATAAAAGGCGACATGCCACAACTTTATTATGATCTCTATGTTTCACCTTGTTTTTTGATATCTCAGCCATTTCAAATCCGGTTTTCATCAAATAAACTTTTGATACCCTTTAGAATTGCATGCTCTTTGACATCTCATAGAGTGGTTTCTGAATATCTCACAAAATGTTAAAAGCTAAATCCTCACCTCGACCAGAACTGTACACACCCTTTAATTGCCAATTGTTGGTGATTGACTTTGGAGATTATATGTACAGGTGCTTGCACAATAATTTCAGTCTACATGTATGTGAAAATGAAGTTTTGCATTCACAGGTGCTGTACACAGTTTTGTCTCTTGATCAATTACGATAGCCTGGGTAACCCTGTAGTGTGGGGATACCATGGAGTGGGAATGGAGAATCCCTGCAATGAACTGTGTACAGCTTTATCACTGATATCTGTGTAAGTACACACACAGCTGGAGAATCTCACCTGGAGTCGGCCATTACCAATGAGCATATGCTTTGATTCACACGCCGACCAGTGCTGTTCTTGGTTTTGAGTGTACCCTGGTGGACAGAGAATTTGATGAACTGGGCCACCCATGTATCCCCTCATTACCAGGCTTTTAAAGTCACACCCCTCTCACCATCCCCACCTCCCTCTCCCTCCTCCCATCCCTAATCCTCCCCCCCCCCCCCCCCCCATATCCACCTGTTCTTCAGCCGTACCTCTGCAATACTCATCATGAAGTCTTATTTTAAAAGGTGTACTGAAGCAAAAGCAACAATATAGTTCTCTTCATTGCCATTGTTCTGTGCACTGGACATTTTTCCCTACTTGATCTAAATGTGTGTCATTCTCATTTCTTGCCAGCACATCTACAGATCGTCAAAATAACACATTTATTATTCTTTTCTTTTTTCCCCCCAGGATGGCTACGTGACTATACACATTACTCCAGAGAAGGAATACTCATATGTCAGCTTCGAAACCAACTACCCGATGGTAAGCCCAGATGTTATTCCTTTTCCAATCCAATCTCTCATTTCAGTTGATGTGGTATGAGAGCTCCTCTATCCGCTCGATCTCTCACTCTCTCTCTTTCTAAGAACAAGATCCTCCTAAGAAAAATGATGTTCTCAAGCCACCATGCATGCTAATCACTTGAGTATCATAACTTCTGTCCACCTCATTTGTCTCCTTTGGTCAGTGTTTCACTGAATACAGTGACCAGCAGCAGTTTCAGGATAATACCTACTCTGGGTACGGAATTCCTTATGTAGCTCTAAAGGTGTACTGAGTTTGATTTCTTTCAGCCAGTGCAGCTAATTCTTACATAGCAGTTCATTTCACCAACATCATTGTTGACTAAGATTCATAGAAAACCAAACCAGTAAGTTTGATGCCTCCTCGCCAAACAGCATTTGAGGCATTGATGATTTTTTATTTTTCATCTGTTTGATCATCTTCCTGTCCATCCATGCAATTTAAAGAAAAAAGCTCTTATAGACTTTCTTGATACCTGGCCGATGCATGACTCATTAGTGGAAGATGAGCTTATATTACAGATTTTTAGGCCAAATCCTTTTAAGGTTGAAGGTCAGAGATTTTTTGTGGCCAAATCCAAATGAACTGAAAGAAAAAAATAATAGAATGTACATTACAAGAGCTTGATATACATGCCATATTGAAGGATTATAAAGGATGTGTGTTGAGATGTGCTGGAAGTCTGAGATGGTAGTGGAGTGTGGGGGGAATTCCCCAAATCCCACCTACTACATCAGCAGTGATAGTGATTGTGTTTTTTAACTCTTTTGTAAACCATGATGTTAACAGTCTGTGTGCCACATTATCATGAGACAGTGCATGTGCGCTTTTGGATTGCATTTTGTTTTTCAATGACATGCAACTTTTTGTACAGCTGTTTATGCTAGAACTGAAATACAACAAAGTTGTAGAGCAAATTACAAGCTTTGATGTGATGTAAATATGACAAAGCCATCAATATTTTAGTTGTTATTTCTTTATTTCATTTTATTCTTTTTACATATGACCAGTATTCAAAACACAATCCATAAACAGACTGCACGATTACACATACTTTTATGAACAGGCCTGAGAGGCATGACTTCTTAAAAGACACAAACTGGACAGAAAATCAGAATTTAACTGAAATTTTTTTATGGAACATGTCTTTTCTGTCAACCCACTGCAAGCTATATGAGAAAGGAATTGTGTGTGATTTCGTCAGTGTACTGTAGCATATTGCGATCTGTCTATTGGGTTTTGCTTGGTTGTCTGAGACCCCGTTTACAGTGCGGGGCGGGGCCGAGCCGCGGCCGAGCCCAGCCTCATTGCGAGGCCGGGCCCCGCAATTTTGTCCGTTTACACTGCCGGGCTCGGCTGCGCTTTTGATTCAAACCTTTCAATATTTTGTCATATAGTGGCGCTCTGTTTATAAACAAACGCAATTTGGTCTTGTCTGGTTTTCAGACCCTTTGCCAACTGAATTCCGTGGCGACAAAGTCGCCGTACGGGCAGAGGCCTTTGCCGAAGGAAAAAAACCACCTGAAACTATACTAGTTTTCGATGTTGAGGGGGATAATATCCTGAATAGCGAAAGACACAGGCAGAGGGTTTGGAAGCCAGACTAAACTTGGCCGTGCATTTGGCCCAGTTTGCGTTTACACTGAGAAAAGGCCGCGCTTGGCCGCGGCCGAGCCGCGGCCGAGACCACCTTCAGAGCGAGGCCAAATGCGAGGCCAACGCATTTGGCCTTTTGCACGTTTACACTGAAATGAAGGTAGACACGACCGAGTTGAGGGCCGAGCCTCGCACTGTAAACGGGGTCTGAGAAAGCTGCTTTCATGACATTTGCTCCCGCAACAATTGCTCCCATGAAATATCTGCATACTATTATAAAGCCAAACATAAATTCTACCAACAAAAATAACTCTGGTCCTAATCCTAATTATCACATCCAACTAAACCTAGAAATCTATTACAGCTATTTCGCAGGAGCAAATGTTGTGTCACCGAGCAAAATATGCAAAGTTGGCGAGCCATTAACTTTGTCAAGTGTGTAAATGTGGTACACAAAGAGATAAAAAAAAACAGCAACCGATGCCTGCTCCATATACTGCTCACTCCATGTTATGCATTGATTAGAGATATGATATGATCTTGTTAGTACCAGCATGGAATCTTATTTCATCGTTGGAAAAGGAATTAAAGTCTACACAGCACAAAGTAAGCACGAGTGATATGTTTAAAGCCCATTGCCCACTGTGCATAATGAGCCTGCGAGCTGGTGCAAGCTGTATGGGACGCCAAGTGTTGCATGGCCTATTTCGTTATGAAATCTGTCATTTCGTCGACGAAATTATCACTTTGTTATGTTAACGAAATGATCATTTCGTTGACGAAATGTTGTCATTTCATAGGCCATGTGACACTTGGCACCCCATAGCGCTCGCACCAGCTTGCAAGCTCATTTCACACAGTGGGCATTGGGCTTAAGACTAGGCATGATGGCATGAGGTTGATTGGTGTAGGAAGTAAAAACTTGTCCTTGTTTCCTCGCTGTATTTCAGACGGACTACAAGGAGCTGGTTCAGAGAGTTCTCTCAGTCTTCAGACCAGGCAAGTTTGTGATGACCCTCTTCGCAAACAAGGTGGGTGATATGTTCTCTACTAGCAATCTGGTTTACAAAAGTAGTATAAAGAGTACTGTAAAAGTGAATATTTCGCGTGACTAAATTTTCACTCTCGGCAGGGTTAGAAGAGTTTTGTGTGCTTTTAATTCCGCGGAATCAAGCCATCAACTACTGGAACATAATATGGCAAGCAAAAACGTTCACTTTGCTTTTATTTTTATGCTAGTTTCTGGTCATAGAAATGTGCACAAATTTCAACACCACGAAAATTTCCACTTTTATAGTAATCAATGGTGCTTTGGTGGGGAAAAAACAACAACAACACACAAGCAGGTTCTATGCTTGTTGGTTCTGTATCATAGCCACACTTTGTTTGTCTGTTATTCCTAGTACATTTCTTGTGGTTTGTCCATTTGTTTGTGTTTTATGTGCATTCATACCCATTGATGAAATTGTCCGTGTGTTTGCCCATCTTACCATACCATGCCGGATTGGGAGCATTTGAACACTCTGTGGAGATAACCTGTCTCATGAGTTATTTTGGGACTTGAGTCAAAAGGGTCACAGGTTTTATAGCAACAGGCTTTATCAGCTCACATGCTTATACTACATAATACAGGTGTCCCTAGCAAGGAGAATCAACTCTGAACTAGAAAAGCACTCTGAGAGTGCAGACTTCCGCCAAGCAGCTACTTTCCACCGATGATCTTGCTCTTCTGTAGAGATCAGTGATTTCCACTGATATGTATGCATGCTGAAAAATCGCCCGATTTCCCAATGTAGAAGCCTTTGTACCACCATAAACCTTCAGCTGCGCAGAAACTATAGAGCACACACTTTAGTGTGTGTATGAAAACCTCAAAAATGCGCAGCTTGATCTCTCAAGTTCATTGACCCTACCTGCCAAAATATTAAAAAATCCTTCATAAAATCCATAAAAATTTCCAGATCACTACCAAAATTTAATCATCTGTTCCTTGTGTCATTCTCAATGTTTCGTGCAAGTTTCATCCAAATCTGTGCACAACTTTTTGAGGGTTTTTTTTTGCACACAGAAAAACAAACAAACAATCAAATAAACAAGCCAATGGTAATGAAAACATAACCTTCTCCCTTGGCGGAGGTAAGTGATGTAGTGGGTGTTACACGTATTCTCCTCACGTCAACAGCTGGTATGGTATGATTTTGGACCTCTTTGTGTTCAAGTTCTCTCTGGCATATGGTATGGTACAGTACGCATTGGGAGCCTTCGAGCACTTCTCTGGTGAGGGTACAGTATTTTATGGTACTGTATGCTTCAGGAGAGTGCTCAAACGCACCCTTTGTCTCTCCTTTCCCTTCTCTTCTTCTCTCCCGTTTTCTCTCAAATCCTTGCATTCAACTTCATTCCTAGTACCAGGGGTCAAGGGTCAAGGTAAACCGTATAGTCCTTACAATACCACTGAACCTAGTACAGGCATGTTTGACAGTGCATCAATTCGTACTGATTCGCACTTTGGTCAGCATTGTTTGACTTTCAAGAAGGATGAGAAAGTGATGACTGTCAGTCTGCCAACACAGTAAATTTGGCAAGGCTTGAGATATTGGCTAATAATACTATGGAGATTTCCTTTGAGCATGATTTTGACGGAATTGGGTACTTCCTCATGTATTTAAAGGGATGGTACAGTATTGGTGGAGATGAGGATTGGGTTTTAATTTTTTGCGAGGTACTAAGAAACCACTTATGAAATAGTACAGAGCATATCATGCTAAGACAAATTCAAAGTTTATTTGATGAAAATTGGATGTGGAATGGTTGAGACATCCAAAAACAAAGTAAAACAAAGTGATTGTAATAAAGGTGGGTCCCACTTTTTATTTAGATCGCACTGTCTTGGATATCTCAGCCAATTCAAACCCAACTTTCATCAAATAAATGTTGAACTCCTGTTGGAATCACGTGCTCTTTGTTTCACATTTTAGAAGATGTTTGTCATCATCTCATCAAAAAATTTAAAAAAAAACTGTTGAAAGCCTGAAGTTAAGTCTCAACCAAAACTATATGATCCCTTTAATATATGACAAGATTGAACATTGCAGGCAACTTGATAACACAATAAAGTCGGTTGTACAGGTTATTGTAAAGTGATATGTTAATTATCTTTTCATTTTTTTTTTACAAGGATTGTGGGTAGAGTGAACCACAAGCTAAAATTTTCAGTTTCACTATAAAAGTTTTGATGGAGTGCCTTTCTACTGTGCTATTGTGCTCCAATGTCTAGACTTGCCCAAAGGAAGTCCAGTTTATTCCAGCTTTTCATTTCATCTTCCTGCAGTTATATTCTGTAGGTAACATTGATGGTAATTTGATGCACATTAGTGGTTTGATTTATGGGTTGCAGTGAAAGTAGCGTCATTGTTTTCTTGCCTTCCATTTTATTTTTATTTTGTCGGGGAGAAGAAGGAAATGCCACTTCACTGAATATCTTTCCTCATTGTAAATTTCTGGCATGTGGTTATGCTCGAGATCATTGTAGTCACTTCTATGTGTTTGTGAAAGGGGAATGATATTAGAGTCTATCTTTTTTTTTTTCTTTTCTTTTTTGAGGGGATACCTTTATCACCCCCATACTTTTTTCTCACAACTCATTGCAATCTGGTTTCTATTGTCCAGTACTGTTGTTAAGAAGACAATGGTGTCATTAAAAATGACAGCTTTTTAGAAAGGATAATTGAGATGATGCTGGTTTCATCTAATTGTTTTCTAGAGTCCCTTGACAATCACTTTCTTTAGTATGCCAGTATTTCATCAGATAAGATTATCTTTGTTCTTAACATGTTCTGAATTGCGGAACAGATTGAAATCAAAACTGATATTAAAGATGATCTTAAGGCACCACTACAATGGCAGATAGGGTAATAATAATAATAATAATAATAAATATCATTTATAAAGCGCTTATTACAATGTTTCTAAGCGCTTAAGAAGAAATTGGAAAGATAGATTCAATTATGGAATATATACAAATGGAGATACGATGAAACGCAATACAAGATACAAAATATATAAGATAAACATTGTAAGTTATAACTTATAGATCATGTTCTGTAGTTATTTGAAAAAAAAAATGCTTAACATGCACAAAAATACACAGGGAGGGAATTTGTAAGAGTACACGTATGCAAGGACTGCAATATCAGTGAAGAAGGCCAGATAGTAAAGATGAACATGAAAAATGTTGTTATAACATGTAGTTTGAGCCATCTGTTAATTCTTCTAACATGTCCCTGCCTGAAGAGAACCCTTTCCAATGTACCTCTGTCTACTATTTCTCTGTTTTATCTCTTCTCACAAACTACTCCCATCATTCTATCATGCTGTCCATACAGCTGTAGTTCCCATGATTTCTGTATGTGCTTGTCAAGTTTAATATATATCTACCGTATGTCCAGAAAGAAAAAAAAAATATAACGGTATCCTCCGCAAGATAACTTTAAAGAGTGAATCCATCCAAACAAAATTTCAGGGTATGAAACTATAACTCATTGCCCACATCTTACAGAAAACGCCATTCAATTTGCTTCAGTGGTCAAAGATAAATTAGGATTTTTGTAGAGCATGTCAGGAATCCCATCCCTCCAAGTTCTGTCTATTTTGTTTACACATTAATATGCAGTTCCAAGAGCATCCAAGGCCTAAACTTAGAAGAATCAGACTCATGACATGCTTTAGAACAATCAACATTTCTCTGTGACCACTTAACAAAATTGAAAGTGGTTTTCTGCCAAATAGAGCTAAGATGTTATATTTCAAGACCCTGAAGTAGCATTTGGACAGTTTGTAAATTATATTGGGTGTTATCAATGCAGAAATTTGATTGTAATTTGTTTTGTTTTGTTTTGTTTTTTTGACCTACTGTATATCCACCCTCTCACAGCAAGCGGCCTGTGGATCCAGTCGCAAGGCTCTGAAAGATTCATTCCTGGAGCAATACAAGCGTCAGGATCGTCAGTACTCCGAGTTCAAGAATTACGACCTCACCTTTGGCCAGTATATTAGGGACAAGGTTTAGTGTGTCAAGGTAATCAACTCAGAATGTTGGATTGATCAGAATTCCTTTTACACATTTTGGTAAAGGCTTTTGGAACTTTTCTGATAGACTGTAGTACAGGGCATATATTTGTATTATGAAATTCCTTCTGTGTCAATGACGTAAAATTATTGTAGTGAATTAATTGTGTATCCAGCATTTTGATGAAGTTTGTAGTGAATAGAGCTCATGTATGCCAGTTTTCATAAGACTTTTTTTCACCATGTGCTATACTGTATTAGTGAATGCTTTCTTTGCTGAAAAATAAAGCACAAGATGTTCTTTCAAAACCATCATTGAAATACATGTATTAGAAAAACAAATATTTATAGTATGAAAAGGTGGGATGACAATGTTGCATTCTGTGGTGTATTAATAGCAAACATGGTTGGTAGGAAGTCCAATAAGTCAGTAATAGGAATGATTGTATATCCATGCTTAATGCTTTCCGTACAGGATTCTAGAATTTCCTTAGACTTATTACAGGAACAACCATGTCTGGTGGGCAGTGAGTTAAAATAGAGAAATCTCTGTGACATTCACTCCTGTATAATTTTTGGAATTATTCTTTGGCTATGATATCAGTTTTTTCACCGTTTGTACAAATTGATAAAAAATTCTTGACTTGTCCAATGCGACTGTCTTGTATTGCATGGGAATCCCAGAACAATGAGGTTATCAAAACTACCGTAAATGTAGATACTTCCATGTTTTTAGATATTTGCTCAAAGGGGCTCAAAAACATATGCTGCGTGGGTTCTTAAATTTGCACTGCGCATTTGCTTATTTCTATGTTTTCATCCAATTTACAAAAACCACAGAGAAATGGATGTGCACAAAGTACCTTTTAAAGGTACTGTTTACCATGCTCAGTGATTTAAAAAATGTTCGAGATATCACATTCAATACATATGTGTAGGTCAGTTGCATCACAAAACATCCTACCATAGAACAATTTTGCATTATACCATGTAGCCTCAAAGATAAGGAGATATCACTGTTTTTCTTACTAAATCATAACTGTAGACAGTTTAGTCTAGAAACAATTTTATTATAACCATTGTTCACATTTTGTATATTCAACAATACTTAACATTGATTATACCGACTAACTTCTTTACACTGGTTGTTTCTATCCCTAACTCACATTTTAGAGCTATTTTGAAGCACTAAAGCTGGGTTTTTGTTTCATCTGCAAATAATAGGTAATGCTTTTAATCTGCGCAACATGCATACCAACATCATGTCTCCCTCTTGAAGATTGCACATGGCACAATTACTGCATGCACACATTTGATTGCAGTATAAACACAAACAATCTATTTAAATGTACAACCTACACAAAGCTACGACACATACACACACACACACCACCTTACTACTGCTATTGCATTTGCAATAGTATTTATCAGTTGATGAAGCACACAATCGTTTTTGTGTGTATTTTAGAATTTGTTTAACCAAGAGTAGTGCAAAATCAGTGAAAAAAATAAATAAATCTGAGCTGTGAATGTTTTTTGCCATTTGCAGTACCAAATTTTTCTTGCTTGCAGGTCTATTATATCCACACAGTCAACAGATATAAAGAAAACAGTGGAGACTGCCAATACGCCTATACTAAAGCTATTAGAAATGCAAAATGGTTAATGGTGGTTTGAAATGGTGATATGTAGCAAGATCTCACATTAGTACACTGTACATGTTAGACCTAAGGCAACATTATTTTGGTTGGGTTACTCCGTAATTTGCAAAGATGTCTGCAGTATACAGTAAAATGAAAAACGTTACCAGCATGAAATTGTCACGTATTGGAGCTGACATCCTTTTTACAGCATGAAACTTTCACAAATGGTCGCTGGCATTCAATGCCTTGTGTTTGACAAACAAAACTTTGCACATCTAGTATGCATTTTACTTTTGCGAAACTTGGCTCCTCACAAATTTGTAAAAGTTTCATGCACTCAAAAATTTCTGGTTTTACAGTAGTGCTTTGCTGCCTGGTTTGAGATTGTTTAAAGGGAGGCAGTCCTGAGATTTTCACTGTACTGATAATTAAGAATAGTAAAAAATATAACCTTTCACCAGTTTATACGGGTGGAAATTAAAAACTGTCTCCGTACGCGATTTTTGACAAATAATTCCTGCAGGCGATCATGTAAGAGCCTATAGAAAGATCCTACGTCGTTGATGCCCCACTCTCAAGTTGACAGGCGTGCCTCTAAAAACCAATTCAAGTGTTCAAATGATCAGTTGTAATGTTATCATAAAATGTGAAAATATGTGATTTTATTATTTTAAACAAAACATTTCAAGCTTAGTTAAATATAATTCATGTAAATTAATATTGTAAACATACATCTAAAATAATATCTTTAAAATCAAATATACCATGTACTTGACAACAAATAGGCACTGTCCTTTTCTAGCTTCTGTCCGTGTTGCATACTACTTTGCGTACAAACCACTCTCGCGCGCGAATTCTTACCATAATGTACGGTACACACAAAGAGATTTTTCTCCTCCCCACCAGTTACTGGGGAAAATCTCTTTGTGTATACAGTACTCCGTCTAGCTGAGTTTGGTGTTCAGACTGAAGATTACCATAACAATTAACGTACGCATAACGAGCAGAACACGGCTGGGAAGAGTTGTGACTCGGTGACGTAGGACTCTCCGCCAAGACTTGCTCATTAGCATATTCACCATGCAGATTCACACTTTTTCAACAAAAAATTACGAGCTTATCTGGTGATTTGAAAGTTTGTTTTTGGTGAAAGTAGTTCATTTGAGGTACCAACAACAACATATTTTTTTTTAATTCGTGAGGACTACCTCACTTTAATGACTTACTCCCCATAGATTCTTTTGATACCAGAAAATTTGCCTCTTTCTTTTCATTTTAATTCTTCTTTCTTCTTTATCTGTGGTTCTGAGAATGTAGCTATAGTAACAAGAGAAGGGATTATATTGTATATGTAAAAAATTCTTACCATTTGGAAGGCAATTTGAGCCTGAGAATTATTGCTACAGTTGGAGAGGATGTTCATGATATCTGTAGTCAGGGATTCCCCTAATATTATATTACCTTTTGATTGCCAACAGGATGCATTCAATAAGAGCTACACTCGGAAGAAACAAGAGTATTATATGCACTGCTATTCCTGTTACATGCATGTCTTATGAATACCCAAGTCTGGTTTTGAATCAAAACAAGACAAGATGAAATTACAGTGGGTTTCAAGAACACCGACATTGCTTTTTTTTCTTTAGGCAAATTGCAAGAACTCTGGTGCAGTCAACATGTTAATGTGGTCACTGACTAACTATAACATTTTATCACGTTGGTCATTCTTGAGGTGCTACAGACGAAACAAGTATCAACATGCATGTATTTCTTTGATAATGCACAATGATAATCACATGTTTGTTTTGATAGATGATGCTAAAGGGTTGACAGATTAATTGTCTAATGAGGCAGATGGGTTTTAGTGATACCATAAGCCTCTCTCTTTCTGTCTATCAGTGTAATAAATTTCTCTCATTTTCTTTCCCATTTCGGAGGAAGGGGTGGTTACAGGGGACAATAGAACTTACATGCCTTGAAAACTTGAGTAATGGTGCTCTTAGAACGTTAATTACCAATATCAATCATAGTTATGACAGATAGTTGTTTATCATCTTAATATGAGAAGGTAATAGAGAATACATGTAGTTACACGCGACAATATAGCTTTTATATAATAATTATGAGATAAGATACTTGATGATTAAAGTATGTGTGAAGGAGACATGAACTTCCTTTGCGCAAATCAATTTATTAACCGTCATGCGATATCGTGGGTACTACTGCGGCAAAAGAGGGTATAACTGGTGTTTGCTTGTTATATTTGTAAGCAATATTGTGTCATCTATTTATACTGGTATTGAAACATGCAGTGAACAATGTTGCATGCATTTATGTCATTGTGCTATGGGCTGACTGTCAGTTACCTTGGTGAAATAAACATGGAAGAGAAATACCAAAGCGGTGGTATTTGTCAATTTGGATTGTTTAGGAGTCTTGTCATTCATCTTATGATCCACTTCTTACAACCACAAGCTGCCACAGCTGAGTGAGTGATGATTATGTGCCCAGGGCCTTGTTTTATGAATAGTTGTCATTGATAAGAACTGTATATAGGTGATTTCTATCATACAGTTAGTCTATGGCAGCCTGTGTGGTAAGGGAATTTACAATCGATTCCATATCTGTTGATAAAATGGGGCCCTGGTTTCTTGTGAGATACATTTAAATGTATGTACATGTATTTCAAAACCAAGTGAATACACAATGATATCGTGAGGAACCAGCGTGTGGAAGGATGTTTAATTGTTGTTTTTGTACACAACAAATACAGTATTTGTATTCAGAAGAAGAACAAAGTGAAATACTGTAAAAACTCCTGTACCTCATACATATGACATCATCCATATGGAAATAATTGCTTTGACGGCGATATGAAAGTTCCTGTTGTACCTCAGTGACAGCCAATTAATTCTCTAGACTTGCCTCCTGATATCTTCAACTTTGATAAGAATATTATACTCAAGAAGGGTCAGGTACTGTATTCAAAAAGACAATTTTTTAGGTGTGCTAAACTCAAATCCAATGTATTATTTTGTATCTATCTAGAAGACTGCTGGAGAAAGGAACCTGAAAGTGCGTGACTGAATGCTTGCGACATGATACTTCAAGGCTTAAAGCCTCAAATGATATTTGCACAAAAAATAACACACTTCATTATGAAAGAAAGAAATGTAGATGTGAAAACCAAGAATTGATTCTCTTTGAGGCACCCATGTATTTATTTTGAAATCACTCACAATCAAATCTATCACAGTGTTTGGAATGTGACGTACAGGTAGTGAGACCAGTGAATGACGTATTTATCACGTTTATAGCTAATCCAAATACTATCTTGATGGATCATACTCAAATTACATGGCTCATTGTACAAGATAGGCTTACAGAACCCTGCTCTATCTAGTTACTCTCACTACATGTATGTGCAGCATGGTATAAGCACCCAAGTTTTTGATCGAATTTCATTGTACTCGAGATGTATGTAGCTCGTGTGTATCAAACATTGTTATTGGTTCATCAGCTAGTAGGCCCTATTATCTTCTGGAGCACTCCTATACTTCATTCCATTACCAAAAACAATAACTTCAGTGCATTGAAATGCAAATGTTACAGACCTTCACAGGGGCATTATAGAGTGTGCCACAACCCTGGATGTATACAATGATATAGGTCTTTAGTCATTACTTTGTCTTGATAGCTAGGTTTCATTTAGTCTAGTTCAACCCAAGTTCATATTGTAGTGAATATGAATGGTTATCTACACAATGGTTTATTTCAACATACAATAAATATCGTCTTGAAAGGAAATTGAAACTACCGTAGTGTTATATTAAATACCACTTATAATTTGCAACGCAACACATTTATTTTAGTCTGGGCGCCATAACTGAACCTTGCTCTACCTCTAGGCCATTTTTTGTGTTTATGCCTCCGCCACGAAGTGTTGCCGGAGGCATTATGTTTTCGGGTTGTCCGTCCGTCCGTACGTCCGTCCGCATTCGTTTACGCGATAACTTGAGTAATATTGACTGGAATTTTACCAAACTTGCTTCAAGTATAAAGTATAATGGGGCAATTACTTCATTAGATTTTGGGTAAAATCGGCCAAAGGCCAAAGGTCAAAGGTCAAGGTCAAATCATGAAATTGTATCCGTTTACACGATAACTCAAGACTGGATCAAGTAAATTTCACCAAATTTTGTCCGAGGATGATGTATGATGGGACAATTACTTGATTAGTTTTTGAGTGAAATTGGACAGAGGTCAAAGGTCAAAGATCAGGGTCAAATCCTAAAATTAATCTGTTTACATGATAACTGAAAACTGGATGAAGCAGCTTTCACCAAACTTGGTCCAAGAATGATGTATGATGGGGCAATAAGTTGAGTAGATTTTAGTGACATTGGCAAGAAGTCAAAGGTCAAAAGGTCAAGGTCAAATGCTAAAAATGTTGCTATTTCCCCCATATCCATGCAATGCCCAAAAGTATTTTCTTGAAACTTAGTGTAGACATGTACTACTGCATAAAGATTCTCCAGAGAGAGTTTCATGTCATTGCTCGAAGTCAGAGCAAATCCTATTTTTCAACGTTATTTTGGATATATTTTCCTTCATGAATATGTTTCGATCAATTTTCACTTCTCAATGCATTTCCCGTATACCAACCAACAACTACCGTTTTACTCTGTGTCTCATTTGTTTCTGCTCGCTATTACAAAAAAGCCGCATGTCTGTACATGTATGCAACAAAATGCAAGTAGTTTTGATTTATAAGCTATTTGATAACGCCTTCTGGTATAGTCTGGCATTTGAAATTCTCCAATTTAATACTGTTTTTAGGACAAGCTTCATATCCTTACTCATTCATGCAACGTGTAGAAAATTCCATGAACCTGCTGTTCCAGTTACTTGTTACGTAACGTTGATACTCGATCAACTCACGCCTAGATACGACTGTCAAGGACCTCACTTTGTCATAGTGAAACAAACTGTCTATAGAGGTTCCTCATTATTTGGTTCTTTCTTGAAATTTTCCACTACCTGTATACCAACCAACTCAGCCCTTGAAATTATATACCTGTCCTTAGTGCGTACTTATACAATTTGCAATGCACACCTGTCACTATCACCTCTTCGGATGTTATCCCACGTAAACGCCTGCACTTCTGTCATTGCTTATCATTGGAATGTTGTTTTTGAAAATTGTCTCAAAGTGACAGATGGAAATCGAATCTACGAACATGCATTCCTGGTAAACAACCCATCATGTAACTTGTGTTTGTTTGCCACCAAACATGGCTGAAGAAATTAATGCAAATGTACTTCCTGTTATGAACAACGAAGTATGTGATTACCAGTCACCTGTACCAAACTCTCCCTTAACGTGTTCTGATTGTGAAGAAGGCGACAGCACCGATTTTATCACATCTTTAAATGCAGAAACCCAGGAATTAAATCTGGATTTTGATTTAAATGATATTTCACTGAAAAATGTATCTTCTAATTATCTTTTGGAAAATGATATAGTTACATTGTCTCATTCTAACCCGAAAGATCTCTTTGTTTCGCATATCAACATCAGAAGTTTGAATAAAAATTTTGATCAATTTCTTTCATTTGTTAACGAGTTACAATTTAGTCACATGATCATTGGCCTCAGTGAAACTTGGCTAAAGGAAACGTCGCCTTCTTCTCAATACTCCATCAATCGTTTTAAATTGCTTACCAATAACAGAACCGGGAAAAGAGGTGGCGGAGTAGGTTTTTATGTTTCACAAACTCTGAATTGTCAATTGTTACATGAATACAGCATTACCTCAGAATGTATAGAGTGTATTTTTGTGGAGGTTATAACTCCGAACAAAGGTAACATCATACTGGGGGAAATTTATAGACCCCCGCATTCTAACCCGACTGAGTTTATTGGGTTGCTTCATGATCTCCTCTCTGATAAATATTTTGATAACAAGACATGCATTATCATGGGAGACTTTAATATAAATCTCCTTAGTTATAATGATACTACAGTCTGTCAAGATTTCCTCAACCTTATGTTGTCCAAATCCTTCATTCCTTTTATAAGAAAACCTACTCGAATTTCCGATGTCACTTCAACTCTTATCGATAATATATTTGTTAATAATTTATCTCTTGATGTCACATCTGGCATTGTAGTCTCTGACATTTCTGATCACTTCCCGATTTATACCCTTGTACCTCAGTTTACAGCAAGAAAAACTCCAACATCTAACCATGGTATTCGTGACATGTCTGAACGCAATTTAAATAGGCTCAGGGAGGGATTTGGGTCCGTTGACTGGTCTCCTGTCTACAACGCAGGAAATGTAAACTCATCCTTTGAGGTTTTTATGAAAATTTTGATAGAAACTTGTGATAATCATATACCTTTGTTAAAACGCTCTAAATCTAATTATAAAAGAATACCAAGACAGCCTTGGATCACGAAATCTCTTCTTAGGTCTATTAATAAGAAAAACAGATTATTTTGTAGATACCGTAAATCCCCAAATGTTTCAACTAAATCTCGTTATGTTTGTTATCGAAATACCCTGACCTCTACGTTACGCTTAGCTAAGCAACAGTATTTTTACCGACAGTTCGATAGATGCAAATCTGATATACAGAGTACGTGGAAGGTGATTAATACAGCTTTAAAATCCAGCACTAAGGCGAATTCTCCAAATCGTATTCTGAAAGAGGGTCGCCTGATAGACAATCCAGAGGAGATGGCAGATGCATTCAATGACTTCTTCGTTAACCTTGGGCCAGATCTTGCCAAGAAAATACCTCGCTCCGGGACACCTTTTCATTCGTTTCTAAGGGATAGGAATGCACACACTTTGTTTTTTGTTCCCATTGTTGAGGAAGAAATTAAAGAAATTGTTCGCAAACTAAATAACAAGAAAAGTACAGGTGATGACGGAATTTCAGTTTTTCTGTTAAAAAACATAATAACTGAAATAATTACTCCCCTTACTTATATTTTTAATCAATCTTTGTCGACTGGAAAGGTCCCTGAAAAGATGAAAATTGCTAGAGTCGTTCCCATATTCAAAAAGGGTGCTGAAGAATCGGTTAGCAATTATCGTCCAATATCTCTTTTAACTTCAATTTCAAAAATCTTAGAAAAGCTTGTTCACAAACGAACTCTTAGATTCCTTATCAACTGCAATATTCTTTCGAATTTTCAGTTTGGTTTCAGAAAACAGCATAGCACAACCCACGCTTTGTTAGCTTTCATTGATAAAGTAGCACATGCTTTAGACGACGCTTCCCATACTATAGGTGTTTTTCTCGACTTCTCGAAAGCGTTTGATACGATAGACCATGATATTTTGCTTTATAAGTTAAGCCATTACGGCATTCGTGGGACAGCTCAAGATTGGTTTAAAGACTACCTTACTAATAGAAAGCAATATGTTTATGTAAATGGATATGAGTCTCTTTTGAAAACAACTTCTTGTGGTGTCCCTCAGGGTTCCCTACTTGGCCCGTTATTATTTATCCTGTACATAAACGACCTCCAAAATTCGTCCCAGATTCTTTCTTTCATATGCTTTGCTGACGACACAAATTTATTTCTTTCACATCGTAACTCAAACACGCTTATACATATGTTAAACAATGAACTGAAACTTGTTCAGTCCTGGATCCACGCAAATAAGTTGTCACTAAATATTGATAAGACGCATTATATGCTTTTCAGCAATTCTCTGAACTCTGTTTCTGATTATGTTAAGATCAATGGTATCAATTTAAACCAGGTAGATAGTATCAAGTTTCTGGGACTTTACATTGATAGTGATCTATCCTGGAAAACCCATATTAACTATTTAAGTAAAATTTTGTCCAGAAACATTGGAATTTTAAACAAGCTGAAATATAATTTCCCCATACATATATTACAAATTATATATTCAACAATGATTTCCCCTTACCTCAACTATGGAATTCTAGCATGGGGTAATTCGTCCAAATTTTTACTTGATTCGCTATTCCTTCTTCAAAAACGCGCCATCAGAATTATCAATAACGCCGGATATTTATCTCATACAAATGAATTTTTTCACAAGAATAAAATTCTGAAATTGATTGATTTGTTTGATTACAATCTAGGTATTTTCATGTATAAGTACTCAACGAATGATCTTCCTGATGTTTTTCTTCACATGTTCAAAAGAAACTACTCAGTTCACAATTATCCCACCCGCCAACGGGACGCTTATCACCTTCCACGTACTCGCACAATTTTCGCGATGAAAACAATTATGTATGCGGGACCGAAATACTGGAATGACCTCCCCCCTGAACTCAAAGGTTGTTTATCAGTATCATCCTTCAAATGCAAATTAAGACAGTATTTATTGAATAATTACGCTACATCAGCTCATTGAAATTCTGTTTTGTGCTGTCCAGGACTATCCCGTTATACTGTACTCCAGGGTTGTTATCATGTAAAACCAGACTTTAAGAGCCCAGCTGTTTGCGCCCTTAAATTCTATCACTGTGTTTATGTATATTTTTCCTTCTTTAAAGACAGCTGGGACGAGGAAACAGCTGGTATTTCACATTCTCACTGCACTGCAACTGGTTGTTCGACGTCTTTTTTAATGGATTTGCAGGTGCATGTGTTCCCTTCTTAATACACGCAATGTACACATTTCTAATACTGTCTGAATGATATCATTGTTATTATAACTATATTAAGTCATATTGTATTGCCAGAACGACAATGGTTCATCTGCCTATATACAGCATGTGGCTTTTCCGATCCCTAACCTGCACTAGAGAAGAATTTGTTATATAACTGTATATTTGTACTTTTTTTTTTTGTTTTCTCTTATGTTCCGGTCATTGTTGTACCCGTGCTCCCCTTCTCAATCTTAAACTCGTTTTTAACCGGGACCTACGCTCAACAAGCTCGCTTTTTAAGTAGGTTCCTTCATATTTCTTTAGCATTCATTCACAGATTCCAAACTGAACAGATCGACCACTATTATGTTTACATATTTGCAATATTCTATGTATGTCATGTATTTCATTTAATTTTGTTATATTTGATGTAATTTTTCATCGAGAAATATGAAAATAAATTGAAATTGAAATTGAAATAAGGTCAAAGGTCAAAAGGTCAAAGGTTAGGTGAAAATGTTACAATTTCACTTTTCTCGCAAACAGTTCAATGTATCTTCATGGAACTTGGTACATACGCATGTACTGACTGGCAGGGATTATGTAGGGAATGTAGGGGTCATGGGTCAATAGTCAGGGGGTCAAAGGTCAAGGTCAACTCCTCTAAATTTTGCTATTTCCCTTTTATACTAGTGTATGCAATGCTTGCATTGTTATTTTTAAAACTTGATATGTACATGTATTACCATGGAGATTCTCTGGGACATTTCCAGCCAGAAGGTCAAAGATCAAAGATTAAGGGTTAAAGGCCAGGTTTATATGCAATATATATATATATATATATATGTATATACACATATATATTACTGTAATCACACTCTTTCTTGAAAATTACTCAATGCATAAACTTATAAAAGGGTAGGTCAGAAGTCAAGTAAAAATCCTCAATTCCCCAAATACATGTACCTGCACTCTTAGACAATTGTAGCAAACCTAGTTCAAGGAAAGTGAACATTCAAGATATTTCTGACAAACCTGTCATTTCAATATTTTGCCAGTCATGTGAAACTGTCATCACACATTGTGAAGACATTGCACCATGCACCTTTAGGGAGAATCATGCATTATCGCGTGATGGCGGAGGCATCAGTCGCCATAGCGACATACAGTTGTATCTAGTTTTTATGCCTCCGCCACGAAGTGGTGCCGGAGGCATTATGTTTTCGGGTTGTCCGTCCGTCCGTCCGTACGTACGTCCGTACGTACGTCCGTCCGCTTTCGTTTACGCGATAACTTGAGTAATATTTACTGGAATTTTACCAAACTTGGTCCAAGTACGAAGTATGATGGGGCAATGATTTGATTAGATTTTGGGTGAAATCGGGTAAAGGTCAGAGGTCAAGGTCAAGTCATGAAATTGTATCCGTTTACGCGATAACTCAAGATTGGATGGAGCAAATTTCACCAAACTTTGTTGGAGGATGATGTATGATGGGACACTTACTTGATTAGTTTTTCAGTGAAATCTGACAGAGGTCAAAGGTCAAAGATCAAGGTCAAATCCTAAAATTTATCTGTTTACCTGATAACTCAAAACTGGATGAAGCAGCTTTCACCAAACTTGGTCCAAGGATGATGTATGATGGGACAATTAGTTGAGTAGATTTTAGTGACATTGGCAAGAGGTCAAAGGTCAAAAGGTCAAGGTCAAATGCTGAAAATGTTGCTATTTCCCCCATATCTATGCAATGCCCGCAATTATTTTCTTGAAACTTAGTGTAGACATGTACTACTGCGTAAAGATTCTCCAGAGAGTTTCATGTCATAAGGTCAAAGGTTAGGTGAAAATGTTGCAATATCACTTTTCTCGCAAATGGTTCAATGTATCTTCATGGAACTTGGTACATATGCATGTACTGACTGGCAGGGATTATCTAGGGAATGTAGGGGTCATGGGTCAATAGTCAGGGGGTCAATGGTCAAGGTCAACTCCTCAAAATGTTACTATTTCCCTCATATACTAGTATATGCAATGATTGCATTATTAGTTTTAAAATTTAATATATGTACATGTATTACTTAATGGAGATTCTCTTGGAAATTTCCAGCCAGAAGGTCAAAGGTCAAAGGTTAAGGGTCAAAGGTCAGGTTTAAATGAAAAAAAAAGGATATATTTTGTACTGTAATTACACTCTTTCTTCATACCTTGAAAATTATACTCAATGCATAAACTTATAATAAGGTCGGTCAGAAGTCAAGTAAAAATTTTCAATTCCCCAAATATGTGTACCTGCACTCTTTAATAGACAATTATAGCAAACCCAGTTCGTGGAAAGTGAACATTAAAGATATTTCTGACAAACCTGTTATTTCGATATTTTGCCAGTTATGTGAAACTGTCATCACACATTGTGAAGACATTGTACTATACACCTATTGGGAGAATTATGCATTATGGCGGAGGCATCAGTCGCCATAGCGACATTTCTAGTTAAATATGTTTTTTACCCTATTTCAAGCCAAGTACTGAATCTGAATCTGGATGATGTAACTCTTGCATCCTTGAAAGTTTTGAGATATTGTATTGAATGACTGCCCTACTTTGAGTGTGCTGAATCCGAATCTGAATGATGCACCTCTTTCATCTGTGGATGTTCTGAGATATTTGAGATGACCGACAAACTGGCCACTAACATGGCCGTGAAAATTGCGTCAATATATGAAATCCCTCCTTTTTTTGTATAAATGGTGAAAACTGAAACAAATTGATGTTGATTTTTTTTTTATTATTCCTCCTCAGGGGCACTGAATCCGAACCTGGATGGTGTAATTCCATACTTGTGAAGACTTCAGATATTCAATTTCCTATGAATAGTGAAAAAATTGTGCTCTGATAAAGTGCTTCAAATATAGGATAATAGAGCAAATAATTCGTGTTTTATTTAGATTCCAGTTTAGCCAATTCATCAAATCAGCAAGAATGGTATCCAGTTGGCTTCCACATTGGAACTCTATACCAAGATATCCCAGTAAGTGATTTCTGAAAGGATGTTTTCACGCGAATACTGAAAAGGCTGATATTAACATCCTATTTGAGAGATGAAAGTCTGACACTTCCTGACACAAGTGTATTATTGAAATTCTTTTCTTGCTTTTCAAGAAATTTGTCTTATATTCTAATAATACCATTAGAATTAGTGCGGGGGGGGGGGGGGGTTGCTGGAGACACCGAAAGTGATACTCTTAACAAAAAGATACAATGTATTTCCCACGCGGGAAAATAGTGGCCGAAGATTATATGCATGGATTACTTGCGTGCCAACTTTGCACCAAAGAGAATCTGGCTTCCGCGCCAATTACACGGCCTCTTATTATTATGTTGACTTTTTTTTTTTTTGGTTGTTGTATTGATAGGAACATGAATGAAAAGTGAAATATTGCGTGTCTGCTGTATTTTTGTTGGAAACAAAAGAAGACACTTGTCCCCACGCGGGAAAATAGTGGCCGAATATTATATGCATGGATTACTTGCGTGTCGCCTTGGCACAAAAAAAGCAACAACAAACAAACAAACAACAAAACAAACAAAAAAAATCTGGCTTCCGCGCCAATTACACGGCCTCTTCTTATTATGTTGACTTTCTTGTATTGACAGGAACATGAATGAAAAGTGAAATATTGCGTGTTTGTTGTATTTTCGTTGGATACAACAAAAGAAACTTGTCGTGCCCCACTTCAGTAGTTTCGTTGTTGTCTAATGTTGCGTGTCTGGTCTTGTTTAGGGCTGCAGATACCGTTACTTTGCGTGTCACGCTTCATCAACAGTTTCGCTGTTGAGTTTTGGCACGTGACTGTATGTTGATTTTGATGGTGGGAAGAATATGAGTTTTATTATCAGGGGCGTCACCAGCTTTTTTTCAAGGGGGGTGCGTTTTGACCCTAATGTAACGAGATTTGTTTTTTTGGACAGACATTTGGAATACATATAGGAAGCTTTCAATCCCTAGACTTTTACTGTTTTTGAGGGAAACCAAGCGGGGAAAGGGCACCGGCGTAGCTAGGATTTCATCTTGCGGGGGGGGGGGGGAGGGGTGTATAGTATGCGAGGGAGCGAGCAAGGGGAGGGGGGCGTGTGAGTGCCTGTTGTCCCCCCCCCCCTCTCCCACGGTGAGAACTGTTTGCATTTTGATGTTGTAAATAGTGCAATTTGATGCAGGCTTTTTGCGTGTTTTTATCGACTTGAAACAGTCCCACTTGTTTAAGGGCGCAGTACATTTTGATGGAATTAGTTGTTGAACAATGTGCCTATAAACTATTTCATTTCAATAAACTTCTTGTATTCGACAATGAAATGTCATGAACGCGACCGAGCCCGAGCAAGCGGAGAGAGCGAGGGGGAATTTATGCATGTTTTGCTTGTTTTATCGACTTGAAACAGTCCCACTTGTTTAAAGTAAAGCATATTTTGATGTAGACTATTATCGAACAATTTGCCTATAAAATGGTATCATCCAAATAAACTTCCTGTTTTAATATTTACACTGAATATCATGAACGCGGCCAAGCAAGAGCGAGAGGAGTGAGCGAGGGGGAGGGTGTGGGAGGGAGTGTCCCCCTCCCACGGTGACCACTTTGTGCATTTTGATGTTGTAAATGGTGCAATTTGATGCAGGTACTTTGCGTGTTTTATCGACTTGAAACAGTCCCACTTGTTTAAGGTATCAGTACAAATTGTTTTTGAACAATTTGCCTATAAATGGTATAATTCAATGAACTTCTCGTAATAATTCTTACACTGATGTCATGAACGCGACCGAGCCCGAACTCCTATAGCAATTACTGGCAGCAATATCAGGAGAGCATAACGATTACATGCGAGCGAGCGGAGCGAGCGAGCTTGAAAATTTTACATTTTACAGTCCAAAAGCTGCCGTTCTTATAGCCATATTTTTTCGCTTTGGAAATCAAGGGAGGGGGGGGGGCGCACCGGGCGGAACTGCTGGCAATTACTGGCAGCAACATCAGGTGAATTGCATAACGATTCAATGCGAGCGAGCGAAGAGAGCGAGCTTGAAAATCTTGACATTTTACAGTAGAAAAACTGACATTTGTAGCTACATTTTTTCGCTTTGGAAATTAAGGGGGGGGGGCACTCCGGGTGCAACTGCAGACAATTACTGGCAGTAACATCAGGGGAATTGCATAAAGATTAAAAGCGAGCGAGCTTGAAAATTTTGACATTTTACAGTTCAAAAACTGCCGTTTGAAGCTATATCTTTTTTGCTTTCGAAATTAAGGGGGGCGCACCGGGCGCAACTGCTGGCAATTACTGGCAGCAATATCAGGAGAATTTAAATGCGAGCGAGCGGAGCGAGCGAGCTTGAAAATGTTGACATTCAGTCTAAAAACTGCTGTTTGTAGCTATATTTTTTTGCAGTAAGGGGGGGGGGGGCGCACCGGCTGGAACTGCCGGCAATTACTGGCAGCAACTTCAGGAGAATGGCATTACGACTAAATGCCAGCGAGCGGAGCGAGCGAGCTTGAAAATTTTGACATTTTGCAGTCCAAAAACTGCCGTTTGTAGCTATACTTTTTCGCTTTGGAAATTAAGAGGGGGCGGGGACGCCCGTGCGCCCCTCCCCCTGGATCCATCACAGGTAGTCAAGGGTGTCGGTTTTATGTCCATGACTGGGGGAGGTATGACCAGCGAGGTGGCGTCGAAGTGACCAAGCATGGGAAGGATGTCCAAAATCTATTTTAAATAGTAAACACTTTATAGAATACACTAACTTGTACTAGTAGATATGTATAAAATCAGTGCTGCCAGAACCAGGGGTGCGAATTGTTTTTGCCCACGATTTTTTTTTTTTTTTTTTTTTTTTTTTGGTCCCCGATGCAAAAAAAAAACAACACCAAAACAATAGATAAAAGATAATAATCATTAATTTAGGGTCCGGCGTTGAGGTCGCTCGCACACTGATTTTTTTTTTTTTTTTAAGGGCCTGAAGGGGAGTGCGTTCGCACCCAACGCACCCCCCTGGTGACGCCCATGATTATGGAGTTGGATACGAGAGGAATGTGAAGTGAATGTATGAAAGGTGAAATATTATGTACATGTTGGGGCTAGGGATGCTTTGCGTCACGCTTTAGCGATTTCGCAGTTGGGATCGTGGTGGCGTGTGGTTGCTTGCTAGCTGGGCGTGGGTGTGGATGGTGGCATGGTGGTGGTTGTGTGCCGTGCGTGGTGTGCGTCCACTCATGGCGGCTACCAGGGAGAATTCCGCCCAACCATCCGGGGTGTGCATCTCTTTTATTGACTTTAGGTGTTCTGCATGAATGATTCCTAATTAGCCTAGTCTTTTCATGACAGCCGCTTTCTCTAAAATCTAGAGAGGATAGCGTCCTTAACAGCACAAGCAAATATGTTGGTGGATGTGAAAAGGTTTGTAGAACAAACCCTGTAGTGTAGCGACAGAATAAAGAATTAACCCCCTCGAAACCACAATCCTAGAGTTCCCGTAGTTCTATACAAAACAGCGGTGTGCATCTCTTTCATTGACTTCTAGGTGTTCTGCATGAATGATTCCCAAGTAGCCTAGTCTTTTCTTGCCAGCCGCTTTCTCTAGAATCTAGAGAGGACAGCGTCCATAATGCAGCTGTACAACCAAGTATGTTGGTCGATGCGAAAAAGACTTGGAGACCAAACCCCTTATTGTCCGGATTAAGCGCCCACATTGTAGTGACAAAATAAAGAATTAACCCCCTCGAAACCGCAATCCCAGAGCTCCAGTAATTCTTATACAAAAGGTTGTGAATAGCAATGGCAGTTTCAATAAAACTGTTGGTAGACCTTATCCATTGCTGAAAAGGAAAGTGTCCTTCCATACACAGTGTGTTCAAGGATTGAAGTTCAAAAGACTGGGGTGGATAATGGATAACGTACGCCGGGTTTTCAATGCAGGTTGCCTAAGAATTCCGCGCCTTTCTGCCCATATTTATTCTCTCCGCATTAAATGTAAGAATACTTGGTGGCACGCCCTTCCCATACACTAAACAAATACAAAGCAAGGCTCAAGTTACCCCTGTCTTAATTCATTACCTCAAGTTACGGATCTGATATACACCTCAAACTAAAACTCTATACTGTAATTAACAAGATGAGCTCACAATTTTGTTTATTATAGAATATGTTGTTCCTGCTTGAATATCCACCTCTTGGCATTGTTTTGATTATCTTAACACTGGCCATTCTCCCTGGAACTCTTTGACACATTTATTTTCGCTCAAAAATCACAGTAGGAATAAAGGAATTTACACAGGCAAGACATTACTAGGATGTAATAATCATGTTCATAGATTCAATAATTCCTTTTAAGATCGTGTAGGCTATGGAAAATTTATTTATGTCCGTAAAGATACCATCACAGTCATGATAAGTTTGTTTGTTTGTTTGTTTGTTTGTTTGTTTGTTTGTTTGTTTTAAGTAGTTTGGCAGCTAAATAATCTAGAAGGATGCAAAAGTTTCATCATCCAGATTTGAATTCAGCACACTCGAAATAGGATACAACCATAAAAACACACACACACAAATAAAAAAAAAATAAATAAAATAAAACACGGTTAGGCCCCAAATCTGACTTTGGCTCCAAGACTATATCAAGATGGTTCTTTCTTCCAACTATCAACAACGCCAGCTTGCGTGTTTTCTTCTCTCTATCTCTATCTATCTATCTATCTATTATCTGTATCTCTCTCTCTCTCTCTCTCTCTCTCTCTCTCTCTCTGTACTTGTTCCTCTCTGAAACAGCATTGTGAATGATGGTGAATGTTTATTTCTATCTTTGCCATGAATATATAATTATATCATACGAACACAATGTCAACGCCAGCGGTCCGAAAAGACAAATCATTTACCATCTCCGTTTCCCGCCTTCTTGATTTCGTGCCGCTGTGAAGTACCGCAGCTGAATTTACTACGGATAGCGCGGTAGTCTGCTTTCAGCCGCGCCTTGATCCGCCTGTTCATGAGGGCGTAGATGAGAGGATCCAGCAGAGAGTTGGTGAAGCTGAACCACATGGCCGCCACGCCTGCCCAGTGGGGGACGGTCAGTGGTATGAAGCAGGATCGGATGACGGCATAGGGCGTCCAGCAAACCAGTGAGGTCAGGATCAAAAAAGTACCTGAGGGGAATCAACCACGCAACTTAGATCATCAATTTGTATTAACTCGTTGATGACGGACTGATTTTGCTAAAACATGCATTTCCCATAGACGCCTGTCCGAGTATACTCGGGACTCCTCCTCAACGGGTTCATTCCCAAGTCAATATTCCATTAGGATTCGACCATTAGAACTCGAATGGACCATTACAAAACCATAAGGCTAATGGTGTCAATAATATCATGGAAAATGAAGCACTTACGGACTGGATCATTAATGAACCATTTGGAAACTATGAGACATACAACATAATATATGAATCGCATTTACAAACAGAAAACCTTGAACATGGGCCTATTTAACCATTAGAAAACCATAATAGAAATGCAACTTACTGGCCCATTAGAAAACCATTAGGCTAATTGATCATAGGAAGTTTGGAGCAAACTATACAAAGGAACCCAAGGAAGAATTTAGAATACAGATCAAAATGATATTGAAATTGCAATTTGGACCATTACTATTACCTGATTATGTTTGACGGTTTGTCAGGTTGATGTCAATGTAAAGTTCTAATGGTCTTACTGTAGATCGTTAACAAACCATCAAGACAGTACACAACCATTAGACTTTTATTGGAATCACAAGGATTCTTTTCATGGTTTGTCATGGAATTTCGACCTGGAATACAGTATCTATTAATATTTTCGATATGTTCGAGATGTTCCAATGCTTAATCCAATATTCCTATTTATCTTTTCACGCGCTCCTATATTGTGACAAGATCTCCTCTCCTGCTCTCTCCCTCTCTATCTATCTATCAATCTCTCTCTCTCTCTCTCTCCCTCTCTCTCTCCCTCTCTTACACTCTCAGTTCTTCCAATCAGTAAGTTGGAAAGGGTTCCTTTTTAACACCTTTACTCCCAACAACCCAACCTACCCGTCAGAGCAACCTGCTTGTCAGCACGCAATTTCGTGAGCCGTTTCTTGATTCTTCTCGTCCCGCGTTTCGTCACTGCTCTCTGGTACAGCTTTCCCTGCAACCTTTGTCGGTGATAGGTCGAGGCGCTACGCTGACATTTTGTTGTCTTTGCCTCGTTGGGATGCCTTCGGGAGGACGAGAGGCAGAAGAAAGACTTCGACCGACCAAGTTTCCCAGGCAGAGGAGCAACTGAAGAGCGCCCTCTTCGCACGTCCAAAGACACTGACTTTAACGCCAAATTCGAGAGCCTCGCGTCAAGCTTGTCGGCGGGGCCTTGTGGAATGGCGGTGGAGTCTTTAGCGGAAGTGTCGTCTGCTGGAGTTATTCCATTGTCGGACCCTGTCGTAAACTCGAAGTCAACGTTAGAGAAAGTTACATTCCCTTGACGATCTGAATAGCGGCTTTTTCGTGAATCGAACTCGTCCTTGGTGTTCAAGTCGGCCAGATTCGACATCGACAGCGACACGGACTTTTTCATCTGCACTTGTCTCCATGTCGCTGTCGACGACAAGGCCTCTCCC
This sequence comes from Diadema antillarum, assembly GCF_040938485.1. Lineage (NCBI taxonomy): Eukaryota > Metazoa > Echinodermata > Echinoidea > Diadematoida > Diadematidae > Diadema > Diadema antillarum. Next base: position 834,473 of record NW_027271396.1, on the reverse strand, counting down.
GAGCTCCCCACTGTGGAAGCCGGCGGAGTACACGTCAAGTCTCCTGTATCATCGACCGATTTCTGTGTGGTAATGAGAATGTATCATTCAAATTGTAATATACACCCCAAAGCATCCCAAGCTCTTGATGCCTGTACAAGGAGATCTTGAAGCACACTGAAGGACAATCATAATCCGATCAACAAATTTACCGCTATACTTACAGGCATTTGGTGAAATATTATCATGTCACTGTTGGAGAGATTACTGAGTGTGAATGGCAAAAGTTTATAGCACGAGATATGATTATTGTAACTGATTTGTAGCTCAGGTCATTGCCGTAGACCAGTGCACACTTCATCCTCTACCTAAGCAGACACAGCGTGTACCAGTCATGCTGTATTGGAATACTACTAGCATGGAGAGATATTTACTACATACATAGTAATAGACTTTAATGGTCAGGATTTCCATAAGCGTTCTAGCTTTTATATGAATTTGGTGATTTATGGAGTTAAATTTTTATTCAACTTCACTATACTAGGTCAATAGTGTCTGGAATAGTAACGTTAGATTGCCACCTTACAATAATAAGTAAAAGGAGTTCGGGAGAAACCCTGGAATCCCCCCCCCCCCCTCCCCGCTCAAGACGTGGCTTGAGCAGTGGGGTAATTTTTATCCTCATCGAGCGCGACTGTGTGAATAGCAGGTGCTAAAACTTTCTGTTACAAAGTCAGTTGGTGGTGTATATCTAGAAAATAACTGGGAAAGGCAGACCACGCCAAACAGCAGATTTTAACCTATTTTGTGATTTCCACCATACAATTCGGCCTTATTATTCATCTATTCATCTACATCATTAGATTCCTTAAAAATCAAAACATACCCTTTGCATTTGAAATCACATGTTTATTTACATAAGATATGCTGAAAATGGCCCTAAACAACTCTTTAGTGATAAAGAATCCTTCAAATATTCAATATAAATTTGTAAGTATAAATAGATACAACTCCTGGATCCCAATGATGATAATCAACACTGCTAAAATTTGATTTGATTTGATTTAATTAATTGTTTCTTGTGTCATTATCAGTATTTACTGAAATAAGCAAACAAACCAGCGCCGATAAAAACACACCTATGGTATACTTGGCGGAGGTAAAAATGATGCTTCTGGTGAGCAGTTAAGGAGTTTCAGAAGTTTCGATACTTGGGATATTTTGTAAAGGCAGCATTGCCCTAAATACTTGTAGCACAGCCTTCTTGAGCCTGGCATGTCGATAGTTAATCTGTGCAGTGACTTTGGATGAGATACATTGTTCCAGACCCATGATGTAATGGCTAGTGGAAAGAAAGAGTTAAAATTTACGTGCTTCTTCTTCTACTTATCATTACTATTATCATTATTATTATTATTATTATTATTATTATTATTATTATTATTATTATTATTATTATTATCATTATTTTTATTATTATTATTATTATTATTATTATTATCATTATTATTATTATCAGTACCATTATCACCATCATCATCATCATCATTGTTTTTAGGAACGGCACGGGCAGGCCTATAACTTGAAGTGGTGACTGCATGGGTCTGCCAATATAGTATGGAGCTTTATCGTGATGAAGAAGTGGAACTTAACACCTTGTTGTAATGGAGTTTATAGAACGTGGTGCAATTTGCAAAGAGTTTCGAATGTATGCAGGTGGCTTGGTGTTATGACAACAGCGGAGAGACTTACTTCAGTGAAGCTGCTACTGACTGGTGTTTTAACTGTACTGTGAGCCCGCAGCTTAATCTGTTTCTTCCAGATGGTGTAAAACACTACAAAGTAACAAACAATCATGACAGGGATCGCCAGCACGTAGTTAAAGACGAAACCAATGACGTAGAAGAAACATCCATCCCAAGCGGGCGAGCAGTGGTGAGTGTCCTCTTCGTACTCAAAGGAGGAGTGCAAGCGAAAGAGGGGAGCCGATCCAAAGGTGCAGGAAGCCACCCAGATGGCGACGATCATAGCGCACGAACGGCAGTGGTTAGGCGGGAATCGCGCTGACCAGACGACCGACAGGTATCGATCAATCGCTACACAGGTGATCGTAGCAAAGCTGGAGGCCGACAGAGATACTCCCAAAAATCCGGTAAACTGGTAATGAATGAGACGAATGTCAAGATGTAAAGAACAATTTCAATACAGCAACTCCAAGAATCATTCAGATAAATTCAAGTTCGATCCAAGTATGAATATGCGGCCTGGCCACTTTCTGAAGATTGTGTTCATCCCATATGACCGCCACAACTTCAATAGACATAGACATACTTCTCTCTACTCTCGACACATTGATGTTTCCCGCAGATTCATTTTGTCACAATTCAACAAAATAATAGCTCTGCATTTCGGCAGAAGTTTCGCGAGCAGGAACAGAATTGATTTATATCATTTTCTTTCGTTCTTCCGTTCTTTTTTACCTTTTTCCTTCAGACTAACAACGGTTAAATTCATTACCAAGCATACGTTTGATATGTTTATGGATAGCACAGCAACAGATTGGAAAGTTCATTATAGTCATGTCTAATGTTAATGTAGTCGATAGCCATTTCTGTATTACTTGACGTTTTCGAACTTTCAAGAAAAACGTAACTTTTTATTACAGCCCATTACAGGGCGCCCACGGCCAGACTATCGTGTGTCATATACGCCATCAACATGATCAAGAGATAGGGCTTACACAGAAACACTAATTTCTATGTAACGGGAACATAATTATACTTCACACAAGCACACAAACTAAATATTCATGCACTACAGATTGCTTTCACAATCTTTTGTTCAACCTAATGAAAACCTCCTGAAATCGTACTGCATTCTTTCCATTATATCAAAGTTTTTCACTTACGTCACACAAGACACGGTGTGTTATGAGCAGTTGACCATGGTCAAAGAGGGACACCATTGAGAAGACCATGCTGGTGACCGCAAGTCCCAGGTCCGTGATCATCAAGTTCAAGATTAGTAAATTGTGTGGATTTTTCCTCAAAAGCCTTACGCGAAGGATGGTTACTATGGCAACCATGTTGGCTATTATCGCGCCAAGCATGATAATGGCGAGTGTGGTGATCTCAAGGACCTCCGCCCACAATTCGTGACGATGGTGATCAGAAGAATTGTTACTGACAGAGCTTGACATATCCATCGTGAGCTCAACGTCCTTCTCCAAAGTGTACATCTCCATACCAACATCAAGTACCTCAAACAGGTGTCAATAATACCTACATGTTCGTCGCCAAAGCTGGCGACTTCTGCGTTTCGACAAGATCGTAGATCCTCACTTTCTATGATCTTCCCAAGGAGATCGGATCGATAGCCCGTCTTTCACGCTCGCACAATGCTTCTCGGAGAGCAATTAAATCAGAAGTGAGGGTGATGCGCAAAGGTTTTGTCCTACCAGCCTCACAACCCACGTTACTTTCACTTAACGCTTAATGTCCAGTCGGATGATCACACTGATATATCATCGGGGAACTTCATGGTGTATTCCCGGGACGCTATTTCAGTTTTGACTTCCCTCACGTCAGGAAGATATCAAGTAGCACTTCTTCCTCCTTCTGCTCTCATTATACATCTCAAATTTCTCAGCGGGAGTGAAAGATACATTACGTAGAACTCTTGCGTCAGTTTCAAGTTGCAATTAGAAAAATCATTGTGAGACTTCAATGAGAATTGTTTTCAAGACAGTCACACAGGTGCAGAGAATAAAAATGCAAAGTCCATGCCAAATGGTACCATTTTCCTTTCCTAATTGTCGTGTACCACCCTAATAATGCGTTATGTATAGTTTTATTGAACATTATGTGTTTCGTATATCTTGAGCTATTGTCTATAGTATTGTCTGTTTCTTGTTCAAAAGTAATGATAATGGTATGTGTCAAAGACATATAACACAGACACACAGACACACACAAATACACACACCCACACACACATACACCCACAAACACACACAAGTAGGTCCTATACATACGCGAGCAAAGTGCACTGACGAAAAAGAAAATAATAAATTGGTTGCTGTGGGCCATCTAAGTGTGAATGATGCTCTTACTTTTGATAATCGTATAATGACGAAGCAAAATTAATGCGTTTTTGCGACACGTTATTCAGAAGTCAGTTTTACTTGCAGTTTCTTATGAGCGTTGGTTGAACAGAAACTGTCACTACCTGTTTCCGTTTGGAGATTACGATCGCCTGCAGTGGGCATACTTCCAAAGAGCTTGTAAATGATAAATACAATGATCTGTATCATCACGTGTACATGTATATCGTAGGTGGAAGGGCTGGGCTAGTGAGAAATATTGAAGACTGACAAAAAAAAAAATACGTGGGTAACCGGTACTATAGTTACCGTTAAAGGATTTTATTGGGAAAGTATGCTATTTATCGTCATCAGGATAGAAAAAAAAAACATTTGGTACCACCTGATGGCTCATGAAAATATCTTTTACCGATCAAAAAGTAAGCAATAATTTGCTTTTATATTCATGCTCTTTCGTAATGCCTTTAATGCATCTTTCCTTTTATTTCTGTCATCAATTTAATGCAAGTAATTGCGGCAATTCAAACCATCTAGATCTATCTAAAAGAGAAGGTGATCGATGACGTTGTGATGCGGTGACCCGAGATCATACGGGAAGAATTACGGTGACCCGCGATCAATACGGGAAGAAATCCTTGCACTGCCAATTAATACTCTAGACTTTCTAAATAATCTTGATAAACCAAGGAAAGTTATTATATTCTATGTCTTATCATAATTTGCCATGCTTGTGAGCGTGATGACAGAGTGTCTATCTTATGTAATCTTATGCTGTCTAATAAGTACAATTGTGCCGTTCTATAATGGATTCTTGTGGGGTTTTTTCAGGTTCTTTATTATTGTAACTATGTATTCGTGAGTGTAGATATCTTTTGTAAAACCGTGCCCCATGGAAAACCATGCGAAAGTTATTATTTTGTCTCTTCTGATGATAGGCCACTTGACGTATTTTCTTCACTCTGTCTTTTCTATTCTGAGCAGCTTATCTCACTTGAGTATTCAAATCTGCATGATGAAATATATTTCAGACTGAAATAAAAAGAAACAAACAAACAATAATCTTAATTCGATCAGTAATGATAGCTCAGATTTTTTGACAATAGATTTAATTCAACAATGGTCTCTGGCTCAATGACCCATTGCTCATTAGGAGAATGCAATGACGTATTTAACATCATCAAACGTATCGCTTTGCTATCTTATGACATTGTGTGTGGGATTCAACGTTACCCGATTGAATGTGCATAATTGTTGCTTTTTAACACAATTTTTGACGCTTCAGCATGACGTAGCATTATGCATGACAAAATTGTGACTTTCGTTTACTGCATGTAGTTCTAGCATAACCCATAAGTATAACTGAACTGCCCGAAACCGATTATTCCCTAAACCACCCAAAACCGCACTTCCGCTTTCTTTTTTCATAGTTTGTGCTTTACTATTTTTATTGTTTTCATATAGTACCCATGAAAGAGGTCAAAGGTCAATTAAAGTATGTCAGAATTATTTCTGTGACACACAAGTCTCTTGGTAAAACCTTAATAGCCTTTTCTTAAATAAACTTAACTTATATTGTAACTTATATATTAGACAAAAATAAAAACATGATAAACATGCAGTGATCTATAGTTTGCACAGTTTAGAAAGTTGTCGAAATGAGAGTAGAATATTGCTGAACATTCCAAGGAAAAATAGGCCAATGGCATGTACGGTATCTTCGGTTGCTGAGTTGATAATTGTCACAAAAGATGGAATCTTCTGAAAGGTTCTTCTTTCTCTGGTTGTTTTTGATGTTTTGTCGAAAATCAGTACGCATCTTTTTTTGTTTGTTTGTTTGTTTGTATTTGTCGACAGAGTTGATGGCCAGAAATGCGAACCTATTTGTTGTTGTTGGTTTCATTAACATGTAAATTACAGTGTATTCCTTTGTAATGTTCATTCTGGTTTTTGTTTCATGTTTGTTGTGTTTATGATATGTATCCTATAAATTATTCTTTACCTGGTCGAATAAATGATAGTAATAATAGCTTTGTTTATTTAGTTTTGCTTGTCAGCCAATTTTGGGGGAGAATTGGCAGCCAAAGATGTGAAGACCTTTTTACTTTCTTCTTCTTCTTATTTTTTTTTTATTTGTTTGTTTGTTTGTTTCTTTCTTTCTTTCTTTTGGTGTGACCTGATCCTGATATGGAGAGATTTGTTTTTCGTTTTTCCTTGTATGGCATGAATAGCAGAATTTAATGCCAATTGAACATATAATTTGGGGCCGCCTGTAGCACAATCCCATTTTTCACGCTGTCGAATCTGGTGGGAGTATTGATAGTCAATGAGTCTGTTATTTGGGTCTCGGTTTTGAATAAGAAGAATAAGAAAAATTTTCTGGTTGAATTTAATTCAGCCAGTCTTGATGGATAATATTAAAATGGCTCATCACCTGGGACAGCATTTTGATGGGCGCCCTCTTCAGAGTGGTTATGTCATCTATTCAAAATGGCAGCTTCCAGGATCCCTCCTACGGCTATGAATTTGAAGCAGGTATGAGTTCAACGCAGTTTGTTTTCGTATTGTTTTCGTATCGTGCCTCTGAATTAATCTGATATGACTGTTTAGTAAATATTTTCCATTCTATATTCTAATCTTCATGCACTCATTCGTCCAGAACTAGATACCCCAATCCCAAGTTCTATTTTCGCTCTCGTGTGTTTTGCAGCTAGTCCCACAATGTGCCTTTTCATGTCATGTTCATAACAGAGTACAAAATAACGACCAATTGGCATGAGCATGGGTATATATGGCATGGCATAGGCCCATATACATGGCCATACGATGACAATCAATGTCATGCTCCACGTAAATTTACATCCACATCATCCATGTGAATTACGACATTTTACGTAAAACAACATCACCACATTCTAACGCTTGTTTTTATTGAATTTTAGTGGGTGTACTTAGGCCTACTACTAGTTTAATAGCATGGTTACACTACTGAGCCTTTTTATCTGTAATACTAATAGACTGGGTCTATAAAAAGTGCAGTTTTTGTCGCATCGTTAGTTTGGTCAAGCTAAAGTAAAAGTCAAGAGCTACAGTGTACCTGCTGTGTAACGTTCAAAGATCAACTGTATATACGGTAGCCGGTTATTTTCGCGAGGGTTTAATTTTCATGAATTTCGCGAATCACAGTTGGATCGCGAATTTAAAAACACGTGAAGATGTCACCATGCACTAGGGTAACAATGCATGTAAGATAGCATTGGTGTAAATTCGCGAAAACAACATCTCGCGAAAATGTCTGTGACCCGCTAATGCGCGAAAATATCTGTATGCAAAAATAACAGCTTACTGTAAAAGTGGATATTTTCGCGCGACTAATTTTTTGTGCTTGGCCGGGTCAGAAGAGTTTCGCGTGTTTTTAATTCCGTGGAATCAAGACGTCATGCACAGGAACATATGCCAAGCAAAAATATTCGCGGGCTTTTATTTTCGCGCTAGTTTCTGGTTGCGCGAAATGTGCGAAAATTTCAACACTGCGAAAATTTCCACTTTTACAGTATAGGCCTAATACAGTAATACAGTTACAGTTAAACTAGCCTAAGTCGACGTCGCATATGTCGAGTAATCGCGCAAGTCGAAGATTTTCAAAAGTCCCGATTTTTCCCCATTTACTTACATGTATTAATTCACTCACAAGTCGAATTTTTCAAGTCGAATACTCCCCTAAGTCGATGAAATTCCAAGAACACTTTTACGGAAAAACCATTTAATTCACTGTGCCTAAGTTGAATAAGATTTTATTGTGTAATAAATCACTGTCAAAATCACGAGATGCCAGTTTTTGTTTACATACAGTATTACCAAAAGAAACTTTTGCGTCAATAAACATTAACGTTTCATTAACGCAAGCGCTTTCACCTGAATCATTATTAACGCAAACTAACGATCGGGAAAATTAATGTTTGTATTAACGATGAGTAACGATCCCAAGCGCAAATTAACGATGTTTCGTTGACATTAACGATAGGTAACGCAAGAACTCACGCAAGATTTTGGTTTCTGTTACCCAGACCTGGTGAAAGGACGACGTAGCCCCTGCCGAGTGTAGCGATGTATGCCTTATATACTTAGCGGAGTCTTTTCGCGAATCGAATCACGATTTCGCGAATGGTTAATACGCGACCAGGGTCACCAAAAACGCACGCCGGGCCACCAAAAAAAAATCCGGATGTTTGCCTTCAGTTTTGGAAATGAACAGCGGTAACAATCGGCTCCATAAGATGCTAGAATAAATGTCAGATGTTTGCTCTTAACTTTTGAAATGAATAACTGTGATATTCAATGTGGATAAAGTGTCTTGCTGAAGGGCAAATATCGGGCACACCGCTCCAGCTCTCGGCTCCAGAGTAGACAACATACACATTATACATGTGTACGCGTGGTGTAACTGTAAGTTGAGTTTTTTCGACTTACGCACAAGTCGAAACTAGCCTAAGTCGATGTGTTTTGCTCAGTCCCGAGAAGATCGACTTATGCGAGTTTAACTGTAGATGGTGCCTACATTCTACATGCTCAACATCATGCATGATGCTATCCAGTCACAGTTTAGCAGTAGGCCTGCTTTGTGTTTTTTATTTGAGATACTGTACACGCCGAATATTTCGTGAGGTTTTTATTTTCGTGAATTTCGCAAGTCAGGTGCTATATGCAAAATTAAAGACACAAAAAATATTAACTGATCCCGAATCAGGTGTGGATGTGATGTAGGCATGTACATTCCTCCATTCAGTTCAAGACTACACAATCGCGAATGTAACCACTCATGAAATCGTCGGGCATTCCCAATTAGCGAAAATTTAGACCAGCGAAATATGCCGTATACGGTACCAACATGTACGTGTAGGTAGGCCTATACAACTGCAACCAAGGTTCTACAACAAAAACACTTCGTTTGGCGCTGAGCTCTTTTGCCAGGATTAGTACATTTAAACATGGACCTGATTTCAATTAAAGTCATAGTCACATGGTATGAATTTTGTTTTCTTCTTTTTTTATGTGCACATTAACTTCTGTTATTGGCACTGAAAAGTTGATTGTCTTATGTTGTTTTAGAATTCTATTCCAAGCTTGCATGATGTTTTAATTGTAGAGTAAGACTACAGTGTAGTCTACGTTGGAAATGAAATGTAAGTACACATGTATGTAGATTTTACCTCCAATGATAAGTATGTTTTGATGAAAGTAAAAACAGAGTTTACTGACAATATGGCATCCACAGTACATTACAAACAAATGACTGTGGAAAGTGCTGTTGTTTCCTGAAAAGGGTTATAATCAAAGACGTGCCAGTAGGTTGAATCAAGGCACATTGGTAGACACAAAGAAGACATTAGTTTATCTTATGTCAGGGGTGAGAAGCAATCATCACTGTTTGTTTCTGTCTGTGCCCAGTTCATGCTTCGTCAGCAGGTTTTATCCCTGTACCGTGAAGTGATGAGAGCTCTACGTGCAATGCCTGATGATGCCCAGAGATCAGATGTGAAGGCGTGGGCCAGAGAGGAGTTTAAGAGAAATAAACATCACACTGACGAGGTAGGAAATGATTTAAGGAATGCATAACTCTTAAAGGTAGATGATTTTGATTTTCATTATTGTATCTTTAAACACAGATGCACCCTTTTGCATAAAAAACGAATGAAAATGTGTGCTCTTTCTATATGACGCATAAAATACATGTTTGAATATATTTTGTGTATATTCATACAATGTACAGCTTGTTCTTTCATTTCATATATTTCTGCTACAACCTGCATCTTTTCTTCATATGTATTTTGCAGCGCAAAACCATCTTACTGTCTATATCAGTGATAGCCCCCAAATACAATTTTCATGCAAGATATTATAAGTATTGACTGCACATTTCAACAGATTTTTCTGATACGTAATTCAAAATGGTCAGTGAATGGATGCCAATGGAATGTTAGCTGTAAAAGTATAGCTAAACAGAAATTTACGACAACCATCTCATCAAAACAGTACTAGTCATCTTTAAGAACTTAGCGACATTATCTTGTCAGTTTCCCTGGTGTGGATTCGTGTTCTAAGTACAGAAAACGGTATTCATATTATAGTGTGTCTATTCTACATGGGCTGAAAATTATCATGTCAGGGCGCCGTGTTGAAGACTACCTTAACACTTTCCTCAGTAACAAGAAAGTGACAAGTCAACATCTCACAACTCACATGGGTGTCATAGTAACTTGTTTAAAAGTGCAAACTCAGCTATTGCCACCTTAAAAACTGAAACAGACAAAGAAGGGAAAAAGGCATCTTCTCCAAACTCACAATGCAACATTCCTTTCCACAAAGGGACAGGTGCCTTGTTCAGGATGAGAAGGCAAGAAGACCACTTCTCAAACTGGTTTGGATTCCTTGTTTGAGACCACCAGGCACCTGTAAGGTTTTGATACAATACACATACATGTCACCTTCTTATTCCAAAGAAAGTATTCAACCATCTTTTGAGAAGTTGCCTTTATGCCTCCTTTTCCCCAAACGGCTGCCATGGTGAGATTCTACAAGTTGCTTTCTTGCCTACATCTAAACTTTGGCCCAAGAAATACTTAATGCCACCCAGCATAAGATATCAATACCAGTCAGTCTCTTCCAATCATATGTTCTCAAATTAGGGAAGAAAACCTGTAAGCTATCATATCTAGATATCTGCAAAATGCTACTACATGTATTTGTTGTGTTGCAGACCAGTGTAACAGGAGTGTACATACAGTAAAAGATAACTTTTTTTGAATGTGTCAACCTCTTCCTCTCGTTGTTATAGATGGTGATTAAGATGCTCCTAACTCAAGGCCGCCAGTCCCTCAGGGAACTGCAAAAGACTGTGAACATGACTAGGTGACGAAGGATAGTGGCCAGATTTACTGTGCTCATTGGACACTTGAGTTAACCCATTACTCACAGGAATGAGGTGTAAAATGGTCCAAAATGACCATTTTCGGATGTCAGTGGATGAAATGGCATGATATCTGATTTGGTGAAGGGTGCAATATCATCTTCAACTGGACTTCACTACACAACCACTGGCACAAAGTGAGAAATTGACTTGATTGTAGCCTGAGAGTTACCCTACTATGCCCATGAACTTCCCAGTTTGTTTGAAAGTCTCATGTGGATGTGTTTTACAATGACATCTGATTGAGATCTCAAGAGTACATGTGAACGTAGTACATGTACTTGTTGATAGCCTCCTGTGTGTGACTATGGTATCGAGAACCCAGGGATAGCTGATACTGGACCAGGTGGATGCCAGCTGCAGTGATTATGTACTCTGGTGGTTTCATTCCACAAACTTCAAGAAATGGAGCTGGGAGACACGAAAAACTGGAGAACCTGAAACTACCATGAGTGGCTTTTTTGAAGAGAGCAAACCTATTTTTTTGTCATGTTTAAATTCTTGATCAAGTAATGATCCTCATTGTCATTGTTATTATGCATACTTATCAGATTCAGGTATTAATGTGGGGAGTTCTTTACTGGTTAAAAAATTGGTATCTTAAACTCTATGTCTTTGTAAGTGTAATATTTTGTGTACTATAATGACAAAACTGGTTACAGAATGTGTGTTCATTTGGAAGAATTTAGCCACAACAACAAAACAAGTCATGATGCATAATTGATAGTAATATGTATATTTGTAATTCATGTAGAAAATGTAACATTAATGTCATTTATGTGCGATGCACTTACACATGAATTCAATATTTTAAAGAGATTTTCTATGAATACAAATGAAAATTTGGTCTTCCAACTTTCTCTCACATACAACAAAGGCCATTGAAGTTTTTGCCCTATACACTGTATACACATTTTACCATAGTGGAATGTTCACAATAGATTTACACTGCGAGATAAATTCATGTCTTTATCCAAGTTAAGTGGACCACTTGAATTCTGTTCTATTATCTGAGCTCATAATGTATGCATTCTCATGGACCTTGTAAGTTGCTTGTTCATTTTGTTTTTCCAGACTTAGAATGAGTGCATGTACACATGAAATGGGAAATCCAAATTGCATTTCTGTTTTATGCTATGATTCAATGGAATGTCAAGCGAACAAGAAAACTTGTTTTTTTTTTTGAAAAAAATAAAGAATGGCAAATGAATTAATTGTACAAGATCCCTTTTCTGTGGTAATTTGCATTAACAGTTGTACTGTATTCTCAATTTCAAAGTCAAATAATTTGTCCTGTCTACTTAAATGCTTTCTTACATATGTTTGTGGTTCACATAAAAAGAAGCTTGCTATTCTCAAATAGGTTTACAAGTACTCTTTTTCTCTCTATTTCTATTTCTTTTAGTCAGTAAGGTTAAAAGAATAGTATACACCTGAAAATTAACCAAGGAACGATAGTCTTTGGGTTCTAATAAAGACCTACACACTTAAACTATTTTATAAAACACTTTTATTTGTTTTTAACTGAAATCTTGTTAATGATGCTTAGACTGATGTCTTTTTTAAAAAACTGCCGTCTGGTCATTTCAGTTTGAGTTGTGAAGAAATGCTTAGAATGTGAGAAATATATGAAAAATGTTCTGAAGATGCCTTTATCATTAAAAATTGACAGTCAGCAATGTACTTGCCCTAATACCACCCACACGCATACACATGTGCACATTTCAGTTCAGTGTACATGTATACATACAAGGTATATATGTACAAATATGCAAAATATCATGTATCAGAAAAATTACTCTGTAGCTATTTGGTATGAGATATACATATGTATATATAATATGTAATATATGTATACATTGTATATATATATATATATATATATATATATAACATAATATATATATAAATATATATATATATATATATATAACATAATATATATATATATATATATATATATATATATATATATATATATATGGTGTATATATGTATTGTGACGAACTCGCCTTCTCGTCGTGAATTAAGAGATTGTATTTGACTGTCTGTACAAATGCCTCCGCGAGCCGTGTCAGGATGGCCGAGTAGGCGGGGTTCGTTTTGTTGCAGTTTACAACGATCCCTTTAAATTACTAAAACTACTAGTCTTTATGCTACCATGTATTATGTTGTGTCAGAAGCAGCTCACCAGCACAAGCGGCACACATACTAAGTTCAGCATCACTTAAAGTATGTCACTACCAAGCGTCACTTGTAGAGGATGTTAAATTGGTACACTCATTTTGTTACCAACTTTTACTACCAACTCTTGCTACCAAGTTTTGTTACCAAGTTTTGTTACCAACTCTTGCTACCAATTCAGTCACGCTAACGTGGAACACCTTTCACAACCATATGGTGGCACAGGTATCGTTGATGGCACGGGGTAAAGTGCTGTATCGCACCGTTACCAACTTCCTCAGGCGACGACTGGAACTTGGATTGGGCACGGACTATGCGACAAGTCACATTACCATTATACCCGAAATCCAGTGACTTGCTCGTTGGTCTTCTCAGGAACGGCGCTCCAACTCAGGAAAATGTACCACCACTCTCCAAGCTTTGTATTGTGGTAAGACTCTCAAGAAGACACAGTGAAGACAGCAATTCAGGGACACAATACATGTACAGTTTATTATACATAGAAGTGAACATTGACAACACATTGGAAATGTATCATACACGGGCTGCTTGTTGCGGACTATGTCACACAACGGCCACTTTATATGCCTCTCCTCCTATCGCGGAGTGAGGAGGCAAACCCGCACGGCCGTAAGCGACGCGAAATATACTCGCAGTAGTCGTTCAAAATATTTACAATGGTAGAGTGATTATAAAATTCGTTCAACGATTATACATTTTAGCAGTATCTCTTGTACATGGTTACTTTAATTCGGCATGTATCATCGGTCTAAACCGGAGTTGGTATTAAAATAATCCAGACTTGCCCATGACAAACAAGTAACCACATATTTAATAATAAATGTTAAAAGTCATAATAATGCGCTACCTCATTATAATGTTTGTCCAACATTCCGATAATGCCCCCATTTATATGCTATAGGCACAATCGATCATAACAAATTATAATCGAAACGGTTAAATCGAATCGGTTCCACCGAATTTCGTTACAGTATATTACATAAAATCCTAAATCCCAACTCAGGTGGACTTGCTTTAAAAAGGCACATTACGTGGACTTTACTTTTAAGTTGTCTTTTGTATTAAATATAGCCCCAATTTAAATTGTTCTATGTTGAAAAACATTGGTCTAAACTTCAGATGGACATGTCCCACTATCGTAATAGACCTCATAATGTTTTGATATCAGTTTTGCATTCATTGATGAAAAGGACTATAAAATTGGTCCGGAGATTTCTGTATCAATTTATTTGTATATTATGTTTCCATTGATGAAGAATAAAATATTCTTTAAAACAAAAAAATAATGTAAGTTTCTGAGGCATGTAAGGTCCATCTAAGGTAGGCTTTTGCGTAATTAACATATATCTATATATTGTATAGATATATGTTAATTAGTTGATAAAAGTGGTATATTTCTCATGACTTGATGGAAGCAGGAGTTTCAGTCATACCACCGACATCGACCTCATAGCTGGATATTCCGGGATTGATATTCCTTTTTGTTTCACACTGGGAGAGTACTTCTACTGGCCTCCTTACTGCGCTACAAGCCAAGTAGCTCACATAATGCTACCTGACAACACTCATGTCAAACGTTTAAGAAAATTAATTCAAAACTTATAAGTACTGTACATACCTTGGAATTATTCGGAAAGTATACTGAATCGTGTTTTTCAAACGTTAGTCCATTGAAAACTGCATAATAATAATTACAGAATACAATAATATTATACTTTTAGAATATGAAATGAATTATAAACACTTCTATGCATACTATTTTATACGTTGCAGATGTCCCCCCCCCCCCTCTATTGCTTGAAAGGTGTTTTCAAATGATAATGCATTGTATTCACAAAGAGTTGACAGCTCTACTAGGGTTGCATGTGTTCCCATGAACGTACAAATAACTTAATACATGTATAGCGCCCTCCCATGTTATCCATACATGGGATGAGAACACGGAGCCGTCTCAAGGCTCGAGCGGCAAAACACATTTTTCATTGGCCAAGACGCCATTTATGCACCTTTGCTGTGATGTGTCTGAATTGATCCATCGGCCTTTTTATTGTGTGCGTACACGTATAGTATAGTACCTATTCATGAAGATTGGCCCCACCAAAGGTAAAGATGAACGATTTCAATATTGATGATTCAAATATTGTTGCAGCAACGGGATATTCGGACCACAGTTGACACAGTTGTTTCCTTACTTTTTGCAAAAGACTGAATGACTACATCAGAACGTGAAGTGCCTTGTTTTCTTCATTATCTCACACCGTAGAAGCTATAATAGGCCTACATTGCATTCATGATGTTACTCAGCTGTAGACTGTGCAACGCAGGGGTCGCGGGCCGATGCGGGGTCAAGAATCTCCAGGCGGAACCCTCAGGCGGAACCCTCAGGAGTCATTGTGTTTGTTTATTTATTTTGTGCCACTTCATAAAGTAATGTGTTCGATTTTTGTTCGTTTTTTTTTCTTTAAGTGCAGCCCATAGCCCCACTCCCCCTCCGATCCGCGGCCCCTGCAACAAATGCAAATCAGTCAGACGCAAGACTTGTTAAAGAGTCATGAAGAACATAGTATGTAGGCCTGCTTCCATTCACTACTCCTTTAATTCTGAGTCGAACAGAGTTTGATGTCACAGTATTCCCAGATCTTTTTCTTGAGCGTGGTAAAACACCACGGCCGCTCCCGTCTCCCTCCAGGGTTTCGGCATTTGTTGTGATCTCCTATGCCGCGTCTCTCGTTTCGCTCGTCATCGTCCGTGACGTAGCCGTGTTCGTGTGGGTACTGCGATGTCCACCGCTGACAGGTCACGCCACTCTCCGTGTAGTCGACATCTCCGCGGTATTCACGACCGTCTCCCGCCTCGCTCTTGAAACATGGATCTGTGACGGAAGGGAGTTACACAAAATAATCATACACTAATACTCGGGCGGTTCTGTAATGGAAATTAGATCTTTAAATCTGAACGGAAGACTTATCTTTTCCAGCAACATTGTGAATGATGTGTGACACAATTTGGGAGCCGGGCGCCTGTGAATGTTTCTACTAGATAAACGGCGCTCTATAAAAGCTGTTTCATCATCATCATCATCATCATCATCATCATTATCATAATCATCATCGTCATTATCATCATCAAGTTAGGGGGTCATATGATTTTGGTTCGCACAAAAGCGGATAAATAATGACGAGCCAAAATCGTTAGAATATCATAATATTCCTGAAGTATCTTATATGGTCTTCCATATAATAGCCTTGCTAAAATTCCAGCTTTCGCCCAACATCCACACCTACTACAACGATTACTGGTATATAATTATCATGATTATTATTATGCGTGTATTGTGACGTAACGAGAACCAAAAAATAACAGCGACATGGGAAACAACACGCACACGTATAAAGCGCGGAAAATGACCTTCGTCAACAAATTCAAATGTTTTATAGCAATTTTAAAGGGATCGTATAGTTTTGGTTGAGACCAAATTTCAGGTTTCTAACATTTTTTGGTGAGAAATTGAGAAACTTCTTATGAAATATGAAAGAGCATGTAATTTTATGAGGAATTCAACGTTTATTTGATGAAAATTGGTTTTGAAATGGCTGAGATATCCAAAAAAGAGCGATTCTAATAAAGTGTGGGACCCACACTTTATTACGATCCCTTTGTTTTACTTTGTTTTTGGATGTTTCAGTCATTCCAAACCCGATTTTCATCAAATAAACTTTGAATTCCTCTTAAAATGGTATGCTCTGTACTATATCATAAGTGTTTTCTTGGTATCTCGCAAAAAGTTAAAAGCCCAATTCTCATCTCCACCAATACTGTACTATCCCTTTAATATATTTTCAATAGTCATGCATGCTTTAAGGCTACCACACGTCACCTCTTTTCCTCTTCCGAGCGTCCTTCTGATTGCAGTGGTACATGTTTCTGGTCTGCGCGACATCCAAATCGCTCAAGCCCTCCTCGTGGAGACCCAGCCGCGACAAGGGCAGCACATGGCGATACTTCTTTTTCATTCTGATGGTCGGCTTGCCGTTCGTGCTGAACGACGTCGAGGAGTAGTGCATGATCGAATCGAAGTCGTAAGGATAACCCTGTGACGTCACGTTCACGGCGTCGATCTTGCCGAAGTTCTCCTCCGTTCCCGGGGCGATGTTACGATGTACGATCTGCACGTACATGTCTCGATCTCGTCTACCCTGTCGAGTGATCACCAGGTTTAACATGATAGCGAGTAACCTCCATTGAATGATAATTTTCAATGACTAACAGAATGTACACGAGTCCTTAATAATTAGAGTAAGTGACCTGCAACGTCGCTGACGCTGGATTTCGTCACTTAGCAACAGTTTGGGCTATCAATTTGGTAATTTTGTCGCCCTCATATTGTACCAAAGAGATCATGGACCACATTGTTAGCGGAAGCTTTCGGCTGATAAGCGATGACGAAACATTCCATAACAAACAGCAGAGAACGAGTGGTATAACCACTGAGACCTTTCGTGTAATTTTTACTTTGACCATCGCGTTCTAAATCCGCCAATTTATGAACTTATTATGAGAAGACAATACGCATCTAGTCTCGAGTACACGTCAATAGGTTCATCAGCAATCTTGAAAACTAACGTAGAACGTTACGTAAGTTCTTTGATGCATTGTTGCTCTTTTCACAATCAAGATGTTATTCTCGTAGTCACGCGTGTCAGTGTAAATGAATAAACCATGGACAAATAACTAAGTGAAGCTAAGTGAATTCCGTGATAAACTAGAAAGCTCGTCAAATTTTGATATCATGCACGAGTTTTTTTTTCTTACCTGTTCATGCCAGAAGCCGATGGCATGGCCGAGCTCGTGTACGATTGTTCCAAACACACTACACCCAGGACCCATGGAAACCAGCTGCTCACCGCCATGTTTCCCTACAAATGACCAACATCTGGGTGGGGGGGGGGGGGGGGGGGGTCAAAGAAGCACGAAAAACATAAGCATCATTTTCCGATCACATCATCATCTAATTACAAAGCAAAGATTTTTTTTTTTTTACTTGTCTTCTTGTGTTAAGTGTCATCAGTACTGAAATGCGCGAGCCCTGATGTGAAGGAAAGTCTATGACAATGTGTATACAAATAATTGATGCAACATTAACTAGGCATGAATATCAAATTTACATTTTGCTTTCCTACTTTATAGTTACCAGAATGGCTTTAAAAAAAAAACTAATGTTGCACAAGACAATGAAAAGTATGTAAGTATAAGTATAGAACATACGTTTATGATATTACGCCTAGATTCTTACATTTTTAAGAAACCGTTCATCGGACACTGTTAACTTTTCGAAAGAAAATCATCCGATTATAAAAGTCGTCTCCGTTCATCATCAATAATTATGAAGGGACAATGGAGCAGCAATAATTCGGCCCCTAGTCTATTCAGTCTCCGCTGGGGGCATTTATTATTATTATTATTATCATCATCATTATTTATTCGGCATTTGCAAAACAATACAAGTGATAACAGAGAAACAAAATAAACAAACAAAACTCAAGAAAACAAAGTGTCAGGCTTTCCCTGTTGAGCTTCCCTAATGAGCCGGGCATCAACGAACAAAGTGCAGTTACCATGGATACCAAGACCAGTGTATAACATCCGCACAACCAAAAGATGCGTTTCTCCGATGGAGTCATTTCCGAGTTTTGTACATGAACAAACCGCCTGATTGAACGGGCCTTGATCGCCAGACAGAGTACGCATAATTTTGCGTGCGAGAAACGGACAACTTGAAGAATAGCATGCGAAGGGATGCGAAAAGATGAAATATTCTACTCTCCGTCGGACGTTATCCGGCAAGTTTAGGTGTGCATGTTGCAATCTTATTCTACAGCGTATTGGAAATAGTTTACCATGACTTCGATTGACGCTTCAGCCCTTCAGATCAAACCAGGTTATCTCATTTCTTCTACAGCTTCCTAATTAAACTCACAACACTTACCCGGGGAAATAGCCGAATCGCAGATAATCCCGATCGGATCTTTTCTTCGGAACAAACCGGATACACGTTCGGTTCTGCCAGTGCCTCATGGCCGACTTGAGTAGTCTGATGACGTCATTACCTGCAAACACAGATAAGACATGAAACTAATATAAAAAACCATGGGGTACATCCTCATCCATGTATACATTACGTAAAAAGCTATATAAAGTAATCATAATAATCCTATGTGAACATACGTATGACATTTTAGCTGTGACTGCACGTTATGCTAAACCTGCAGTTATCTTTCTTAGTTATTTCCTTTTCTTCTTCTTCTTCTTCTTAATCATGTCTTCCTCTTTCCTCGTCTTGTTCTTCTTAATTCGCTATTTCTTATTCTTTTTGAACACGACCTTCGTTCTTACTCTTAATTCGATTATCGTTTTGACTTGTCTAGAGATTCCTACTACAAGTATTTTCTAATCCAACTTAACTAAGACTATCATCCTTATATACATGTACCATCATTACTGCAGCTGCTACCAAACTGCTATAATTATGTATAGCAGTGATACTACTCCAGTGTATTGCATCCTACGATTGAATACAATGAGAAATTATAGAAGTGATTATCGATGCCTCAATTATCAGTATTTCGTCATCATCAAGCCTGGTGACAACACGTACTCGTTTTCGTGCTCTTTCGATCAGTATTTTACCCCGAAATTACATGTTCTTTTGTCATCACGAGTTGAAATAACTGGTCTCTGCCACTGACAGTGGATATTGGATACTACAGTTGTCATCAAACCATCATGCCGAACCGTGAATCTGCGACAACACAGAAGGGGAAATCTCGAGGTAACGACGAGGAAAATCACGCCGAACAGTCCTCAACCGCGTCGCCTGAAACATCGGGATGGGCAGCAGCCAGCAGTGGGGGTACAAAATCTGGTAGCCCTGCTGGTCAATCTTCCGAAGACCCACAAAGAGATTCCCGCCAAACATCGGATCTAGAGTCACCTGACCCGGTTCTAATGCATACCATCCGAGAACAAGTCGACACAGCGCTGAATAAGACCGACACGCGTAACCGACTTGTGGAATCTATTGTTGCGGCAATCACGGAGCAGGTGCATGACGCAGGATGTCTACAAAGCCATTGAACTTTACCTTCACCAACAAAAACAGCAGGTTGCGTCACTGACCGAGACTGTCAACCGGCTTCAGGGAAGATCAATCGTCTGGAATAAATCTGTGAAGAACAGGAACAATACACTCGCAGAAACTGTCTGCGTTTCCATGGCATCACAGAGCTGAAGGACGAAAACACCGATCAGCTGATTGTTGGCAAAGTGCGAGAAAAGCTTCACATCGACATCACCCCCGTTCACATCGACCGCTGTCATCGAGTCACGCCAAGAGACTGGGATGGAGCGAAAACGCGCCCGATCATCATGAAATTCACGAGTTACAACAAGAGGATGACCATCTACAGAAAACGAGCGGACTTCAAAGGATCGAATATCTACGTCCATGAAGACCTGACATCGAAGCGCCAACGTATCGTTGCTGACCTCCGCGAGCACGAGAGAGTCAAGAAAGTGTGGACATCGGACGGTCGCATAACAGTTCTCACACACGACAACAAGAAAGTGCCAATCGCGTCCTTTGCTGACATTGAGAAACTCGACCAAACCGAAGGAGTGAGAGCAAGCGTAAGTGAGAATTCACACCAAGTTAAACTACACCTCGTCTCATCATACAATATGACTGTTGAACCTTTGAATTCGAGCCTTCGTTCTATTCACATATACCCATGTATCATATGTAAAAAGTCAGTTACAAATAATCAAAATAGTATTCTTTGCGTTAAATGTTTGCACTGGTGGCACGTGAAATGTGGAGTATCAGTAAAAACCTTTCAAAGTGAGAAGGATTGGATTTGTTCTCTTTGTATTTTTCAGGAATTACCCCTTTTCAATGTTTCTCATCAGAAACAGACCGAGTCAATTCGAACCACAATAAACTCGTCCCCACCGCACTATTATCATACTGAAGAAAACATATTTGGATGTAATAATGGTCTCAATATTTCTCATCTTAATGTTCGAAGTTTAAGGGGTAAAGTTGACGACATTTGTCAGTATCTAATGTCAAATCCATTTCTGAAACGTGGTTAGATACTCGTTTAAGACAATTAAACTAGCAAAAGATTATACAAAGGAGGCAATACCAAACGTATCTTATTATGTATAAATTGATCAATGATATGGTGCCAGTGTATTTAAAAGAAATAGTTGTTTTTCGTAATGTCAATTTGTGAACTCGATGCACTCTCTTGCCCACAAAAAAATCAATACACCCCGCAGGGAATATTATAAAAGATCTCTGCATTATCAAGGGTCAAACCTTTGGAACGACTTACCTCGTTTTATGCCAGTTTTGTCATCTTTTCCCATATTTAAAAAACAGAATAGAATTTTATCTCTCAAGTTTTAACCCTATTGTAATTTTTCACTAGGAAAAACAGAGTGCAATTATACATATTATGTTTATTTCTGTGACACCGGGAACTGACATATCATTTGTTCTGTTGTTGTTGTTGTTGTTGCTGTTATAGTTGTTTTTTAACTCGCGTTTTATATTCTCTCGGTTTCCTTTTTTTTTTCTTATTCATGCTGAATTCTTATCATAGTATACTTTTTGTTACATATATATTTTTTTTCTTTGCTATCTGGTTGATATGTTTACGTTTGTTTTAATTGTAACGTTGTGCATTTGAATATATGTTTTTGTATTTTTTATTGTGCAGGGCCCCTTGGTAGAGCAGTTTTTTAAACTGAAAGGGCTACCCTGTTGAAATAAAACGGAAATAAAATAAAATCATCATCATCATCATCATCATCATCATTGATTCATTAATTCCACGTACTAAATTCCTCGTCGATTGTGTACGGGATCACCCCATTCGACCAGCGTAAATTGTTGCCTTTGACGATTGCCCTGCGTCTACGCGGACGGCGATCGCGGATACGCAACGACGAGGCCTTCATATTGGCGAGTCCCTGACGTCGTCTATCTTCCCAGTCGAGAACGATATCGCCTTCGAAGAAAGGCGTGACGAAAGTGTCTTGCACTGTGTGTACGAAAGAAATAAAATACGGAGACGCTGTGCACTGCAAAAAGTCCGGTGTTAAATAGTGAACACCGAGCTGGTGTTAAATTTTCGGTGCTCATTTATGGTGTTAAATTAACACCTACGGGTGTCATTTCCAAATCTTAAACTGTTTTTTGAAGAGTTTCTTAGTAACTGCACTTCTTGTTGATTTTTAATTTAAACAAGACGATCAAGAATTTTACATTAAAATACTAGATTTTTGAAAAAATGTGAAAATAAATTTACACCAAAGTAACACCAGCTGGTGTGGTCCCTTATTGAAGCTGGACGGGTGTTAAACCATTGATATTAACACCAGCAAATATCAAATCAACACCATGTGGTGTCATTTTTTAATTAACACCAGTACAGTGTCAAAATAACACCAGGTACAGTGTCAAATTAACACCACGAAGTGTCAGGTGAACACTTTTCAACACCATCAGAGTGCATTTTTAACACCTGTGGGTGTGGTCCTTTATTGAAGTTTGATCGGTGTTAGATTTAACACCCGTGGTGTTAAATCTAGCACCGATGTTTTTACAGTGTGGATAACCTCCTTCTAAACCCTTTAATAGTCACAAGGTATGTACAGCAACTTTCATTCAAAGTTGTCATGATTTCTAATTATGAATCAATATTTAATGTGGATTGAAAATGCCAAGAGCATTTTAAAAAATGGAA
The DNA here is from genome assembly GCF_040938485.1 of Diadema antillarum. Taxonomy (NCBI): domain Eukaryota; kingdom Metazoa; phylum Echinodermata; class Echinoidea; order Diadematoida; family Diadematidae; genus Diadema; species Diadema antillarum. Next base: position 811,411 of record NW_027271396.1, on the reverse strand, counting down.
AACTACTGTTATTCACAAAGTACAAGTAAGGTGTAGTACCTAATAAGTACATTTTGTAGCTTCTTTCGTTGAGCTCAAATCACACACACACACACACACACACACACATACATGGTTTTTCTCTATTGATTGGCAAAGGAATAATTCTCTATGTTCGTATAAACTCGTCTTGTTGACGACAAGCAAACGCCACATTCTTCTTCAAAGAATGAAGAGCTGTTTAATCACAATTTACCCCGTCTGCATGGTATTATAGATGTATGTATAGGCCTACAGGAATGATCTGAATAAAGTTACATAAATTATACTTACTTCGTCCATTTGGTCCAGGTACACTGATACGACATAGATGAGCTAGCGGTGGCGGACATAATCCTGGGAAATAATGAGACAAAATAAATGTAGTTAGATTAAGTAATGCAGTCAAAATAATCAATAGCCGTGCACTGTTGATTCGTGTATGATTCCATGTGAAAATGCAGACATAAATTCAAAGTGATTTTGAGATATATTACAATTGTATGTATAATCATTGTGCATTTACACCTTTCTTTGTCAACACAATGTAATATGGTGTTCAAGTGTATAGTCAGAAGGGGGCCTAGTCTAGAACAAAGAGATAAATGGCGAAAAACGTGGCGAGTGTGGTCAGTGGGCATTGGGCATTGTCCACTTTCCAAATAAACCACTGCGTCATGGAGTGTTTCCAAGAATTCAAAGAAGGGATAAGTGGCTGAAGTATACAATATTCATACGTGACAATATGAATGAAAGAACACCGATGGTCTTACTTGACCTCGCTGCAGCCGGGAACAGAATCTAAATCTGTCATGTCTACAGGGGCAGATCAAGTTCCGTAAAGGGGAGGCGCCTTTGCAAAATTAAAGGGGGCACAAGCCCCCCCCCCCCCATTTTTTTTTTAATCTCTTTGGTTTTAATCAAAGAGGGTGAGCGCGCCCGGTGCGCCCCTCTGGATCCGCCACTGTGTCTATATAATAGGCATAACAAGGATTTGGTATATAGCTATGCTCTTAGTACAATCACTGATCTCCAAGAGCTGAGCCCTACCATTCTCCTTAGGCATGATAACCGAGTATACAGTCAGGTGCATTATCTACCTGGGTCAAAAGGGAAAACATCTTGTATAAACAACGTCGCACCAGGTTGGATTCAGTGAGGAATGAACCGCACTCGGCGCTCCCTTAAGAGAAAGATACCCACTTCATTGGGAAGAAGAAGAGTATAGATGGGAATGATAAAGTGTCTTGACATTAAAACAATATGCTGTGTACGTGTGACTTGACACAAGTCTGAGAAAATCCCCCTGTAATGATTAAAAAACAAACTTTGCCTATATATGGTCGAGTTCGCTATGTCGTGCAAACTGTTGACAGACCTTTAATCTTTCCCACGCTAACCCGCTGTCGGCGCGGTCGTGACATTTGACAAGGGGTACAATCTTCCTATCAATAATTATTCTTTCTCTGCGTGGCGCCCTCAACCTTTCTGCACACATCCTATCATAGCATCATAGAGATCCTCCCCCCCCCCCCGTGATTTCAGAAAGTTGCCCATGTATTGTAGGAAAGGTTGAAATAAAACGATTGCTTTGCAAACAATCATCTGAAGGTTAAATGAAGGAGGAAAAAAAGGGAAGAAGTAGCTGTGAATGAAGGGAAAAATAATATAGAGATGATCAGGAAATGGAAGAGAAAAAGACCGAGCAGAGGGATTAATATGACTGTCTGTGAATGAACCTCATAGGGACATTTCATGGCCGGCGCAGCCGTGGGGGCCGTGGGGGCTCGGGCCCCCACACTTTTTGTGCACCATACAAAGGAATACATCTGATAAGGTGTCATCACTTTAGGCTCCCACACTTTAAACCCGGAAGAACCCGGAAGTGGACGGGTAGAGATGAGGTATAAGCCGACGTGTTTGGGTTTTTTGTTTGTTTGTTTGTTTGGTTGGTTGTTTTTTTTTTGTTTTTTTGTTTTTTGCTTTTTAGCTCATGAAACCCGGAAGTGGGCCCCCACACTTTTGAAAACGCTGCGTCGGCCCTGCATTTCGTCAGTAACAATGACCGTCGTCATAACGTCGGCGTTACCTTGAATTCGGATGGATGCAACCAGGGAGGGAGGTGAGAGGAAAAGGAGTGGGCACTGGATTAGTGTCTTTTGAACCATCCTCGGAGCCGCACTCCCCAAGAGACCACTCCACTAACTAGATTACTGCCGCTTGGCCGCACAGTGCACATGCGCAATCCTTGTCAACAGGCTGGTGGGTCTCACCCCTCCCTGGCCAGAACCTGGATTACTCCACGTGGTACTGGTGGGTGGTGTATACTGGTGCATTACTGGTGCTTTTAATACCCATTGCTGTGCCTGCAAACAACACTGGTGCATTGTGATGTGCAGTGAACTGATGGTCACATTTTGAATTTTGCAGCTAGTATTCAAGGTATTATAATTTATGTGCATTTACATGTCCATGTACTATAAGATTTCTTGGGAACAAATGTACATTGCATGCTATTATGGTGAAATAACTTTTACATGAAATGGAAACAAATTAACACAGACTTAAAAACATTTAATGATAATGATTAGCAGCATCAATAATAATATACTGATTGTAAGAATATGAAGGAAACATGAACAGCTGAGCAGTGGAACACAGGCCGTAATAATGTCTGATGATGATAATAATAATTGTAATACCAAGCTAGCACAGAAAATACCAACCACAACAGCAACAACCATCATACAAATACCCATTCAGCTTTCAAATAAGAACATGAACAGCTGAGTAATGGAACACAGGCCCGAATAATGTCTGATGATAATAATAATTTTAATACCAAGCTAGCACAGAAAATACCAACCACAACAGCAACAACCATCATAAAAATACCCATTCAGCTTTCAAATAAGAATAAAACAAAAACAGAGAGACAGACAAAAAAAGCGCCATGGTGAATATCTTATCAGGCATACAGTGATACAGGACATGTGAGATACCTCCCTGCTCTCACTGAACTCTCACATGTTTTCACCGTACACCAGGCAAGGAGGCAAGTTATTTCACCAAGATTAGGTCCTATAGTAGTCTCCATCATGACCACTCTGTTGTAGATTCGAGCCCTCCTACCTCAATATATCCCCAGCATACAACAAAAAAACATTCAAATAGTGTTTTCATCCCTTGGAGAACTAAAATTGCTCACAAAAATATGTTAGTGGTACCAGAAAAAACATGTCTTGGCGGATGTACGCAAGTTTCCAAAAAAATATGACAAGAGAACCAACACGAGCGAACAATGAAGTGATATATCAGACTAAAGAAAAACCCCAACATCTGCTGATCTACAGGTGAATTTCGTCAGCACTAGTCAGGATTTACACTTGACATTGCGTCGTAATTTGATTAAAACAAGAACAAAACAATGGCTATTGTTAAACAGTTACATTGTCAAAACTCGACTTCTTCTTGGCCGATTTTCAAAATTTTTGTATCTATCGAGAGCTGAATTCTTAGACTAGCAGTTCCCAAGAGTATATGCCTTGTGAGCCTGCATAAAGAATGTAAAACCCTCATACACGTCCTTGTGAACACACACAAGTCAACTGGCCTGTCCATACTCCTAACGATAGAGGGCCAAATCACCGCGGCCCCGAGGATCGAACATCAAACAGCAGTGATAACGATCAGACTGACCTCGTTACGTAAGAGGTCGTTTACTTGTTCGTTGGGGCACTGATCCCTTGTAATCCTGTGTTGAGTGATAGGGAAAACCCTCAGGGCAGAGTGCCCACTCCTTTTTGTCTCACCTCACCTCCCTGATGCAACACACATTGGTCATGAGCTGTTGATAACAATCATGTCGGAAACGAAGCTGATAACCCGATTTCTGTTACGATACTGCGAGTAACCTATACAGGATCTGTAGACAAGACTGTTGGAATAACTGCAGATTGAAACTGCATGGTTTTGTTTTTCAAATTCAGGACACAGAAAACCTTCGAGAAGTGAATTACATTAAGGATAACACCTATGTCGCGAATGTTGTCCTTGGTAGAGTGTAGATAAACCAAAATCACGTCAGAAAGACGTAAGAGGCGGTGACATCACTTTAACACCCTGTATGCGTTCAAGCCATGCACATGGTTTAATATTGTCATTATCCAAACTATAATATCATCATAATCACCAATATACGTTAGTACACCAAGTAAAGCCAGTACACTCTGTTCAGGATTATGATTATGAGCATAACACAGTTGACATTATAGTGATACGGTAGCAGTGACAAAAAGGAATAGTATACATCAATAAATTGATACCGTAATCAGTGCATGTTCTATAGATAGTAACCCGTTAAAGTGCCATTGTCGAATGACCCTATCTTATACAATCATTCATGTATGTTCATCATCGTTACCTTAAAAGTTTTCATGTTATTTAATACGAGCTTTGAGGCAAGCAGGTGTTCTTCCAACCCCTTACCTTGATTGATCTCCCATGGTTCTCTCACCACCGTCTCTTCACCATCCTCCGCCCCCGAGACTCGCCCATCACCTCCATCACTTCCTCCCCTCCTCGGTACAACAGGAGCAGCCCTTGCCATCCGGCGTGAACCATCAGCTTCCGGGTGGAGCTCCACGCCCAGCGCTAAGTCACCTGCTACCAACGCCTCGTCGGCAGATCGGTGCATCCCTGTTGGAAGAGGCTTGACAACGCCCACCAAGATTGGTAGGAGAAGCAATCCGTGTTTCACGGGAAGGCATCTTAACCATCCTCTCTTTGAGGGAGCCATCTCTTTCACATATTTCATGATAATCCACAACGATCCTTGAGAAAAATGAAGTCCTCGTTTTCTTTGATTCCTTTTCAACGGTGCACGGTGATTTCAACGGTAAATTTTGAATAAAATGTGATGACAATCAGAACTTCGAGTTTACGTACATTGGCAACCTGCTTACTCTCTGAAGCCGGATGGTAACACTGACTCTTCTGTGACTGATGGCACGTCATATTTATGCTAGTCTCTTAGCGGCGAACAGCACAGACATTTCCATGCTCTTTGCCAACTATTCTCACCTGACAAACACGCTCTTCGCCTGAACATTGTATTCGTTGGGAAATGTTGTTTTTACCTCTCGAGAATAAGAATCCAGGATTTTCCCGACGATTAGATTATGGTTTCCATGATTTTACCTGACTCATTGAATGCGGACTTTAACTAACAGCAGCTGTATTTTGAATTTGGTGAGAAATTGACGCGTTGTCATCCAAGTCGAATGCGAAGTCCGGAAACTCGTCTGAACATAATGATCGCCACGAAAATTAGGTTAGGGCTTCCTTCTAAGCGTTGACTGATGTTTCGAAGGGAGCCAATGTCACTGCACTATTTCAAACCCACGCTCTCGATGATCATCGTGACAGAACCGAACATAGCGATCACGTCATCGTCTGACTTGAGATCTCCGTCAACCATCTATGAGATAGGGAGAACAGCACGGGCCTCCAGTAACGAGACTCAGAAGTCGGCTGCACTTGCAATCGCTACGAGCGCAAACCCAGAGTAAACGTGTAACCGTGCTGCGATATCCCTCTCAATGGAGAAAACGATGATGTTGAAAAAGAGCGATTTACCAAGTTTGCCTTAGTACATACTTCAAATTCATATGCAGCTGTTTTTGATGGATTTTTCGTGACCGTTGTTTGCCCTGCTGTGTCCAGGTTTGTAGAAGAGAGGAGGTCAAAGCTCAAAGGGACGGGATGTTTTGTTAAGTTTCTAGTCTGTGCAGATAGAACAGAGGAAAGGACTCAATAAAGGGAGGGCAGAGAATACCAGCACACACAAACAGCAAGCTATTGTCCAATCACGTTCGTAAGAAATGTGGACATCATAATAAACGATTCGTCGAAATTGAGGGGATTACTATATACTGAGGTGCAAGTCTTGCTTTCAAGCAATGCCATTATCAAGTTAACCAACTGCATTGATGAGGCTAGCAGCATACCACAAGATTTGTAGTTTCGCCTATAATACTCAATGACGTCATCCCCCAAAGTAGCATTTTGTAGATTTTATTTTCAAAACGACAAAGAGCTATTGTGTGATATTAATATGAACATATTAATCATAACGATCACTATTCGAAAAAAAATAATAGTAACCAAGGGGAAAAAAAACACAAAACAACAAAAAACTAAGATATGCCCAAGCTCTGCCAAATCACTGTCGGAATGACAATAATAGAATGGTAGGTTTTAGGTACACAGCTGGATGAATTACAAGCCAGCATGTGAGAGTTTATCAGCCACAAGCTTAAAGGAACAATACCTTTCTTATAGCTAAAGTCTTTCTGTCATGATATCATAACGAGACGTATAGTGAGTTTAGATGATGAGCCACATTTTGAGAGACCCATAATGCTATAGGTGGATAATAAAATTGTCAGTCAACAGGATTTTATGATTTACCACACACACACAAAAAGAACATTTCTCGATGCGTTTGAGCGCACTGTGAACTATTAGCACAGGAGGAATAGCAATACAGTTTGAAATGTTCTAAGTGTTTAAAAAAATAGATTTGTCAATGGCAACCTAATTGTTTGTGGCAAAAACAAAAAGTCACAGTGAAAAAAAAAGGATCGCAGTTTTTCAATAGGAGTCCATTACGGTTTATCTATGCCTGTTTTTAGTGATATTTTCATGACAATTTCCTTCCCCTCCCCCGCCCCGACTTTGACATTTTCTGCCACGAACCGTTGTACTTGACCCATAACCTATCATCATCAATAACCCTCGAATATGATTGTGGAACAGAGCAGGTGGATTATTTGAAGAACACCTGAGACAGTTGTAGGTCCTATGTTTTTGAATAATTCAAAGAGTGTAAAAAATAGAAAGCCAAATTTACAATGTTTACATGGGATCGTGACATTATTGCTAAAAAAAAAGTTAGACATAATATAAAGACATGACTTGTTTGGGTGGAGGAAGAGAATCAGACTGTTTAATTTTCCAAGCAGAAAATGTTTTCTAACAATGACTTTATTCCTGTTGGTATACAACCATGTTATGGGAGAGAAAAATGAACACATTATACAAATATGATACAAAGATAAACGAAAAGATGAATTACCAACTGATACTTGAATATCAAACTTGAAAGTTTATTATACAGATAAAATGGACAAAAAATATAGTTGAATAGAATGATTCAAAGTTGAAAACAGTGAATGGGATACTCGCTTTGAAACAGAGAGACGTTTATAGGATATAATGACATGCACTGTGACTTAACTACACTGATTGAGCTATTATTACACCTAATGAGTAAAGAAGACTGAGAATTTAGCACTTACTTCAGAAAGAAAATACAGTGTTTATTTTGACGGTGTAACTATATGAGATGCTTTGATAAATATACATTCAGACAAGACAAAACAACATCAATAACTTTCTTGGTCACTGTTGCTAACTATACTGAAGAGTTATACGAGCCATGCATGTTCTATACCAATTCAATCTGTGCCCTTAATGAATGATAAACAATTAAAATTCAGACCCAATAATATTATGGCGTCATTTTGTGATCCATGGAAACTAGTTATCCTTGTAAATCATTTATAATTAAGTTTTCGGTACTCCTATATGCAATCAGGGTATCAGCATAGTTTTGTCAGGTAATGTATTAGGGACTATCTGTTGTGGGGTCATTGTGGCTTCGTGTGACTCAGACAATGAATTGCCATTTCTCAGGCATTCAAAGTGATGAATGACAATGAATGAAATGAGGATGAACGAATGCAGTATATATAGCGTATAGAAAATGTATAAAAATGAAGAGTTTGTTTACAAAAAGCGATAAGTCCACATTTGCCAAATGGAGATATTTGCGATTAAAGGTCAACAAAAATAAGGAGAATAACAAGAAAGTTTTTGCTTCTTTTGACTATAACTTCAAAAATGTACCTTTATATGTAGTGACCAATATATCATTTAAAAGGTATTATTTTGTACTTTATAACAGAGACCGTACTTCAAAATCTTCAAAAATGGACTTATCGGTTTTTGCGAACAAACTCTTCAAATTATGATTGCTTTCAAAATGGAAACATAAGGAAAAAGAATAGTTCAACAATGCAAGCAAGACATTAAATTTGCAAAGAACTGAGAAATTCTGCAGGACAAGAAAACTGAGAGGAACGAGAAGTGGGTGATACTGCAGCATCATTAACCACGAGAGCAAAATGGGCTTGAAAATCATTATAACTAAAACAAACAATAATTGTCAAACACTAGAGATGCAAAGACATGCAGTACAAAGAATCCAGGGGTCGTGGAACGTTTTTAGGGCTGGAGGGGGGGGGGGGGCTGTGGGACGAGGCGTCCAAAAGTGCAAACAAACAAACAAAGTCCGGGTTATCACTGTTTGACGTATACTTTCGGAATTCATTGATGTTGCCATTTTCCACCGTTTCCCCATGTTTAAACCCTCAAAAGTGTTGGGGGGGGGGGGGAGGGGGGCTGTAAACTCCTATCCCCGGCCCCCATGGTTCCGTTTCCCCTGGAATCCATTATTATGTGATTCAAGTACGCTGCTATTATGATCAAATCCACATACGTTATACAAAGTTATACAAAATTCCAAGAACAGGAAATACTTGTCGGAACCGGAAGTAAAGCTATAGGGGGAAGTAGTAGGATCCTACTAATGATAAAGAAATGGTCTTCAGAGGAATGGCAGCAGGGCATATCGTACATTTTCTGTATCTAAAAAAAAAAATAACAACGGCTGGATTAGGTCAGTTTTATAACAGACAATACAGGCCAATTACTGTACAGCACAGGTCTTAGTTGACTATTGAGACAGGATGTTTCAAGTTAAACAGAGCGCTGCTCCAGTATATCTAACAAAGAAAAACAATAGTGCGTCCTCCGGATCGAGGCGAGTGCTGGTGGCCGCACTCAGTGTGGGAGCTTTCGAGACACTTCCTGTACTAATGCTGTAGAGTCAATGGAGGTCCTGATTGGAGAAGGAAAAAAAAAAGCAAAAAACATCAAGGTGTCGAGATCAAAAGCTATATTTCCTGGTTTGTTTGGGCGTAAATATTCACAACCGAATGACACATGCCTTTAAAAAAAATAACAACAACATTGTAAGGTGTGACTATACCCCATAGATAATGATACCATACCACCACCAATAACACAGTAAATCTAAAGGTAGATGCTGATGATTATTGAACATAATATCATACAATGATAGGCTAATCATAATACCAACAATCGTTGGAATCATTATTTTGCAGCTGAAAAGAATGATAACCCCCCCCCCCTTTTTTTAACCGTAGCTTTCATAATAATGCAAAACATTATCATCTCGGAACTTTGATAGATTAATAGTGTTCAACCGTATAGGCCTACACGACAATAATTAAACTGGATACGGTCTAGTTTATAATTTAACACGTTATCTATAACTCCTCTAGACAGATTATCACTTAGGACCTATAATAATGACAGCCTCCCGCATGCAGCTAGACTTTAGTTACCTTGAGTATTTTACCTTTCTGTCTTAAAACAATTTCGTTTCACTCGATTTGACTTAACGTGTTCTTGTCCACTTCCATTAATCTACATAGTATCTGAAAAGTAAGGAAGAAAGAGTTTTACACAAAAGCTTATCTATATCGGGCCCTACCTAATTCACCTCTATGTATCGTCGAGTAATTTTGATTTCTATTTCATCAATATTTTTGCAACTTATCTTTATGCATATTTCAGCATGCATCTTCGTGTTTTTACTGTAATATCTTAGTGCCGCTCATCGAATCACGGATGGTGGAAGATAAGTCGCTCATCATAGTGACAATTACCGTAACGATGCTCCTTGGAGAATGACTTGCCATTCTGCAATGAGACGTCCCACGAATCAGCAATATCACTATCTTCCCTTCTGTGATGCAGATTTAGTTTTACACACATAGATGCCCTACTTTATTATTGAGTTATAGCATCAAAGTGTGGGTTCGAAACTGCCATCTCTTGAACCTTTTCTTTATAGACGTACGCATGTGTGTATGTACATGACGATTGTGGACGTGTTTACGAGGCGAGCGAGTGGTCGTCATGGCGTACGCACTCGCACGTAGACAACCCGCGCGAAAATTTGACCTATCGTGATCGGTCGTTCATGTGCGCGTGCCGCTGTGGCTCTGCTGTACTGTTTTATACGGAACGTAGACGTATAGACAAGGGAGATCTAGAGAGGAGCAGCAGCTAGCTGTACGTGGGACCGACACACGTCGGATTGCCCTTTGGCCTACACACGTTAGTTGTGTATGTGAGCCGGTTAACTCCAAAGCCCACCAGCAAGAAAAAAGCTGAGATAATAATACTTAATAGCAGAGATCCTAAGATCTTTGCTCATAGTCTGGTACAGTCTGCTGCACTCAAGAGACTAATGTATTCTGTGCAGAGTTAAAGTGAAAGGTAAGCAGTGCAGTTTCCGAGATTTTCGGGCTTTTTTGGGGGGTATTACATACTATTGTCTCACTATTGAGAATGAATGAGATAACTGACTGTGATACTGATCGGCGTATGCACACAGTGCCAGTGCAGTCTCTGGCTGTGTGGACTGTGTAGCATACAAATTACAACATTGTAGCCCGACCCAGGGCTGCCAACATTGGAAACTACTAGTTCTAAATGTTACTAATCCATATCTAATCATTCATAGAGTAACTACGACCAGCAGCCCCATACGCATACATTGTAGCGTAACAACATGAACAATGGGGCTGCCGGTCGCAGTTAATCATAGAGTAGCGTTTAGTAGGAAACTCAATGATGACATGTGTTTCCCTGTTTGGTAGAAATGTGCAGGATGAAAATCATTCAAGAATTTCTTCATTAAGACACAGAAAAAAACAAACAAACATCAGTATCAGTAACAGAGTGACTTACAACCTTTTATTACAAATACCTCATCGATCACTGGCATGTAATCTTTCTGCCCTTGCTTTTCCTGTTTATTTTATCTCAATTCAAGCTGTATTCCTTTGTTTTTATGGTTTTTTAGGCTGTGGCAACACCTTGAAGGCCTCTAACTGTTACTTACATTCAAGTTACAAACTGTATGTGAGTGTGTTCCTGCCTCAGAATGCCACCCAAACGACAGCGTGGAGGAAAACGTCGTTCTTCAAGGCACATCAGCCCAGGATGGAACTGTACAACTCGTGCAGGAGAACGGGTCACTCTCACCGGTCACTTGATTGATTTCATCGAGGAGGATGACAGAGGAGATGAAAATGATGATGGGAGCAACAAGGAGGAGGAGGAAGAGTTTGAGGACTGCGACATGGAGGATCAGAATGCTATCCTAGCGGGTGCAGCAGATGGAAGGAAAAGACAATGTCCTACAAAGAAATGTGAGCATCAGCTTTGTTTATTTCACTCAGCATGACATGGCATGGAGTAGTTGTTCTATGCCGATGTGACCTATTGGTTATTTTTAAAGGTGTGCGAGCCATGTAAAATTTTGTTCATGTGAAAGTTAGTGTATAATCATCAACCTTGAAATTGAATTCCTTTCAAAAGCTGGTGAATCTAAGACATCTCGGATTTTCAGAGCTGTCATCAAGAACATTAAAACTAGACACTTCTAAGTCATAGAAAGGAAACTAACACTAACGATTTTGAGTGTATTCATTTGGGTTCCAAGAAATTCTAACTGGTATTCTGGCTACGAAAGGTGAGTGTATTTGCTGGTTGTTTTTTTTTTTATCTTAAAGTTTTGAGGTGTATGGCTGAAATTTCAAGCATGCAGAATAATTTGATGTTTGCAAAAGGGGTACGACTTTTAAAACTTGAAGTAAACTTGGATCACTTTGTTTCTCTAATTTCAAGAGATCTGTAAGTGTGTTCTTGTATTGAATGTAGCCTTTTTTAAGCTTTGCAGATATGGTATTATTCTCTTTTACTCCTAAAAGAGTGTAGGGAAAGCATCCCAAAAGAAACTTATGTGAGAATGTTATTTTTTGGACTAATTGCACTGAAGTGAATCTTATTCTGACAGTGGCATGTGTAGTGAAGTAGCACAAAGGAAGACAATAAAGTGCATGTGTATAGGGAAGAACTGAATGTTAATGTTCAACATGTGTCACTATGCCCTATCTTCTCTCCATTGTTGACTTTTATCATTGAACTTAAACGAAAATGCTTGACACTGTCTTTTTCGTCATGAAAAAATACAGGTCATATGGAAGTCAAGACTTGTAATGGAACAAGTCGTGTGAAGGTTAGAGGGAAATTCATCTTTGATGGTCCATGGTGGTGTATCACCTGTGATGCCGTCAAGGACAGAATCAGAGGCGTGGAGAGTTACACCATTAAATCCCCCTGCAGCGCCCCTACTTACTCTCTCCGAAATGAGGGAGACATGAAAACCCTCCTCACAATGCTGGTCAGCAGAGTCTTCTCCAACCCTAATGCAGAGAATGCCGAAAACCAAATGAAGGCCTCTTTCCTTGACTACCTTAGAAGCAGAAACAGTTTGAGGAGCTTTGCGGCATTCTTCGAAGCAGTTGAGGCCGCCAAGGAGCAAGAGGATGACCTAGCCCTACGGTCCCTGGCAAATTTTGTGATGAAACGTTTTCTTGAGGTACCACGTAAGGATGATGACGGCAGTAGCAGTGAGAAGCAGAAGAAGAAGAAGAAGAAGAAGAAGCAAGCAGGTACATAAAATCATGATGGCAGAACTGTTGTAATGAAATGCTTACAAACACAAAGGAAAGTGCATTTACTTTCTTATGAGGGTCTTGTCCTTTTAATACCCCACATCGAAGAAACTTGTTATTGTGCAAGTAAAGGAAGAAAGAAGTGTAGACTTATTTCTCCTCCAACACATAAACTTGCTGTAAATACTTAAATGACACACAAAGGTGGGGTTCTATATATCAAGGTGTGCTCAAGCACACACTTGTTACATTGTATGCATGCATATGTTGTATGTGTCCTTGTTTTTCATTACAAGCCTATTGCTCAAATTCCCAGCAAGAGAAGAGAACCGAAATTTCAGCAATATTCGTCATAAAGCAAGGGCATTTGTATGTATTCATGATCTATGTATGTATAAAGGTATCTAGGTACAGTAACTATCACATTTGTGGCATTATGGTATCGTGGCATCCAGAGTATCCCACCAACACTCAAATCTTCAGTTTTCTTGTGCATCAATATTTTAGCTTTTGTTATTTAATGGAATGTTGTATTTTGCTAGACATTCAACCTCAAACATGATGAATGGGAGAGTTTTCAAGTTGATAACAGCATCATAGCCGATTTGCACATACTGTATGCAGTTATGACCGATGTTCCAATGTGAAAATTATGTAAAAAAAAAGTGAGATTCCATAGCTTCATTTTTCAAGCCTTAGCGTCATGACACTACCATTCTTTTGTTTGATTACTTTTTAAATTTGATTTGAACGTGGTATGGAATTGCAACGATCCTTTACATTTATGTGCACATATTTTTCTTTTCTGCACTTGCTACATGTAGATGATCTGCGAGCAATATACCGCTGCTTCAAGTACCCTGAGCTGTTCAGAGTTTTACCTCGGCTGGTGGAGAGGAGAACTTTTTCGATACTCACAACTGAAGACGTCACCCATCTTGAAGTCCTTGATAAAGTGTTGCGAGAGTCACCTGAGGACTTTGGTTTTGAGACGGTGAGAAAATTGATGGGTTGTGTCACTTACCTGCCCACAATAATGTTATTCAGCTTGCTTAATTCCACCCCCCTTATCACTAACATGTATTGATGATTCTTTCCATTTTATATGTAGTTTTTGTCATTTGCTCTTATGTAGATACAAACCTTTTCAAAGCAGTTTTGGTTTAGATGAATGAAGTTGGGAGTAATTCAGTGGTTCAGTGCCTATACCTTACTTGTATCCCATAGATTGAATATGTTCTACATCAATTCCTTACATGAAGAACAGTTGGCAAATTTAAAGTTGATAGATGCTGCTTCTGTACTGTCTCAAGCTGTTATTTCGTCGAGTTGATCCAAATTCCTATCTTCAATGTTCTCCTCAGACAATGAGGAAGCATGGCTGGCGGCTTGTTGAAGCCGACTATCAAGGCTTTGTAGATGCTGGTATCATTCCTCGGCTCAGCGATAGGATGCTGCTTGCCCTGCAATACTACAACATTGTAAAGGACAAGTGTCACCAGGACGGTCACACTTTTGTCCACCACTACTCAGCTGACCATGTCTACATGAAAAGGAATTATGGGCTTCAGAAACCCGAAGAAAAGGAGCGAATTTCAGCCTTGAATGAGCTGCAGAAGAGAAATGTCATTGAGGTGATTGGTCACAAGTGGCACTGGGTGAAGTACCGTAACTCTGAGCGGAGCATTGCAAATGCCCTGTCCCGTCTGGTGAGATATCACCAGCTACAGCCGTATGTCATTCCGGATGGAGATGACAGCGATTGTAACTTTGACCCGTTGCAGCAGAAGGCAGCCACAAGCATCCGCAAGAAGCCATTTTCTGTTATTTTGGGCAAAGGGGGCTGCGGTAAGACCCATGTGGCGTGCTCAGTCCTGCGCCAGCTCCCCAAACGCTGGACACCTGGTAAGTCAATCTTCTGCCTCTAAACTCTTTGTACAGCCCAGGGGTATTATACAATGTTGCAAAGGAATGCTGTAGCACCATTTTATTCTTGCGCTTGATAATTGCAAGATAGGGTATTATTTATGATCATTTCGTACCACATTCATTTCCAAGCCGTAGATCCTCTGCAGTACTTGATACATGGTTAAACATTTAGAATTGTTGTTCTCCTTATAATGTTTTAAGCGAGTGAAAGCACACTGCAATTATAATGGGGATGTTAGCGTATTTTCTATTCTTCATGAGTTGTATCATATGCCACATAATTCTTTGCTAATCACAGAGCAGTGTTGACTAATGATCAGGAATTCTCAACATAAGTTTCATTCTTTATACTAGCCATTTTGCATTTCCAGAATCTATCGAATTGAACTGAAGTTGTGTTAGTAAACTTTCAGTGTTTTAAAACCCTGACTGAAGCGTAATAAACTGTTTCAATTTTTTTTAATAGGGGTGGCATGTCCCCTTGATCTTGTAACTTTTGTGCCTCTCTGTTGCTCTTTAAGAATTGCTAACTGTGTATCTTTCTCATAATTCTTTGTGAATGTGATTGTATTATTTGTGTTTGATTTGGTAGAAAATCAGGCAGATGTGGAAGAGAAATCAGATGATGAAGGGAAATCGATGAGTAAAGAGAAAAAAGGGGATAAAAAGGAGGACCCCGTCGAGCAGCCCATTGTCCTCCTGACAGCACCGACGGGCCGAGCTGCCTCGATTCTTGCCCGTCGGACTGGAATGAAAGCCAAGACCCTCCACAGTGTTACGTACACCGAGTCCAACTGTGATCCTGATCCCAAGAAGTTCCCGTATGCCAAGGTGAAGGTCTTGGTTGTAGACGAGTGTAGCATGGTTCCCGTTCGGGTTCTCGCCCGCGTCTTGTGGTGCCTCCTCGGGTACAGCCTACAGAAAGTCATCTTCCTTGGTGATGAGCACCAGCTTCCATCGGTTCAACCTGGTAATTTCCTCCAGGATGTAGTCAAAGGTGAGACAAGAAAACACTCACGGTAAGATCAGTTTGGTTTCCTGGAAAGAATCTTTCTGTATAAGCTATTATTTTGGGGAGTGTTTAATTTTTGTGAATTACGCAAATCAATGTTGGACAGCAAATTTAACAACATGCATAAATAATGATAAACCATTTTTATAGAGCGCAAATTACATTCAAGTCTCTAAGCGCTTTTAGAAATGAGAAAAGACAGATAATACATGTGTAAGAACACACAATACAAAGTAGAAAATTACATATATATCAACTTAACAGAACAATGGTTACTTTACAAACAAATGCAGCCATAGCGCACTTGCAATAGTCTTGGAACCAATTTGCGAAAATGTCCTTGACCTCATTTTTGAAAATATCTGTTCTTGGAAATTTCAGCTTATACAGTAATGCATTCAGCTTTATGCTAGTGAAAATTCACAGCAAGCGAAGGAAGTTCTGTTTGAGGGTTGTAACCCCATAGGATAGATATCAAGGGTTAAACTAAAATGCAGGTAGAACCAGTTTATTTGTACAGAGTTCTTTATATTCAGCACAATGTTGATGTACCCCTTCTGCCAAACAGTGAAAACAAAAAACAAAACAAAAATTGGAAATATTGTGAAACGCTCGTCTATTACTTACTGCTTTTTTCTGTCACTTTCTTGAAAACGCATTTAACCCTATTCTGGGCTATTTGAGACCAAGTTTTTACTGGGGGGGGGGTCAATTTGACCCCCCCCCCCCCCCCTTCAGATTTCAGCCCGCGATCGCCTTGAAATTTTTCTTGAAGATAGAGCCAGATGTCAGCTACAAGATTACATGGTCATACAATAGAAAAATATCAACTTTCTATTTGTGATAGATTAATTATGCAAATTTATGCATGAAAT
This sequence comes from Diadema antillarum, assembly GCF_040938485.1. NCBI lineage: Eukaryota > Metazoa > Echinodermata > Echinoidea > Diadematoida > Diadematidae > Diadema > Diadema antillarum. The sequence goes on along the minus strand of NW_027271396.1, from coordinate 794,837 downwards.
CATATTTTCACCTATAACTCCATTAAAAAGACTGAAGGATTGCTGAATCTTTGTGTCATAATTCCTCAAGACACATCATGCAATTTTGTTGTAAAAAAATAGCACAATCAAAATCAATTTCTTTTGTTTTTTTTGTTTTGTTAATTTCTTATGTATTTTATTGTTTTTTCGACCTTTTGTTTTCTTTTGTTTTTGTTTTTTGCCAAAATTTGTTGCAGGCACTTTTTCAAGCTTATCTACACTAGAATTGATTAATTTCAATGGTTAAAAGTTGAAATAATTTCATCTATATCGATTTAGCAAAAAAAAACCCACACAATTTGCATTGGATTCGCACATGATTTCATGAATTTGAGCTGTTTTCGGGTTTACATGCATATGCAAAACATTACATAATTTCAGAATGGTTTCCCGGGACATCGCAAATTTGAGCTCAAAATATGCAGGAGACTTCAATGAAAAAAGTCATGAAGTGAGGTGGCAAAATCTTTGTGCGTTGAGGAATCATGGCGCGAAACGTCGAGGGGGGGGGGGGGGTGGTCAATTTGACCCCCCAGTTAGAATAGGATTAAAGTGTACTACATTGTCAATCAAAGTAGTGTCACTAATTTGCTCAAGGTATGTGTATTCTGTGACGCCTTGTTTTAATTGTTCAATCTCTCTGTTGCAAACACCAAGCTGAAATATGTGCCATTGTAAACATTTGTACCAGCTGTTCTGTAAATTCAACTTTCAGGCTGTTAAATGAGATTTATTCTCAGTACATGTTTATACTTTGCCATGATACCAGACTCAGACGAGTCTAAATTCAGTTACTGTAAAAGTGGATATTTTTGCGCGACTAATTTTTCACACTTGGACGGGTAAGAAGAGTTTCGCATGTTTTTAATTCCGCGGAATCAAGACATCCCACAAGGAACCTACGGCAAGCAAAAATATTTGCACGCTTTTATTTTCGTGCTAGTTTTTGGTTGCGCGAAATGCGCGAAAATTTCAACAATGCGAAAAATTTCACTTTTACAGTAATAGAGACAATAGAAATGAAAGTTTTTCTGCTTATTTCTCTAATGTCAGCCTTAGGAAGCATTGACTACATTACTCGCCTGACCACCAACCACCGCACAGATGCAGGTGGAAGGCTTATCGTGGAGAATGCTGAGGGAATCGCTGAACGCAACCAGGAATACCCCAGGTTTGAAAAGGACAAGTTTGAATTGGTTGAGCTGGACAGTACCCAAAGGGAAGAAGGTGAGTGAGACAAGATGACTCATAGTCAAAGATAAAACACATTTTCTGTTCATTTATAAGCACTTTCAACTCATGATGTGTGAATGCATCATTCCCCTTACTTTCTATTAAAGTCAAAACTTGATTAAAATATTTCATGTTAGAGTATATTTTGTTCTTGCTATAGATATCTTAGAAGTGATGGGTCACCAAATATATTTTTAATTTCATGAATATTTTCCCAACATCTAAATTTGACATGAATCCTCTTTTGCAGCTCCATGGTTCAACTTGCACTACAGTGTAAATTCAATTTGTGTGGCGTGTAGAAACTGATTGAAAGTTATCAGCAGTGTGTTGATGTATTCAGTTGGATACAAAGTACTAGATTCCGTTGCTGTAGTGTAATTTCTGTAAGCTTCTGTGTTTGATAAATCATGTACAATTTTGTTCATTATGGTACGCAGACAATAAGCCAGTTCGAAATTAGCTCATGTGCACATTGGTGCAAATGACCTTTCTATTTTCTTAGTGGGTTAGGTACTTCACTTATATTCAAAGCGTACTGGTAAGTTTGCCTGGCGTAACAATTTATGGAATTCGTGTTCAAAGAAAAATGATCTTGCATAGCGAGACCAGGTGACTAGAATGGTCCGTCAAACAACCCTCGGGGGAAGCATCCATCTCTTTGTTTTCTATTGAATGCATTAAAGCATGTTTATATTCGTATTGCCAAATACCAAGTTTTCAGTCAGTGGATGTAATGTCAAGTATCATGTTTCAGGATTGTATGAATAATCATTATATCACAGAACATGCTTATCTCCTTGAATTTAAAAACCATCATGCGTTTTGGTACCAATGACCTTTTTCTGCTCATGCGCAAAGTAGAACTGCAAACTGGCTTATATCATTTTATAGAATGGGTAGCGAGAATCCTGCGATCTGATTGGTCGAGAGCTATGTGTTCATTTTTACTGGCCGCACGCTGAGTCACAGTGGTAAACATGTTATCGCGCACTTAGCAAGAGTATGCGTACTTGTAACAAAGGTTCGTGCACTAAAGCAAGCGTTCGCGCACTCGGCTTGGCCATGCATCCAGTAAAAACTTATGCATGGCTGGCCATGCATCCAGTAAAAACGGTAAGTACGGGTATGCATGCCCTTTACGGTAAGCCAAAAGGAAATGCATCCAGTAATTTTGTCATCGGGTAACACGATAGAAAACTGGGTTTTTGACAAGAAAATTACCCATTCTATAAATCAAATGACGCACATGTCTTTTCGTGCGTCAGTCGGAATATAGTGTGCATGCGGTAACTATGGAATTTAGCCTAAACCCACTCGGCTTCGCCTCGTGGGTTAAGCATTCCATAGTTACCTTATGCACACAATTCCGACTGACGCACTCAGACCTGTGCGTCATTTGTATACTAACACTGATATGTAAGAACTCAAGTCATATTCATATTTCCTAAACCAGTCCTCCCTTTTAATACTGAAATCAGTCCTCAGATTGTAATTCATATAACCCTGAACAATATTGATAATGGTTTATGGTAAGGATTGCAAGGATCTTGAATTCTTTAAACATTGTAGACAGGGTGATACAGTGCCTTTTTTTTCCTGTACATTTTTCTTTGACTAAATTCAGATGTGGATTCGGTGATCCGGCAGCTTGTCACCAGCAGAGAAGAGCTTCAGGATCCCAAACGTTCTCAGATTGTCGCATTCGTTGGGTGAGTTTGCACATCACACCATATTAAAGGGACTGGGGATGAGTGTTCGGTTGTGCAAAACATGCGAAAGAGAAGGTGCTTTGGGTATAAAATGAAAGGTAGATATGTAACTTAACATGTGTGAAAATATCTTGGAAATCGGAATCTTCTCAAATGTTTTAAAAAGCGAAAAACAAAACATACTTTTCTGGAAAAAGACCCTTCGATACGATGGCGATACGTATTTGAATTGCGGAATACTGCTTGTTGACTGCGAACATCAAGCCAACTTACAGCGAAATCAAGCCAACATGCCGAGTGAGCTGCGGAACTACTAGTAGTTATACGTAGAGCAATTGTGGCTAGCTCTACGGCTGGCTGTGCTATGGGCGCGGCGAGCGCTGGCCGCACTTCACTTGCCATAACTCGCATCATCATACACAGTGCACCTAGTGTCCAGTGCTAGTGCTTCTAAGCTCGAGCTGCTGTACGATCTTGCGTGTTTTCATTTGATGAGAGCGCTAACCTAAAATCAAAGGACTCCTCCTTTTCAGATTCACATGTCCTTCTTCCAAGATATTATGAGAGCTAGTTCTATCGTCAGAAGACTCGGTAGGCTACGTATCCTAAAAGCCATCAAACTCCATTTATTACAAGATTCTTCGTTGAGAAGTACCGAAAGCGGGATAGGTGAATGCGGTAAAGTAATACGTAGCCCGACCAGACGCCGGGCGGGCTATATGTACAGCGACTGGGTTGTGCGTGTACGTACATAGAAACTTTTCCGGGTAAGGACGGACACAGCCGGCCCAGCGCTAGGTCGGTACCATGTACGCAGTAACTGCCGTGCTTCGCACGGCGTCTGGTCGGGCTACGTAGAAAAAAAAATCAACGAAATCTCAATTTACAATAATTTACAATTCATGTAATTATTACATGAAACACAAACGGGTTGTGTTATTACATGTACATGCAATTCAATGCAATCTTCATGGCAAACCCATTTTTTTTTCTTCAAAGATTTGAAACACAAGTACCGAGTAGGCCAGAGAATTCGAAGTATCCGGTACAATGTTATATCTAAACTTGCATTGGAACTAACCAATAGTTCATTTTTATTACCGGTACAACTTGTCATGTATTTGTAATTTCATGTGACTTTAATAGTTGTAACATTTATTGTGGATGATTTTCTTCACAATTGACACATGCACATACTAGGTTAGAAAGTTGGTCATTGGTATGGCTTAGGCCTTACCTATTTTCTGTATAAATAGGGTTAATTGGAATTATTTCACAGATACACACAAAAATGTTGGGAATCAGATCATTTTAGTCTTTTCTAGACTGAATAATGTGACACCTGTAATAGTCTAATAACCAATCCAACAATTTCTGAGGCTATCTTATACATTTTCTTATTTATCATATGTACAATGCAACCATGCATGATGCAATGTCTTGTTCACCTATACAAGGAGAAAATCAAGACACAAGGAATAATCTGTTCAAGTCAATTATTTCCACATAGGTCAACAACATTCACTCAGTTTTACTAAGAACCCTGATTGGGTTTTTATCATCAGAACACATTTTTTTCTCATTGGTAAATTGACGCTTAACAATTAGGCCTGTATACACAGGTAATATCTTGTGATATTTCAGTGAATTTAAATCTAACACATTACTTATGTAGGGCTAGGGTTCACTTAGCTCTCTAGCACTCATCACACTAAAAGCAAACTAGGGCAGCACACATGTGTTACTTGGAAGGAGTCCCCTGGCTAACTAACTTGTAGCCAGTTTATTCTTCACTTAATTTGGCATGGGTTTACATGTAAATGTGGGTTGTTACATAAATATGCATACACAAAATCAACATAACAAAACATGCAAATAAAGAAACAAAGGTTAAAACTAAATATTCATAATAATATGTAAATGATGTGCAGGCTTGGGTGATTTAGGCATGATTTCAGTATTACAGGGAACAATGGGTGAGAAGTGAAAGAGTGGAAAATGTCATGTGATATGTGGTGTGTCTGTGATACAATTGTAGGTGGGGTGTGTGGATGCATGTGGATGTGAATACCGGTACTACTGTATGTGTGGGTTGACGTATTTATGTGTAGAGGGGTGGTACCTGTAATAAAAGAAGGGGGGATACACTTATAATAAAAGGTTCAAAATAAATCCCTACACTTACGTTATACTACCATGCATAAATACAAATTTCATGTGCACATATAAATTGCATGTGTACATGGGACCTACATTAGAAGTTGTGTGTACCAGGGTACACTGACCTTACATTTTCTTTTATCTTTGCATGTATATTTGCATTTGGTGTTGCATCATGAGCACAGGTTCTAATTGCAAATGTGCTACATGTATTTAGAAACTGCTCTCACAGTAATGTGATGTGATATACAATGTAGAGATAACAAATCTGTGCTGGCTACTTGCATGTAGGCCTATATCTTTTAAATATAAAATGTCATAATAGAAATAGTTGTAAAGCAAAGATTGCCAATTGACACAGGTAAGGTAATCATTTGCAGAAAAAAAAAAGAAAAAAGAAACTGCTCAGCATTCTGTCATTAGTCAATTTGGGCATCTACACATTATACTCCTATCATATTGAACAATTATGATAATAATACTATAACATGTAAATTAAAAGAACCTTACAAATGCAACCACTTTCAAATAACTTGCACATTTGCAGGGAAAAAATATTGAAGTGGAAGTCCAAGAATCAATGTCACAGGGTTAATGACTTCAAGTACAAAGAACACTATACTATTTCAGTGTGGAGACCTTCTACATATTGCATTGTCAAAACACAATTGGTTTAGGGTTTGAGCATATGCAATTATATCAGTAGAACATCATGTAGGGACCTACCAAAATGTATATTACAATGTATTTTTATATCTATGTGAATGAAAACTGAACATCTTGTTTGAAGCACTTCCAACACATTTGTTTATCAAAATTCACACTTTTTTTTTTTTGGGCCACAAAATATAGATGCAATGAATATTACAAGGGCACAAACTCCATTTACCACAAAAATATTGTCCTCATAATAATGTGATTTGATAGAGTTATCACAAAATTTTGTGCTGAAAAAGTGTCTTCCAAAATGCTGATGGACAATGCTACTGTGTAGGACCTGCTGTGCCACTTGAATGTAACACATGGCATGATATCAGTGATCACATAAATGATGAGGATAATAATCATTATGAAGATGATGATAGTAATAAAAAATTAGCAACAACAACAATAGTAGTAGTAGTAATAATAATAATAGTTAGAGCAATAATGAAATGTGTGAAAGGCCCTTCAGTGATGTACACTGTTGTGCATGACAGCCCTGCTTAAGTTCACTTTAAAACACTGATGCAATATTTTATCGTAACGGAGTAATTGTAGTTTTTCACCTCTGAAACACCTGGGAAACACAGGGGGAAAAAAGACCAAATGAAAAACAAGAGACCCGCGGGTCACGCGCTCACCTGAGTATCGCAATTTCACCTTCCATGCATTCTTGCACACTCTTACCTGAGAACATTGGAAACTTTAGGTCTGCATATGGATCCCTCCCCCCCCCCCCCCCTCAACTCGGGGGGGGGGGGGGGTAGGGGGGGGGGGAGGGGGCAGGCAGTCCTGGATCTGAATCTGCAATTAACAAACTTGGAACTAAAGTCATCAATGTTCAAACTCATGGTATTAACTTTGCTTTATCATTTCTGGTTCTAGAGCAGAAGATTTTAAATATTCCTCAATGTGGGGGGGGGGGGGGGGGGGGGGTGGGCCCCCTAGGGGGCCCCCAAGAGGGACATGGTGCCCATTTGAAGGAATTGAGATTCTATCCCCCTAGGGATGCTACCTGCTAAGTTTGGTCAAAATTCATCTTGAGGTTTTCAAGAAGAAGATGAACATGTACAATTCAGGCTCCATTACAAGTGTTGGACTTCTCCCCAGCCCTCTCCTGGGTCCTAAGGGCGTGGGGGGGGGGGGGGGGGGGGGGGGGGGGAATGAATCCGCCAACCCCATGAAAAAAACTTGAAACTACAGTCATCAATGTACTAACTCATAGTATCATCTAAGCCCTATCATTTCTGGTTCTAGAGAAGATTTTTAAAGGTTCCTTAATTTTAGGGGGTTTGGCCCCCTAGGGACCCCCAGGTGGGCAATGGTGCCCATTTGAACAAATTGAGATCCTATCCCCCTAGGGATGCTACCTACCAAGTTTGGTGAAAATCAGACATGGCGATCTCAAAGTGAAGATGAAAATGTACAATTTAGGCCCCATTAGGACCCCTCCCCACCCCCTCACCTGGGTCCCAAGGGGGGCACCCCTGATTCCCCCATGAACAAACTTGAAACTACAGTCATCAATGTACTTACTCATAGTATCATCTAAGCCCTATCACTTCTGGTTCTAGAGAAGATTTTTAAAGGTTCCTTAATTTTAGGGGGTTTGGCCCCCTAGGAACCCCCCAGGTGGGCAATGGTGCCCATTTGAACAAATTGAGATCCTATCCCCCTAGGGATGCTACCTACCAAGTTTGGTGAAAATCAGACATGGCGATCTCAAAGTGAAGATGAAAATGTACAATTTAGGCCCCATTAGGACTCCTCCCCACCCCCCTCCCCTGGGTCCCAAGGGGGGCACCCCTGATTCCCCCATGAACAAACTTGAAACTACAGTCATCAATGTACTTACTCATAGTATCAATTAAGCCCTATCACTTCTGGTTCTAGAGAAGAAGATTTTTAAAGATTCCTTAATTTTAGGGTGTTTGGGCCCCCCTGGGGCCCCCCAGGTGGGCCATGGTGCCCATTTGAACAAATTGAGATCCTATCCCCCTAGGGATGCTACCTGCCAAGTTTGGTGAAAATCGGTCATGGGGTTCTCGAGAAGAAGATGAAAATGTAAAAAGTTTACGGACGACGGACGACGGACGACGCACGACGGACGCCGGACGAAGAGCGATCGCAATAGCTCACTTGAGCCTTCGGCTCAGGTGAGCTAAAAAAGGACAAAACACTTTGTGCCTGGATATTGCAGCCCTTTCAGTTTCCAGTAACAGTTTAACGCACATGCAGTTTAGGAGTTTACAGGATTTATTTTCCCTACTTGCTACATGGGGCAAGAACAAATTTTCCAGGCAATCAATTCACTGTTTCATTCTGATTCACACATTTGAGTACTAACATGTTTGTTGTTACCTCACAGGAAAGACAGAAATAGAGAGTTCAGAGATATAAATGTAGTGTCATATCAGTTATCACTGCCATCACATGAATGTAGTCTATGATTGGAATTGATGTTATTCATGTTCAATGTGCATTTATCAGAATCCCCAACAATCCTGGTACAAAGGTGCAGCTTTTTCATTACTAACATGTCTTTTGCTATAATACACAATGAAGGCATAAATTGACAGTAGGCCTACAGGAAGAACTGGTGTCAGAGCTATTATCATTGCCATCACTTGGATGCACTCAACATAATTATGATATTGAAGTCATCCAAGTTCAGTTTTCAAACATTTGCCAGCCACAAAGAAGAACATGAGAGGGGATGTCACTGGCTTCATGGAGCTAAGTAGTTGGGAGGGCTGGTTCTGATTGATGAGAGGGGATGTCACTGGATTCACTGAGCTTGGTGGCAGAGAGGGCTGGTTTCCACTGGCGAGATGGATGTCACAGGTCTCACCGAGCTGCGTAGTCTAGAAGAGGCAGTCTTATTTGGCGAGAGGGGGTGTCACTGGCTTCAACAACCTGGATATCTGTGATGGCACTTGGATGTGATGCTAGCTGTTCCACTGCAATAGAGGTCAACAAGCACATTCTATTGATCTCTCATCTAATGACTGAATGTTGGTAATAAAGTAACTACTACACATTTACAATGAAAAATTATTTTACTACTCATATAGACTCAATTAACTATTCAGTAATACACATAGTAAATATTCTCTTTAAAGACTATCATTCAAGCAATGACAAGTTTAGTACTGATGAAAGCAATTATGTTATATGCTGAAAGTCCAATGAAAATAGCTCATTTTATTTATGATATTTACATAAAAATTCCCTAATATGCATGCCAAAGGGACGTCTTCATCATCTACTGTAAAAGTGGAAATTTCTTGCGGTGTTGGTTGAAATTTTCACGCATTTCGCGTAAGCCGAAACTAGCGCGAAAATAAAAGCATGCGAATATTTTTGCTCGCCATTTGTTCAAGTAGTTGATGTCTTGATTCCGCGGAACTATAAACATGCGAAGCTCTTCTTACCCCGCCGACCGCAAAAAATTAGTCGCGCTAAAATATCCACTTTTACAGTAACCTGTATCTCCTTACATCTGCCCAGGCTCTGATAAAATCAATATCTGTCAGCACTCTCACCAGGTTTTGATCCACTTCAATTTGACCCAAGTCCTTTCCTCAGAGTAGCATTTTCCTCCACAACTAACTGGAGAAGGCAACGGCATTCATGAACTTGTCCTTTTTCCATTTCACAGGGGCATCTGGACTGGAGTTCATCTGTATATCAGACACAATGAAAGGCATTAACACGGACTTACAATTAGGATAGTCCCGTTAGTTCTTCACCAATCTGTAAATTTAGTCACAGAACTTGCTATCCCATGTATTTCAGTGTAGAGTCTACCAGGTAGCTTTATCTTGTAGTGCTCACATACATGCAACAGAGAAAACTCCATGAAATATGTTAGAAATAGACTGTCTACTGTAGAACTTAAATAGCAAAAAGGAAAATAAGACCTACAGAGACCCTAGCCAAATTTTTGATGAGTTGAAGGCACATGACGTCGGGATGACCTCAGCCTCTCATTGTGCATCTGGGTAATTCTGTGAAGTTGGGGCACGAAGTGTGACATTTTAGCATAACTCAATACTAATTATGCTATACATGTATTGTTTATAGGCTTTGCAGTTGTATTGAGACCATACATTTTCCTGGAAATTTTGTGCCATTCCGACTCAATTTTGATGAAATTATTAAAACGATATGTAATGGTGTCCTGTAGCATCGTGACGTGTCCATGTAGCATCGTGATAGTAAACATTTGGTCCTAAAAGACAAATTAAGGCAATTAGCTTGACCAAAATTTGATATAATATGCATAATTACTAGATTAGTCAGATAGCTAAATATCTTAACTCTCCTTTCCACAGTTTTACACAAAAAAGGACACCGCATAGCATCGTGATACATTTTGTAATTTTCTTTTAAAATTGAAACTGTGTACAGGAAATTTGAGATACCTGGTATTTAGCTATCTTATTCATACCTTGTAAATATGCATATTGCATCAAATTTTGGTCAAGCTCATTGCCATGATTTATCTCTTTGGACCAAATTTTAAAATATCACGATGCTACGTGGACACGTCACGATGCTCCAGGACACAGTGTTACATATTGTTTAATAACTTCATTAAAATTGAGTCTGAATGGCACAAAATTTCCAGGAAAATGTGTGGCCTCAATGCAAATGTAAAGCCTACAAACAATAAATGTATAGCATAATTGATATTGAGTTATGCTGACATGTATTTTGTCAATATCACGATGCTACATACATGGACACTGCCCCAACTTCATGGAATTACCCATCTACAAAGTAGGCCCTATTTATTTATAATGTTGTGTATACAACCTCATATCGGGCCTATGATGTCTTTCAATCCAGCCACATGCAAGGGATTTGGGGGTCTGTATAATTCCACATACAATCATATAGTAGGCCTATATGTGGCTGCAATGTACAAACTATGTAACTTGTAACCCTAAAAGTAATGATCAAGACAACCATAATCTTATTAACCACTACCACAGCTTTGGGTTAAAAAAAAATGTTATAAGTTAAATTACAGCAAGAATAAGAACAGCATCGTTTGAGAACACAGAGTTATCTATTCAATTTATTGATGTTTTGTGTACTAAATATCAACATTAACTTTCATTTGCAGGTTCAAAACAGTTGTTGGATCTAGGTGTATTAAAATAGTACCAGGTAATTAAAGTTAGTTTGTACAAACCTTTTGTACCAACGGAAGGGCTGGTCTCAATGGGCAAGAGGGGATGTCACTGGCTTCATCAAGCTGGGAGGGCTGGTCTCGACTGATGAGAGGGGACATCACTGGCTTCACCAAGCCGGGTATAGGCTAGCTGGTCGAAACTGACGAGAGGGAATGTCACTGGCTTCATCAAGCTGGTTAGCTAGGAGGGCTGGTCTCAATTGATGAGAGGGGATGTCACTGGCTTCACCGAGCTGGGTAGCTGGTCAAAACTGACGAGAGGGAATTTCACTGGCTTCATCAAGCTGGGTAGCTGGGAGGGCTGGTCTCAACTGACCAGAGGGGCTGTCACTGGCTTCACTGAGCTGCCTAGTCAGGATGGTCCTTGAATGCGATGCTGGCTGTTGCTCTACAAAAGATACCCACAATAATATCTGACAGACCTTTCTCAACAATTAGCACCTACTGTGCTACAAAGCATACACCATTAACCACTACACTATAGAGACTGAGTGAACTGCGCTACAATGCATATACGCCATTAGCCACTTATGTATGTACGCACAATAGATACACTTCAATCAACATTTTTGCAATGCCATGTGTACCGGAGACAATAACAAGGTACTGGTACCTTACCAAACATGTGAATTCACGTTTTTGGTCCGATCATAGCTGTGATGACAACATATACACAGTTGAGTCTCCACAAAGTATTTTGTAAAAACCGAGAGTTACCAGATTCGCTGACACTTTCATTCATTCAGTGTCGTTTCGTAAAATTGGATTTCTCGCCTATCGCCCATTTGTAACAAACGTCAGTTCTGATGAGTGTCGTAACTTTCTTATTTCGACATTTTGAGACCCATAATTTGACATGAAGGTAGAATAGGGCAACATAATCCAGAATACGGTAAAATAGGAATTCGCGTATTTACATGCAAAACACAAATAGCGTGCCATTTCTTACTGTGAACAGCGATTTATGTGTAATAGAGAAGCACATTTCAAAAAGGAGAAATGTTGAGCCAAATTTGGGATGTCATTCATAGGCAAAAAAATTTCCATGTTAACTTATGGTAACTATACACAGCCCAGTTGCTGTACGTAGGTACATAGCGACAGGATTCGCACAGCGTACCGTACTTACAGCGTCTACCACTCCTATAAACTAGTCCGAGGCCCTTTTTCTCTGCCATTATAGCTGTAGCCCGACCACACGCTGTAAGTACACTGTGCGAATCCTGTCGCTACGTACGTACAGCGACTGGGCTGTGTATAGTGTGGTTACCATAACTGGAAATTTTTTGTGCCTATGAATGACATCCCAAATTTGGCTCAACATTTCTCCTTTTTGAAATGTGCTTCTCTATTAATTACACATAAATCGCTGTTCACATTAAGAAATGGCACGCTAATAAAGTGTTTTGCATGTAGATAATACGCGAATTCCTATTTTACCGTATTCTGGATTATGTTGCCCTATTCTACTTTCATGTCATTAAATTATGGGTCTCAAAATACATAGGTCTAAGAATGAGTAAGATACCTACCATACCTCAATTGCATTCTGAATACACCTTTTTGTGAATCTGCATGTAGCCTTTCTCCACATATGTGAGTATTAAAAATCTCAGGCAAACTCTGATAGGCCTAGACTATAAGTAGGTGCCTATATCTTTTAGTTTAATAGAAAAATGTTAGGGTGTGGCATAGGATTAGGACACCTAACAAAATTACTAATCTAGGCCTACTATCAGTATTACTAAATAGTAGGCCAATAGTGTGTGTAGATCCTCTAAGTGACATCTCTATCAATTAATGTTACACTAACATAGTAACAACACTAAACACTGTAACACTAACAGTTGTTATAGGTCCTACTCACACTGAACTAGTATGCATGACTATGAGGTCTTCCGAGTTTCACAAATTTATTACCGTCCAATACCGATCCAGCCGAAGTGAAATGACATCTCTGTCGTTCAGCCCCTTATCTTCTAGTGTCTTGAGGGGAATTGGGACTCTACATTTTATTTTTCTGTCACCATCTCCATACTCTGTCACTGGTTTTCATGGTCTTCCTCTTCTTGGAGACAGATCTCTCGCTCTCCACCTGCGGCTCCATTGTTAGTGTGGATGGTATTTATACGCAGCCAGCAGATCAGAGTTCAAGCGGACCCGTGCCAGCTACAAGCTGCCGGGCGGATCCCGGGAAATGCACCGATAACGCTCGCTAGCCAGTGAACAGGCACCCGGGTTTCGCCTCGCAATAGGGGCGATATCTTGGGCTTGCTTTTCGCCGAGGAGAAGGCAATACATTAACGCTGTGCCAAAATCGGACAAAAGAGGGAGGCAAAAACAACACTTGAACGGAGAGCCTCTAAGCCGACCCCCCGTGATTTTGACGAGCGTTACATGTAACGCTCTTCAAAAAATCATAGATATCTTCATAATGCCGTATTTTTCATCGATTCTTTTTCATTGCTTAGTCCTTTCATAGACATTGGTCCTTGTTTTTGCCTGTTTCACTTCATGAAATAGCACTTTTGCATTTTGGGTTCCAACACTCCTCCCCAGTCCCTTTAAAGGACAAGTTCACCTTCATAAACATTAGGATTTAGAGAATGCAGCAATATTAGTAGAACACGTAAGTGAAAGTTTAAGGAAAATTGGACAATCGATGCAAAAGTTGTGAATTTTTGAAATTTTTGTGTTGGAACTGCTGGACGAGGAGACTACTACAGCTTGTGATGTCATATGAGTACAACAGTATTAAGAAAATGTAAAGAAAATTCGACATATTTTCACTTTTTTCGCACAACAAAAGAGCATTTGACTTGCCTCTTTCTAAAGGCAGGGGGAATAATATTACCCATAACATAATATGTCGGTAACAAGTCAAGGGAATGTGTACTTTTTTCAAAAGATGAAATTTTGTGAAATTCTCTTTATATTTTCCTTATATTGTTCTACGCATGTGACATCGTACACTGCAGTAGTCTTCTCATCCAGGAGTAACTGCACAAAAACTTCAAAAATTCATAACTTTTGAACGGATTGTCGAATTTTCCTCAAACTTTCAATGATGTGTTCTACTAATATTGCTACATTTTCTCAATCCTTATGTTTATGAGAGTGAACTTGTCCTTTAAGTGATGGGCTAGCAAAATGTAGCAAAACTGTGGACAACTTCCAGACAAGATGCAGTAACAGCGGTACCAGTTCTTAAAAAAAGATTACCAAAAAAAAAAAGAAAAAATAGTCCTTTTGGATTTGTATTATCATTTGTTAGATTGTGTCATGCAATAGTTTTGACAGTGTTACAGATTCAGTTCTAAATAGAGTATATTCAGTTTGAAAACTGAAATGTCTTTCTGCACTAATTTGTTCCCCAAAGTTGATGCGATTTTACAAAGCCCAAACCTATTAGAAATAATATATTTGAAACCATGACAACTCCTCCATTCTCTATGTACATCTTTCTTGGTTCTCACTCCAAGACCACTACAAGTATTAAACAAATCAGTTCTTTAACTTTGTGTGCCATGTCACACATTGGACTAAGTTGATGGCTTGCTATCTTGTCACATTTTGCTTCAAAGCACAACTGCACACAAACCGTTTGATAAATCACTATGTGCCACAGTACTTTGAATTTTGAAAGCATCATACCCATAGCTTTGTCTTAAAATTTACATCACAGCAAAGCTTACAATTTTCTGTACAACTTTGCTGTACTGCATTTCTGGGATAAAAGTTACTTTAGTTTTGAAAAACAATGCTTTCAAGCGCTCATATGTTGTGGTCTCAGAATAATACAGCACACAGGAGGTTCATACCATGGCATACGAAGAGTTATGGGTCCAGTTTACCTTTGGGAGCAGTGATTAAAAAAAAAAAAATGTCCAGGATATCACATTTGATGCATACATGTAGGTCAGTTGTATCACAAAACATCCTACCATATAAGATTTTTACAATAAAGCGTAAAATATAAGGAGATATCACTATTTTTCTCATTTAACCATAACTGTAGACGGTTTAGTCTGAAAACATTTTTATTATAACTAGTGTTCTTATTTTGTATATTTAACAATACTTAGCATCGATTATACTGGTTCAAATTTTTACATTGGTATTATGGTTGTTTCTGTCCCTAACTCACATTTTAGAACTATTTTGAAGCACTAATGCTGGGTTTGTGTTTCATCTGCAAATGGTAAATTATACCTTTAAGCTTCCAATATGTTCCCTAATGTCAAAAAGAAGAAGCCAAAACTTCATGTAGGAAAGTTTTCTCTTTGCTGATTGTTCCTCTTCTCATGTGCTTTGTCAGGAAATGTGTCAAATGCATCAATGACACATGCTGCCAGTGTTACGCCGATCACAAGACATTTGACAAGAAATCATACTCTGTGGTTTACCAGCCGAAAGATAAGATATGTGCCAAGAAGAATACTGCAGTGCAGGAGCAATGTGAGGAGACACAGAAATGGAAAGAGAGACGGGTCAACAACGGTGATATTTTCTTCATCAAAGACGTAAGATTACTCATTTTCTTTTCAACCTTTTTCCTGCCTAACACATCAGCTGTAAGATTTCTAGAAATATTCCATGATTATGAATATCAGTGCCGTGTATACTGCAAGGTGATCTAGTTTTCTGTATGGCTTTTTGAATTTTGGCCAAAATTAAGAGCATTTGTTCATTTCATGCCACATTTCATCAATGAAAGTATAGTCAGTGAAACATTTCTTTAGCATCCATTTCAGAAAAGTCTATGGCAACAGATTATGTGCTTGGACACCCACAATGCATTTGCAATGTAATGAAGTAGACTTCCATAGTTTACTCCTCAAATACACATGATAGTGGTGAACAATGTGCTCATTCAAAATAACCTGTCGTCTGTGTGTAATGGTGGTATGATACAAAATAAAGCAGTCTCTTGATAGCAAGGTGTGCTCGATTATCGCAAAGGAAGTAGAGTCTGTCGTACAATGGACTAGCATTGTACTGATACACTATATAACAAATTTTCATCATGATGAGTAATTCCTCTACTAGTCCTAATGAATTTGATATATTGAGAGCAGCCACTGTTTCATGAAATAATGATTACTTGTATTGACATCTCTTTTCTTTTGTCTATATTGTATGTACCAGTATGTGCAATTGATTATGTTGGAAGTTGAGAAAAATAAACTTGTTATTTGAAAAATTAGAATGAATACTTTCAGAAATTTATCAAGAATTACATGTAGCAAACGTTTGCAAAAGTCCTCAAATTTAAACTCACAAACTTTTGCTTTGGTTATGCATTTGAATTCTTATTCAGAGGTCATTGAAAAAAATTATTGCTAAAATGTGACCAGGCTATTTCATTTGCGCTTAACTCGTTTGTCACATCCACCCATGTTATGAAAACCTTCTGCTATAATGCATTATTCACATTGATCAAGATGTTTTTGTATTATCTTGAAGATAGTCCAGTGCTGTGATTATTAATAAATCTATGACTTGACTCTTGTCTCTTTGCCACATGAAGTTGAAAACTGTGGTGGAAAGTGATGGAAAGAGAAGAGAAATTGCAACCCTTCTGTCAATGGACGATGATGACTCAAAGACGTTTGTGGTGGACTTTGGAGACATGAAGCGGAAAGCGAAAGTCCAGTTTGCTTGGGCCAGGACCATCCACACGTTCCAGGTCAGTATCATTCTAATTCATAACAGTGCATTTCTCGCTTTATGACTTCCTATCTCACGACCTTGGCCGTTGTTGATGAATCAGAATTTAAGGTTGTCTGATTTTTTTTTTTTTGTCATATAAATGGGTACATCTGGTCTTAAATTCACATTAAGATAAAAGAGTCGTTTCCAAATCTGTGATTCTAGTATTGCATGACAACACAAGAAGTTAGAAATCTGAAACTCTGTCAAATATTTTATTTCTAGACAAGGCTGTTTGAAAATTGACATTTTTAGCAAGAAGTGATATTAAAAAAAAATCTATGTTTGTCCTATAATTCAGAACTGCTTTAGCAGGAAGTTTGCTTTACTATATAACCAATGTTTGATGGGATAATTTTGTCATGTGATCGAAACTACAGTCTGTTGGCCATGTTTTATTTAGGCTCAGATACTACCCCTTTCTTACTATAATGTACCCAATTGATGACTAAATCCAAACTAATAAAAGTAGTTTAATTATCTGGATCACAATTGGTTTTGTTGCTGTTTACTAGTTAGTGGCCTTCTTACAAGTAGCTACTTGATAGTGGGTTGCAGTTTGCAAGACTACACAGTACATATGTGTTTTTGGTGGGGATGATAACATGCTTTAGACCCATAAGGGACTGTATAGTTTTAGTCGAGACCTAACATCAGGTTTAGATTTAGATTTTAGATTAGGTTTAGGTATGACATCAACCTTATGTGTAAGATGTTCTCTGAGGGGAATATTGTTTCTCTTTACACTTTGACAGGGGTCTGAAACTGACTATGTGGTGTATGTTTTGAGTGGCAATTTTCATGAGGACTGGAAGCACCTCTACACAGCCATCACCCGTGGCCGCAAGGGCTGCTTCATTGTAGGCAACGAGGACCTCCTTCGTAGGGTTCTGCGCCAACAACCGATTCCCAGGAACACAAATCTTCAAGAATTCCTCTCGGAGCTGCTGACACAACTGCAGCCACCTCGAGTGAGTATTCAACAAATTCTCAGGAGTGTTTTGTTTCATTGCACATATCCATAGTTTTTTTACACTGAAAAAGTATGATAGGCATGTTCTCTCTAAGGGGGGGGGGGGGGGGGGGGGGGGGGGGGGGCACTGGAGGTGGGAGACTGTGTGTGTTAGAAAGAGAAGAAAGAGTTCCCAGCACCTCCGTATTAAACCGTACTGGGCTGTGATTCTTTTTACTGATTGGCATGTCTACTGCAGTACTTTCTCTGCTCATTGGCAAATGTATTTGAAGATAAGAATTATGTTTTTTTTTTTTTTATACATTCTTAGTGTGTCACCATAGTCTTTCTGCTGAATTGAGGGACATTGCTAGATTGAGTGGGCTAGCTAACTTATGGGCTGACAACACATATTCTTGCGGTCGGCTACACGTCACTTCCGGTCGACTGGAGTGAAAACAAACAGCTTGCAAGCGCTAAGCCTGCATAATGCGCATACTGCATGCTGTGCATGTGCGACGCGTATAATTTATGTGCAACTCTACGCAGCTCGACATGGGGACTGTTTTTCATTATTCATTTTGTCATTTGTGCCATCATTCATGAGATACATGCATCATGTCTTGCCAGCAATATTCTAAAAATCTGGATCCTGTCGATCGATCGGTCCCGGTATTTTGCCAAGTTTAAGGCGGCCGGACTGGACCTGTGCCCGTATGAAATCGCGGCAGGACTCTGGATCAACGACCCGACAGAATGGCCAGATGTGCAGTAGAACCTCTTTGAGTAGGCCCTACCCCGATATCTACGCTTACTTAGTACCTCATAGAAACTTCAGGTAGGTCTAACGTTAGTACTGTAGTACTTAGGGTAGGGCCTAATTTAGAGTAGGCCTAGGGCCTAATCCTGCCGCCCGCACAGCTACAGTACCAGCTCGCGCTAGCGCTATGCTCGCGGGGCGCCCCGGCAGAAAACACCTACCTGTACAGCGTTCACTCCAGGCTCACGCGAGTGGTTTGTTTTCACTCCAACGCTATCCATGACCCCGTGACACGCAAAATACCCGGATGTCCGACCATGAGAATAGTCAATCTTGTAGAACTTTACCAGTAACTGATGATGGGTAGTTATAGATCATTGCCTCAGCACATAAAGATGTATAAACCCCCATCAAAGATATGATAATCGTAATGATGATTTATCATTCTTGTCATTGTTATAGTAAATGTGTATGTCACAAAGAATCAAGGTCGAATTTGGAGCAAACAAACTGAGAGATGACACCACACCCATTTCTTGTTCATATTAAATGGGATGGATGTTCATGTTATGTTACTCTTTATGCTTCTATTGGAAATCATTTTGACATAAGCGAGACAAAGACTCAACCAAACATGTCTTATCATTTCCCACCAGACACTTCACACAAAGATTCCAATTGTATTCATGTATTTCTTGTTTTTGTTCCACCAGCGAAGATTCCCGTCACCTCTGGCAAACGCTATCCCATCTTGCAGTGGGTGGAACAAGACATTACAGACCAGAGGGAAATGTGTCATGAAAGGTTTGTTTATTTGTGGTTTTTTTTTCTTGATTGGTTTCATGCAAATCTAGGGTTGAACCAAGATAATGGGATTCCTCCTCCAAAGAAGTGATACTTGAAGCCGATTATGGAGCCTTGAATGAGCAAAAGTACAAATTTGATCAAACTTCCTGATAGTTGAAGATCATATTTTGTCTTACAAGTGCATGATTGAGGATCTCAAATTGGATTTTTAGTTGGTAAATGTATTTAAACGAGAAGAGATAACTCCTTCATGGCAAATATTTCAATCAGAGACTATTGTGAAATCCAAAGTGAGTTTGTATGTAACACAATGATAATGACTCCATGGTAATGACATGTTGAATGAGATAGCACTACAAGCGTGGGGATAAAAGGGAAAAAGGGCACTGGGAAGGAAGAGGGTCAGACTCGGATAATGCCAGAATTGGAGACTTTGAAGTGAGTTTACTTTGCAAAGCTGACACTTTGTCTAAATAAACGTGTGTTGATTGCTTATAAATTTATTGATCACATACAAATGGTCCACCTGTATTTCAAACTGTTCACATTTTCATCAGCACCCCCAGTGAAGAGTCACATGAATGGAGACTCAACGATCACACACAGCAGAAGTTTTATGAGAGCTGTGGCTGTCCCATCCTGTTCATCAGCATCATCGGGCGTGTTTCTCAAGCCCAAGACCACAGCTGATGCTACTGCAGATCGAGAGCAAAGGTCTTCATCTTCCACATGGAACCCAGTGGCTCCCAGACTAGACCAGAAGTCATATCATGGCAAGGGTAATCCAGCCTCCTCTCTGAATCCTGGGGCAGGTTGTGAGAGACCTAAAATGCCAGCTCTGTCTGAATCCAGTGGACCATCGTCTCTGGGATCACTTGTGACATCTAGTGCACCATGTGCACCATCTTCCTCTTCCATGATTGCTCCAGGAGCTCCTGAAGGCAATCCTGGTAGTCTGACAACATCACCCTCATGTTCAGACAAAGGTCCTGCACCACCTCTGGTGACACCCACCTCACTGGACCAAGCTCCAGACAAGAAACCAGGTGGTAAGCTCACCCTTGCTTCTCCTTCCAGAGTATAGTGAAAACATTTTCATACCAGAAGACTGTCCATTACCAACAGGTTTTAATAAATTTCTTTCCTTTTTATATCAGTAATCCTTTTAAGTGGTTTCTTTGTTTGATGAAAACTTACATGCTGCAGACTACATGGAAGAGCCTCAGAGATATTTCTGTGTGCACTACAATGTGCCATGTCTCTCATTCACATGGAAAAAGACATTTTGTGCTTGGAGGAAAGACAGTACGCTGGTAATCACTGCTACAACTTTATCCTTATCATTAACCCTATTCTAACTGGGCTATTTGAGACCAAGTTTTTACTGGGGGGGGGGGGGGGGGGGGGGGGGGGGGGTCAATTTGACCCTCCCTTCAGATCTCGGCCGCCGATAGCGCGATCGCCGCAAAATTTTGCCTGAACATAGAGCCGGATGTCAACTAAAAGATTACATGGTCATACAATAGAAAAGTGTTGATTTTATATTTTTTAATAAATAAATTATGCAAATTTACGCATGAAATCATATTTTCACCTATAACTCCATCAAAAAGAATGAAGGATTGCTAAATTTTTGTGTCAGAGTTCCTCAAGACACATCAAACAATTTTCTTGTAGAAAGATAGCACAATCAAAATCAATTTCTTTTGTTTTTTATTGTTTTGTTAATTTCTTATGTATTTTTTTGTTTTTTTGACTTTTTGTTTCCTATTGTTTTTGTGCCAAAATTTGTTACAGGCACTTTTTCAAGCTTATCTACATTAGAATTGATTAATTTCAGTGTTCAAAAGTTGAAATAATTTAATTTATATCAATTAAACAAAAAAACACAATTTGCATTGGATTTGCACACAAAATCATGAATTTGAGCTGTTTTTGGGTTGACATGCATATGATATGCAAAACATTGCGTAACTTCAGAGCGGTGTACCCGGACGTCGCAAATGTGGTCTCAAAATATGTGGGAGACTTCAATGAAAAAGGTCATGAAACGACGCGACAAAATCTTTGCGCGTTGCGGAATCGTGGCGCGAAATGTCGAGGGGGGGTCAATTTGACCCCCTCCCAGTTAGAATGGGGTTAAGGCTACATGATAATTTAGCTCATTATGGCGGTATGTGCGAGATATTAAGAACACTTCAGACATGTGGAAAACTTGATATTTAGGCACATCATGGACAAGGACAAGTGCAGTAGATACTTTTATTTTCCCTTCTTTTATTGTAGTCCCAGGCAGAAGAACCAGGCTATCAAGGAAGAGACGTCAAAACTCTGCACATCAAGCCCCCACTGATGCACAACCTGCACAAGAGATTAATGCTCATCGAGCAAAGAGGGGTTTGTTTGAGGACCCAGCTTCAAACTCCTCATGCAAGCCGCTCAGGGAGAAAAATGTTCAGGGAACATGGAGCTCAACTTCTAGTAGTCCTAACCCTGGCTTGATAGGAGGAGACAACAATGTGTGTGCTGAGTGGAGCTTGCATTCGGAGCAGATGCCAAATCGGAGCAATCCTGCATCTAGGCTTCCTATGGAGAAAAATACACAGGAGAACAGGAGCTCTCTGCAAGGGTTGTTGAAAACAGCCCCTTTACCTCAAGGTTTGTTGATGCCAGCTTCTGGACCGAAGCAGGAGAATGCTGCTCAGCAAACTATCCAATGTTTGCATGTACAACCAAAGCCCAACACCACATCCAGCCGTTCCAGAGGGAGAGATGTGCAGAAGCCTACCTGCAGTTCAGCCCAGAGTTCTGGCACTCTCAACCCTTGGCCTGCACTAGAGGATGATAATGATGAGCAGAGAAAGGAGATTTTGGTGCTGAAACAAATGGAGTGCCACTTGTCGAGGCTTTCAAGGAAGAAGAGGTACAGGGAGAAGTACAGGATCTCTCTTCTCTGTGACTCAGGCCTCAGCCCAGTACAGGAGAATGGTGGTGAGCAGAGTGAAGAAAGCTTTGGGCGTGAGCTGAGCAGCGGTCAGAAGGAAGAAAATTTTGGATGGTTTGACAGCGACAGTGAAAATGAGTTATCCGAGTCTCTCCTACAGGTACCCATGACCTCCCGTTAGAGGCCAACCCTAGGTGTCATAGGATCATTCCAGTGTGAATAGCCAATCCCCAAGATTCACCTTACTTGGGAAATCTCTTCCATTGTATACAGGGTACTTCTGAAAAAGACAAGAGGTATACACTAGATATGTGATTCCTGTTTGTGGGAAAGATGATTTTTCCTGTAGCAAGTTGAAAAAACGAACCCACTCTAATCTGTATTGTTCTTGATTTTATAGAATGTAATACATGTATATATTGATTTTATGTTGTTGAAATGTACAATAATTATGTGTATTTCTCATCATTCTAAATACATACATCACATCATGTCACACTGGATAATCCCATTACACTGAAGTTGATAAATTTCTTGTATGTTTCCTTGTTTTTACAATCAGGTTGTATCACGTCAAACACATGAAATAAGGTTTGCCTGTATGATGTACATGTACCATGAAATGATTCATTCGATTTAAAGGTGGAGTATTGTGCATGAAGAAAGAATATATCCAGATCCCTAGTATTTGGGAAAGCAAGAATTGTGAGATGTATGGACACTTGTGCAATTAATGTATTTTTTTTTTTCAAAGCTGTGATGTCTTGAGCTCTTACGGGATTATTGGTTCATTTGACTGCAGAACATTTATACTGCTGCAGTACTCTGTAAACATATTGTATGCCTTACTAGATCAGTGTGTATATATATACTACTAGAAATAGCTCTTTCAATTTGTACAGTCAAGCAAATATTTTATTGAGGTTATGCCTTCATTGTGCATTATCCAAAATTCTGTGTCCATTTTACTTGGTAGGCAGAATCTTAATATTAGCTTGTTTTATAAATACTTTATGAAAATGTCTTGGAAAAAAAAAATCGCAGCCAAAACTTGCCCTCAAGGGTCACAAGTGTACTAAAAAAAAAGAAAAAGAAAAATAATAAAGTTAGTCTACCCATTTCACCTTGACTGTCTTACCATGAAGATGTACTGAACTGCTTCTAAACTAGCTTTTGTGCCATGTGTACACGTATGGCAAATAACCCGATGTGATGTTAACTGCAATAAAAAAGCATTGCATTAATTCTCATTAGTCCTTATTTTTGTGCAATTCCATTTTTATCTGAAATGTCATTTTAAAACAATTATCAGAAATTGTATGTGTGTACAAAGCGAAATATAGGACAAATCATGGACACAAATTGAGTCACATCTTCTTCATTTCATGTTCATATTGTTTCACATTTTAGAACATTGTAATTTTTCAATTGCAAATTTTATTAGGCTATTTTAGGATAATGGTAGTGGTAATTGAACACTTTCCCCATAGATTTGACAGGAAGTTCCTGCAAGCATTAGTTCATGGTACAATAGCAAGCGCAAGATTTAGTATTGTATAAGTGGTCAAATTAGAGACATCAAGAAGACTTGATGACGAAATCAGCAGGTGCAATACAAATTGTACATGTCACATTCCTGCTGCACCACTAAAAAGACCCGAGAGCTCTTTCAGATGATAGAAAAAAAAATTTGTTTCATAATCATGTTTATGAATTGTGATTGTAATCTGGATTTGAGTTATAATGCACCATTCAGATATTATGCACCATTCAGATCTTATGCACCAGAGTTATGCACCATTCAGAATATAGAAAATGAGAGCTCTTTCAGACACAGAATGTTATCTTTGGCAATCATGTGTACAGTTATGAATTGTGATTGTGGTCTTGATTTGAGTTACGTAATGTTCAGATGCTTTAATGTAGAAATTTAGACCTCTTCAAGACAATAGAAAATTGTCTTGTGTATGAATTGTGATTGTAATCTTAAAGTGAAAAGATAGTTCTCATATGTCTGCAAAACTGTTCATTTTTTCTCTAGAATATACCCATATGCACACAAGTACCGTATATGTGAAATAATATGTGAAATCAGTGCATATCAGATCATTGTTGCTACATAGTTTGCATGCATCTGATAAAATGATTATGATTGCTAGGGCAGTATCAAGTATCGTGTAGTGGTCTACCCACCTACCACTGAATGGGGGAGGGCGCTTTGGGAATGAAAGTCATGTTGTACAATCCAAATCATTCTACACCTGTAATACATGTACACCAAAACATCTTGATATCGTGGCAAATTGAGTCAGCTAGAAAAGTTTCTTGGTCAACCTTTTGGATGTATTGCAAGCAAATACTAAATGGTGGAAGATGAAATTTTAGCCCTTCTGAGAATTCTTGTTTGGATATGATCTGTTTTTTCTTGTCAATATTTTATTATCTAATGTATACATTTTAGATACTGTCATACATGTGTTTGAACTTGGGAATTACAGCTTATTTTATGGTGTTTGTACAGAATAGAACATCGTAGTTTAAGAGTACATTTAATCATGAACTACAAATTTTTAAATTTGAATGGATTTTGCATTTCAGTAGAACTGGGAAATCTTGTATCCGATAAAATATTTTTCATTTCCTCTGTTATCTTTCAGAATACTTTAGAGTCAGAAACATTTGGGCGAGGATTTCATAAAGTTTTGGTAGGAAAAAAAATCATTGTATCTAGTCTCTTTCTCTCTTTTATACTGCCACCCAGAAGGTTTCTATTCATAGATCATTCTCCCACTCCAGAATACTCCATAAAACTGTAAAAGCAGCAATTTCCATGATCCAATTTGCAAGGATCCAAAATTTGCGAAATTAAAATGCACTTTCATTCTTGTCTACACTATGTCTATATTGAATGCCAGTGGTACTGTGTATCACAAAAATGTCATGCCGCACATAAAGGCCATTGGCTCCAATTTGCACAAATTTCATGCCACAAATATTTCTGGGTTTACAGTAGTGTATACTAGTACTCAAACTTGTGGCATAATATCACTGATTTTACTAGCTTAGCACCACACTTTATAGTGAGAAAGAAATGCTGCATATTTTACTGACACATTTATTTCTATCTATGCCACTTGAAAACTGCTAAATGTAGTTACAACCAAGCATCCTAAATTGGTTTGAAACCTGGAACCATTCGCTGGCTGACTGAATCAAAAAGGGTTAAGCTAGGCCTCACGTCATACTGTGATTCAGGTGTGTGTACATGTTAAACAAACAATAATATGGTTAAATGTATCCCCCTGGGCAGGCAAGGTTACACAAAGACGATGGAATCATACATTTCACATAGCTATCCTGTTGCCAGTCATATTCAAATTCAGTGGTTCTTAAACGTCTCTATCTGTGTGTGCTAATGAACTTTTTGAGTTATTCAAAAACTTACATACTTGTGCAATGTATACTAGTATTCAAATGTATTCCATAAATCCTGATCAGGTCAAATATATCTGTGTTATAACTCATATTTTCAATGAGAAACCAAAGCAGAACCAGTGTGCCACTAACAAGATCAGCTATCACAGCTGATCTTGACCATACATTGTGCCTTTCACCAAGGTCATTTGTTTTGGACTGTATTTAGAAGCATCTAGCAACTGAGTTGCAATACACTGCATCAGACTTTTCTCTGAGACATTTGTTCTAGTAGGGTAGTTTACATTTGCTCATTATCATATACTACACTGTACTTTACAATGATTAGTTGTACAATGTATTGTTTCTTCAATATCACATGGCTGTATTATGTAAATTATGGCATTCAATTGTGTAGATCAGCATATCTTGAAAATAAAAATTTAAACATTATGTACAAAAGTTTTGTGTCCCTGATAAAACAGTGGGTATCCTTCTCAATAAAAAAAAATCTTTCTTTAATTCAAACACTGATAGTGAAAACTTTTCTTGCAAATACATTGTACAACATAGAGTAAAATTCAATGCTTCTATGTAGAAGTTTTGAGCATTTCATGGCGCTGTTGTCTGTACAGTTATGTGTTATTTGTATGATTGAATGTCTGTCATTGGAGTTAAAAAGGAGACATCACATGTTTGTTTGTTTGTGTTTGTGGGTGCATGTTAATATACAAATACATGAACCAATAGTAGTGTACATGAGCTCTACAATTTGCCATAGCAGTCTTATTCATCTACCCATATCGCATAACATGGACTGAATGTTGCCGAGACAGGTCATACAGTACATGTATAAAGAATATGGCCACTTTTACAGTATGTAGGCCTATGTTATAATGAAGACCTAGAAACCAGGGGTCTGTTCCATGAAAATCTTATGAGAGACTTTTCTTTCGTAAGAGACACTTATAAGAAACTTCTTGAAATGGATTTTAAAGTCTAATGTACAGCTGCAAAAAGCATACATGTATCCAAGCAACTTTGGCCATTCTGAGATTTATGTAAAGACTCTGTGATGACTTCATGAAACGGACCCCAAGACGATTAGCCTTGTTACCTAGTACGCACATATCACGTTTCTCACCTTATTATCAAGGTATGAAAACAAAGAAGCATGAAGAGTGGGACCAGTAAAATCACCTTTTTCTAAGAGTATTTTGTTGTACATTTGTATATGAGCTCTTCATTTATTTGTATGAGTAGCAAAAGTGCGCTTAGAAACGTCAGTATGAAGCACCATATAAATGCAATTATTATTATTATTCATAACAAGGGTTCACTGCACTTCCCAAAACTGAGTTTTACATGTACATACAAATGTAGTTGTCTTGGCCAAGAGAGCATGAACCTGATAGGTTTATATCCAGACACTGAGTTACATTGTACATTGAGTTGTCCAGTGAACATTTTCATTGTCAGTATGCGAATCAAAGGCAGTAGGAATTGATAAGGCTGGTGATATGAGGCTCTCATACTGTACTACATGTATGTGGTTGTCACAGGATTTTAAAGACTTTCTTAAATGTCCAATAGTAATGCATGTGGGTAATTCCATGAAGTTGGGGCAGTGTCCATGTAGCATCGTGATATTTGAAAAATACATTTCAGCATAACTCAATATTAATTATGCTATACATTTATTGTTTGTAGGCTTTACATTTGCATTGAGGCCACACATTTTCCTGGAAATTTTGTGCCATTCAGACTCAATTTTGATGAAGTTATTAAACAATATGTAACAGTGTCCTGTAGCATCGTGATGTGTCCATGTAGCATCGTGAAATTTTAACATTTGGTCCTAAGAGACAAACTATGGCAATTAGCTTGACCAAAATTTGATGCAATATGCATATTTACTAGTTTAGTCAGATAGCTAAATATCTCAAATTTCCTGTACACAGTTTTAGTTTTAAAAGAAAATTACAAAATGTATCACGATGCTACGCAGTGTCCTTTTTTGTTACATTTGGTGGACACCGTGTAGCATAGTGACACATTGTGTAATTTTCTTGTAAACGTAAAACTGTGGAAAATAGAGTTAAGATATTTAGCTATCTGACTAATCTAGTAATTATGCATATTATATCAAATTTTGGTCAGGCTAATTGCATTAATTTGTCTTTTAGGACCAGATTTTAACAATCACGATGCTACATGGACACGTCACGATGCTACAGGACACCGTTACATTTTTTAAAAATAACTTCATCAAAATTGAGTCTGAATGGCACAAAATTTCCAGGAAAATGTATGGTCTCAATACAAATGTAAAGCCTATAAAGAATATATGTATAGCATAATTAGTATTGAGTTATGCTAAAATGTAACACTTTGTGCCCCAACTTCATGGAATTACCCATGTACACGTACACTGTACATGCACAACTACTGTACATCAATGAACATTCATGCATGCATACATTCAAGCGTAATACCCACATACAGCCTGTACATTCTTCACTCCTAATCACACAGACACACAACAAAAGCATGTATCAATTGCACAAATTAATCACAAACTGCTTGAAAAGATACAGCACACATGTATGTTTATTATGTATCACTGGCTGTGTGTTCTGTGTGGTAATCATGATGACTAATGAAGTATGGAAGACATAACATCGCATACATTTGTAGGTCATCAATACAGGAGGACAGATCAACTAGTCTGTGACACCACTTCTTGCTAACTGTACAATTCTTTGAACTGTACTATTAAAGGCATACATTTTCAATGTCTTACATGCAGTACAGCTGTATATAGTATTCTTGTCCTATATATTTCACTTTTATATCCATCATTATGGACCAATGTGCTGATCAAAAAGGTGGAACACACCAAAACCTACCTTCATTCTAACACATAAACCTGTTCAATATTAAATCTTATGCATATCTTCAGTCTTGCTCTTGTTGACAAGTACAAGCAGGTTTGCCTAAGTCCTGTCAAGCATAGTCACAACTAATACATGTACATGCCAAATGGATTCCACATACTAAAATACATTCAGTTTAAAGTGATAGATAAGATACTGTAAAAGTGGATATTTTGCACAAGTAGGTTTTCCCCCTGGGCTGGGTAAGATAAATTTTGTGTGTTTGTAATTCTGCAGAATGAAAACATTTTATAATGGTCAAAATATAACAAGTAGGACCTACATGTAGATACATTGGCATGCTTTTTTTCCCCACAAGTTTCATATCACACGAAAATTTCAACACCGTATTAATGTCCACTTTTGCAGATGCCTGTTGCTGTGTACTTCGTAAGAGGATATTTGTATTTAAACACTTCATAGAGAGCAGGTCCAAGAGGGATTTAACATGTGAATACAATGCATATTGAGTGTAGCTTTCTGAAGTTCTTTTGTGTGTTTATAAATTCACAAATTACAACCCGACTTGCAAAATTTGCAAAAATAAAAACCTTGCAAGGTTTTGTTATACAGTGTACAATATTTGTCCTTATGTGACTGCATAGAAGACGTCAAAATCAACGGAACAACAGATAATTTTTATTTTCAATCCAGCAGAGTTAAAGATGTAAAGCACCAACTTCACCTTAAGAAACCAAGTCTGTCCTTATTTCTGTCTCCAGGCAGACGCTTTGAATTTTGCCAGGGAATATGATCAGGGCAGAGTTAACTGCACTCCCAGAAGATGAAAGTCTGAAGCTTCTACTGTACACTGTATCACTTCTTGTGGGGTACTTCCAGTCGCTTCCATCGCCGTAACCTGACAGGTATGCGATCCGAGGCTGACCTTTCACCTTTGACCCTCATCACAGCTACTCTCATGACCACCATTCCCTGGTCGTCATCCTTGGTAGCCACTTTCTCATCTCGGACCACATCCAAAATATCACCCTCAGCTACCTG
This sequence comes from Diadema antillarum, assembly GCF_040938485.1. Classification (NCBI taxonomy): domain Eukaryota; kingdom Metazoa; phylum Echinodermata; class Echinoidea; order Diadematoida; family Diadematidae; genus Diadema; species Diadema antillarum. The sequence continues at coordinate 765,279 of NW_027271396.1, read as the reverse complement.
TTCAAAAAAAAAGAAGAATACCGTAGAATAAGAAACAGCAACTAAAATATCCCTTTAGTTTATCCCCTCTATTATCATAGATTTAGAGGACAAGTTCACCTTCATAGACATGTGGGTTGAGTGAATGCAGCAATATTAGTAGAACACAACAGTGAGAGTTTGAGCAAAATCGGACAATCCGTTAAAAAGTTATGAATTTTTGAAGTTTCTGCTCAGTCACGGCTGGATGAAAAGACTACTATAGCTTGTGATGTCACATGAGTACAACGATATAAAGAAAGAATTAAAGAAAATTCCACATATTTCCATTTTTCTCCCATAACAAAAGAACACTTGACTTCTCTCTTTCAGAAGGCAGGGGGAATAATATTACCCTTAGCATACGTCAGTAGCAAGTCGAAGAACTGTGCACTTTATTCAAAAAGTAAAGTTTTGTGAAATTCTCTTTTTATTTTCCTTATATAGTTATACACATGTGACATCATATACTGTAGTAGTCTTCTCTTCCAGCAGTGACTGCGCAGATACTTAAAACATTCGTAACTTTTGAATGGATTGTCCAATTTTCCTCAAACTTTCACTGATGTGTTCTACTAATATTGCTGCATTCTCTCAATCCTTATGTGTATGAAGGTGGACTTGTCCTTTAACCCTTTGAACCCCGCATTATTTGAGATGGTCGTGACCCTCACCCTGCATTATTTGCACATGATTGAGCATATTTTGCTAAATGACTAAATACATTGGGAATACATACAAAAAATACAACAAAAACAAATAACCACAGGTCTGTGAAGTGTGGTTATGATTACTCCAATTTCATTTGAGCTGCAATAATAGCTCAGTATGACAATAATGATTATAATCATAATGATAATCAACATTAGTAATGTTAGCTATAAAAACAATAACCTCACTCCCTGACTGTGCCACGCCCCCTTGACTTCGACGATCACCAACATGGTCACCTCCAGCTCCAGCTCTAACGGCATCCCAGCTGCTATTTCCCCCCGCTGGTACCCGGCTAAGATTGTACATCACCTTGTGCAGCATCTAGCTCATTATCTGTGTCCGTTTCATCTTCAAAATCACTGCTTTGACTATAATATGACTTGTCAATAGCTTCCTCATAATCACCAGATGATTCACCTAGGATTATCGCTCGAGCCTCCTCTGCAGAATAGCATCTTTTTGCCATTTTTATAGCTCAAAACTTGCAAATCCAAACCGTAATCAACGAAAGTATAGACCGAAGAATCTCTCCGCATCGTTGTAGTGAGATGGCGTCCTATTTAGGGGGTCACCTGACAGTTAAAACTCAAGTTATCAAAGTCACATGATTTCTGGCCGGTATACCGGCCTTTAGGGTATTTGCACGTTCTGCGCGCGGCCGGTTTTCCGGCCTTTCGGGTTCAAAGGGTTAAGGAGAACTGCATCAATTTGAAACCTTGCAAGTCAACATACATGTACAGTTGAACCTCTCTTATCCGGCCTCCCTTTATCCGGATCTCTCTATTATACGGACGCAATCTCGCCGTGATTTTTTATTTATTTTTTTTTAATTACGGGAGGAAAGGGGGATTCCCAACTCCTTGAGAACTCCTACACAAACACACATGAATTACATATTACTTCCAACATGATTAACATACATTACATCAAATTTCCTTCCAAATTGCTTACCTTCAGACATTTTAACATCCCCAAACATTCCAAATCATCGCAAGAATATGGACGGATTATGCGCTCGAGTCCTCTCATTTCGCATTGCCACATAAATAGGTCCATACACAGCCGTCGATATGACTAGATAGCAGAGACTCCAACTCTCCCGTTTTCGACGGGAGATCTCCCGCCGAAAGCCCATTTTTGCAAAATCTCTCATTCTCCCGCTTGAGATTTGATTTCTCCCGCCCTGGCTCTGTGTCTCCCGGTGGAAAGGATTTCTTACTTATTGCTATCGTATGTTGAAAAAAATAAGCCTTAGATAGCACCAGAGAACATCTAGAACCCTACGAACTTCGCGCTTCGCACACATCAACTTGTAGTCTCCCGTTTGCTAGGGGTTTCAGGCGGGAGAATCTCCAGATCAGAAGGTGCTTGGGGTTGGAGTCTCTGAGATAGACATGCATTGTTTTGAGTCATTGGCTGAGCAACGAATGATATTGAACACTCAAAAATTGTTCCAACACAGTACACACACAAAGAGAGAGAGAGTGTGGGGAAGAGAGCAACCCAATCGCAATGCGCTATCACTTTTTACCTTGGGCCCGGTACGGTATTAGGTAATGTAGCTGTCTGTTACTGAGTGTAATGCAATGAAAAGGTTGCAGTATACACATTACTACATGTGGTACTACAATGGGCTACATCAGTACATGTGTATGTATATGTACATGTATAAAGCATTGAGTCTCTCGTATCCGGCCAAATCCCTCATCCGGATGAGCCCCGGTTCGACTTGTCCAGGTACGAGAGGTTCAACTGTACATGTAAATGTTTGTCTTATTATCTATGTGGCTACATTGTGTGTCTATCAAATCAGCATTTTTTTTGAATAGCTGGAAATTTCACTATGTGCACAATTCTTTTTATTTTTTTTTTATTTTTTTTGTACGTCAATTTGCACCATGCATACCTCAAAACATGCAACAGTCTTTGGATTGAGTAATATTAAAGTGAAAACATAGTTCTGGTAAGGGCTTGAGAACCCGTCTTGCACGATTATTTGCTTGCAATATATCGAAGGAAGCTACCAAAAAACTTACCTAGCTGATGCGATATGCCTGGATGATGAGTGGTTTCAGAGTATTTTCAGATTAAAAGTAAAAGTCAGTAAACCGACTTTTATCCCAGGAGGATCCGGGCCAACTTGGTCACAGAGACAACACGGCCCTATTTCAGGCAATTATACGTAGTTGGTGATAGCCATATTCTATACCAAAGCCGCTTAACTAAATATACATAGGCGCATGTTCATTTTGTAGACACGCCAAAGAGGTTTTTGAGGCGCGCGTTGTTTTTTGATGCACACGTTGTGAACTGCGATAAGCCAGAAATAGTTGAACACGAAGCGCTCCCAGAGCACAATGCTGTACAATCAAGAAGTTAGTTTTACACAACTTGGCCCTGCCATCAAAGTGAGGTCGAGATGTCCTGGAGTCGGAGTTAGCCTGGCCCCGATCAGGTAGGTTTTCAGATGCAAACATTTTTGGTTAATATTTCGCATTTTCGTCGTTACCCAGTGAATATCTTGTTATTACAGCATTATTCCACAGATTTCTCAGGCATACGTGTACATTTGGGAACAAAATTTGACAATTCTTACAGGCGTACCAGAGCTATGTTTTGACTCTTTAAAGTGAATTTTTATCTTTCTTCCATAACAAAATGCCCGAAGAAAATACTTCACTTTTATTCTTCCCTTGTTTCCAAGTGGAAAATAAGAGGACCTGGCACACAAATCAGACAGTTCACTCAGGTAGCACATTAAAGTTGATAATCAAAGTCCCACCTGTTTGCTCTTCTTTGTGACCTTCTGTCCATTGTGCCTCAACTTTGCACTGAGAAAAGCATCTTCCACCTTCCTGTTCAAGTATTTCAAACAACAAAGGAAAACATTCAAAGACGTATATAAACAATAGCAACAGAAATATGGTAACAGAATTGTTACATCAATAGGGGCCTGTTGCCCAGTACAAGAGGTTGTATCATAGTAAATGAAGATAATAATAATAATAATAATTATATGAACACTTGTAATGTGCCTGTATCCATCATGAATAATAAGATGCTCATGGCACAAGAAAGAGAGAGGCAGAAAAAAATACCAGTGATAAAAGAGGTATGCGAAAAGGAATAAAGGAAATGTTTACAAAAAAGCTTGTTTAAATAACCAGGTTTTAAGTGAGCTCTTAAACTCTTAAAAGGATGCAGGGCAAATGTGAAGTTGACATGAATAGACATAGGAATTAAAAAGAAAAATGAGGTCATGTAGAACAGTTTCACTTGGATCTCAACTCAAAATACCCAACCTCCCACCCCCTCAAAAAACAAAACAAAAAAAACAACAACAAATCAAGTCAAATATGAAAACAAAGTCAGTGCATTTGTATTGAAATTTCTACACCTCTGATAAAGTCTGAATGCCTTCAACATTGAATGAAAATGGTAAGCTGATATCATCTGCTGAACAGCTAAACGTGATATACACAGTTGTACAGTAAATCTACAATCAATTAAGTTGCTGTTCTGCTGCAAACAAGTAAGTTAAATTTCATAGAGAAATCTGATGTACAGCTGTACATCTTCACATTATTTAGAATGTAAATGATCATTGTTTTCCTATCAACATGACAACATTTAATCAGGTAGATGGAAAACCTCACAGAAAAAATCAGTATATCCCAACATTTGAAAGGATCATCAATAGAGTCCACATGAAGAACCATTCAACATACAGTGTACTGGTCAATTTGAATGCACAGTAGCTATCATGTTCGAATGGTGATGATGGTAATAATGACAATATTGTTGCTGTGACAACTGTTTGATATATAATGTTGCTGTCTGTTGCAATCTAGGCCTGAGTAGATAACTTAGGGGCTCTTACTTTCTTGAAATTCCTAGACCAGCACTCAAGATGGCATCAATCCTGAGGGAAGGCACACTCATCTTGAGATCTTTCCAGTCCTTCTTGGCCTCATCCACCTCATCATCATCCGGTTTCCAATCTTCCTCCTCCTCTTCCTCCTCAGCATCACTGCTACTCTCATCACTGGAGTCTTGGTCTTCAAGATTGCTAGCCTTATTCTTCGACTTCAAGGATGTTTTGGACTTGGATTTTTTCGTTGAATAATGCCTCACTTGACATGGCTGCACAAACACTGCTCTTGTGGACAAGGAGTGAGAATACTGGCCCAAGTTAGTTTGAATCCCATACAATGACTTCATACCGGGACGACTGAGAGACGGTATGAATATTGTAACAGCTCGTGCACGTGATATAAAATTCTGCTGCTTGATAATTTCCGCCGAGTCAAAAGATGTGAAGCTTGGCTTGGTCAATACGACCGGCGGTTGTTCTCTACATTCTTGACTGCGACTCCGAGTGCAAGCGAGGCTGCATAAACTTCGAGAGAATCTTAGTCGATCTATTATAACACACTTCGACAAAATTGTCCGGTTGAATATGCTCATGGCTGCACTTGTAGCAGTGTTCGCATTGAGCGCCAATTTGAATACCAGTGCCATGGTTCCACAGCCCCACTCTTCAGATACGGGTTGTGAGAGCGCCTTTCCCCCAATTCTCTGGCTGCGCTAACCAAACCTCCGCCGTATCGCTGCAGCGATATGGGCCGACGGCTGTTTCTAATTCATTAAACTGCTGCCAAGCTATTGAAGTCCAGTGCTGCAAAGGTAGATGCTAAAAGCTGGGTCTTCCAGCGTCCACAAACACTTTTGCCGAAATAAAACATGTACGCGTATTATAATCAGGAATTTACAATTTAGAAAGTTCACCTCTATCAACATGATATAAACGCCCAACACGTGCCGAACAAATTGTTTACAATCCCATGGACATAGTCTCTGGTCTATCTCCTATCCACTTCATCCGCTACACTCGTTTTAAAAACAAGCATATATAGCTTTTTAAATCACCATAAAAATTAAAAGAGAGAATAATTTATGGTATTCTAATAATATGAGTATTTAATCGTGGAAAACGGTGCAATCATTATGAATAAGGCTTTAAAATTTAGAACAGTTTTCTGGTTTTGAGACTAAGCACTCATACACGCGCGCGCGCGCTAGTGCCGCATGCCGTGCAGTGCTACTATACTGTTTACAATTTGATCGAGCGAGCGAAATTTGAGAGTGAAAGCATGGACGGAGTCGACGAGGAACCCGCTGTTGATGAGCCCGAAAATATCGCTGGACAGGAGAGCAAAGATTTACCTGTTGTTTTCCAGTGCCAGCAATGCAATACGATATTGAGTGATTCACTAGCCTTTGTAGCTGCTAATGATGACCTGAAGGCAATTACTCTGGATCGTAAGTAAATAGCAACTGGTTGGTCACAACTGTGGACTACGTAGTCCCATATATTATGTTTATTGTTGCCACGTTGCAGTCATACTGTAAGTGTAGCCTGACGTCTGACCAGACCGCTGTGCTTCGTACAGCAGTAAACGACCGTCGCTTTTGACGGCAAAATCACATAGAATGTCTTTTATTTTGCTTTATTTTAACATTAAGATGATTTTTACCACTCACCTACATCGTATTTTGCTGATGGTTGAGTTGAATTTGGTGTTTTGTTGGTATCCAGACCTTATTCAAGTTATTGTTGAATTTTTCGGAGTAGTTATACTATAGATTGTGCGATGATTCACAAAATCAACGAACTACCACGAACGCTCAACCGGAAGTACCATGGTAACATTTTACGTACGCCCATGCATTTAGTGTGTTACGTAAAGCTTGTCGTCTGCTACGTACATTTATTTCTGCACGTGCTGCTCTCATGATTTGACCTTTGCATGGGTCACTTCCGCTCCGACAAGGTCATCACTTCCGCTCCAACAAGGTCATATGAACTTTTCCGACTCGCTACGTTGTAGTATACGAGAGTGATTGCCATTCAAATAACATGCAGAAGATGAAGAGTGAAGCAATACGGACACTTACAGACCTGATTTCAATCACGGATTTTGGTGGGTTTTTGACGTAATTTTAAAAAAAAAATCGCAAACCGATTATTGAATATCCATCATAGACTATGGGGATTCCTTATATTTTAGTTTTCTACGATAAATAAAGATATTCATGAAGGAAACGTACACCCACCGCTGAAAATGACAACTTCTACAAGAGGGTAGACGTGCAGCCGCTGTCGCAAAGCGACAGCGGCTGCGTGTAGTTAACTGTAAGTGTAACACGTTAGCTGGATATTATGGATCCTGGTTGGTCGGCCCGTAGCTGGAAGGAGACGAAAACATTTTGTTTACATGTCGAAACAGTAGTTAACTGATGCAGTGCTGACTGCTGTCGGGTCAGGCCACAATTTGCGTAGTCAGTTCCAATATGCAAGCAACCGTCAGCTTGGAGTTCTATCCAGGGAGCATGCCAGCAATAGATTCTATCACTCGGGAGTTAATTTACCTCCGCCAAAAGGGAGCGCGAAGGTTAGTTTTCATCGGCGTTTGTTTGTTTGTACAAGTGTAAGAGCGTGCTCTACCTCTGGCTCTAGTTTCTGCTAGAGCGAGGCATGCTGCGCTGCGCAGCTGGAAGTTGATGATGTAACAAAAAGGCTTCTGAATTACTAATTTTAGGAAACCACCAGGCGATTTCAGCATGCATAGAATGTACGTATGAGTGGAAATGACAGAGCTATCTCTATGGAAGAACGAGATCAGTGGTGGAGATGAGCTGTTTGGCGAAGGTCTGCGCTCTCAGTTTTTCTCTAAATTACTCGAGTTTAGTGTGTAGATTTAATACACTATCATAACAAGTCAAATGACGAAGTGCAAGGCCACTTGCCTTGGCCCTTGGCAAGGCCCAGGGCGATCAGGCGAGTGAGTACTTGTATGATAAGCGTCACTCGGGAGTCGTAGTTGTACAAAGTTTTACTCATACATTTCATAGTTGTACTGCACTGTCAGCTCACAAGAGTTCTTGAGGTGTTTAACCTGGGAGGTGCTAGGTGGGAATTTAAAAAGCCTGCATGTTAAGTTTGGACCATGTGCAAAAACTTAGGTTTGTATATTGTAGCAGGTGGTCAAATCTTGGATGGTGCAGTGGTCGAATTATGGGTGGCTTGGTTTACTACCCACATGACTATGTCAGTACAGCGTGTCCCAGAAAAAACGAAACCGGGTTTCCATGCACTTTTTTACTATCGAAATCATACATGTTTTTTATGAGATATACATCAAAGTAAAGATAAACTTTTCTTCTTTCATTTGATATACAACTCAACGTTCATCGTTCATGCATGACTGAGTTAGAACAATGAACAGTGGTGCTACCAAATTTTCATTTGCACGCGCAAATGGTGACTTGAAGTGCATTTTTCAGACTTTTAACGTTGCGTTTTCGAAAAACAAAGTTTATTAGCCAAATATTCATATTTTCTTCTTTCACATGAGACCCTACGCGTCAAATATAAATAACGCATGCTTGAGAAAAAATTGCATGAAAACATGCTTTATTTCGACCGATTCTATGGATAGTCGAAAAACGAGCATTCAGCTCTCCCGACTTAGCATTAGACAATAGGCTCATGTGCACAATTGAATCCACACATGGGGGGGGGGGGGTTTACAGAGAATGCTGTATGAGACGGAAAGCCCTTTGTTGTCATTTATTTAGAATAAGCTATGAGATATAACCAATAATTGCAGACTAATGTCGTGAGTATTTTCAGGCTGCACGCAGTCCAATGGCTAAGGAAAATCAACATTACAACAATGATACACATTTTGATGATTTTGTACCTCAAACTTATGTTACTGTTTTCATTTCTCTCCACATTTACCTCACGCATGGTTAGTCCTTCATCACTGACAGGGTTTTGAAGTTTTTGAAGGGGAGGTGAAGCAGAAAGAGAGAATGCATCACTTTATTTATCACTGAACATGCGCTTTTTCAAAGGTACTAGTGCTGGGCAGCAAGTCGTCTTATTTGGGGGGATTTGGGGGAGGCTTTCTCCCACCCAACCTTCCCAAACATTTCTCTGATGAACACCCTTTGCTCTGTAGTTAGCTGCATGGTCAGGCAAGCTCATGATCATGTGCTAATTAACGACTCTATTCACAACCGAACCGTCTGTAACAATCCTTTTTACCCCTCCCTTCATGTTTGTGTAAATTCATTGAAGCATGCTGAAGGCCATTGTTATCTGCCAAGTTGGGCATGTCGGGAAAGCTAACTGGCTCCTTATTTAGTGGGTAAAATGGAAGCATATTTTCAAATTGAGTTTTCTCGAGCAGGCGTTGATCATTTTTTATGCCTAGGGCATCAAATGAAAGGAAAAAGAATGGATATTAACGCTGTGATTTTATTTTTTGCAAAAGATTGCTGAAAAAGTCTGAAAACTTCATCCGAAGTCGCTATTTCCTCGTGCAAATGAAAATTTAGTAGCATTACTGTCTATTGTTCTAACTCAGTCATGCACGAATTTTGAACAATGAATTATGCATCTAATGAAAGAAGAAAAGTTTATCTTACCATTGATGTATATTTCATAAAGAAAATGTATGATTTCGACAGTAAAAAAATGCATTGAAACCCGGTTTCGTTTTTTCTGGGACACGCTGTATTCACCTTCTGCTGCCACCTGTGAATTACCTTCGGGCTATACCACTAGATGATGCAATGATGGCCATTAAGCAGGTGTCTAGCAGAGAGGGACAAAATTTGATATCGTGATTGTGCAATGGTTTCCCTCTCTCGACATTCCAGTTGAAATCATCCTTGAAATCATCCACACTACTGAGGCAATAAGAATGAGCTTTGAAGTCATGCTTGGCACTGCAAAAGTAACGTCATACACCTAGGTTCTATACTTTGTCGAGTCCGTTCACTAGATTATCAAATTTGATGTGAATGTATGGTTATTATGTTGGGAATGATATGTACAGGGAGTCTAACTCATGTGAGTTTGTGTAGGAATTTCATTTGAATTTTCAATTCCCCTCTTCCTCCATAATTATTATCAAAACAAAAACAAAAACAGCAAGATTGCTACTGGATGATAGAGAGAACCGGACAGAGGGAGGCTGGATAAGAGAGGTCAGGCTGTAAAGGGATGTGGTGCATGTTTTTCTACATTTCATTGTCACACAATTTGAAGAAAATTTTAAATGTGGAACGTGAAATGAGTAGTAGAAGGTATCTATGTATAAGATGGAACTGTATCGTAGTATATATACATGTACATGTAGATGTAAAGGCCATGCATATATGGTAAGACAACTGTATTACATAAAGCAGAAGTTATGTTTACGCACCTATGGTCATTACCCAATAAGCAATGTTAGTCATTTGAACAAGTTGCCCGAAAATAATGGAATTGCAGAATCAAAGCATCATATCATTGCTGTGCTATACTATGACCTTCCCAAAGTAAAATGATTGGGATTATACCATTCAATTCTTCCAAACTACTGTACTTTTCTCGGTGATCAGCTGGTATGGTTATGCAAAACCATAAAGTTTTCAGTTCTGTACCATCTCATTCTTTGATACCCCGAACTGTGTGTTGTTATTTTCTTTCTGCACTCTAGGTGTAACATCATCAGTGGAGTTATCTTCAAAGTTGGTGACGTCCACAGATGGCATTGATCAGGGAAGGTCAGTTATTATTACTGATTGACACATTTCCCTACATCAACATAAATAAGCAAAGACGATTCAAGTGTTTTCAGTTATTACAGCCATGATAAGAACACTAGAATGATTGTGTATTTACATCGATAAATAGCAGTTTGTAAATCAGTTGCAATCACAAACAACTTGATGCAATAATCATCGATTTGAATATGTAAAGGTCACTTCCTGTATAAGCAGTTATTTTTGAGAAGGTATAATTTTTGTGTGAATTCTCGAATCACAGTTGGATCGCAAATTTAACTACACACAACAAGCTCTAGTAGTCTTCTCATTTAGTGATGGTGGCACTGAAACTTCAAAAATTGATTTCTGTTTGAATTCCTCAAGCATTTACTGATGTGTTTTACTAATATTGCTGTATTTTCTCACCCACATGCATATTAAAGGTTACTTGTACTTTCATCTACAGAAGAGTAAAGAGATGGCTGATACTCTGAGAATAAATGTTGCATACTTCATGTTATGTCACATACTCATCTCTTTGTCATTTCTCCTTACCGTGTGTGTTTCTACACAGTACATACACTCCCCTCATCTGTAATGGCTGCCAATCTGTGGTGGGCAAGTCTTACAAGACTACACCCAGAGTTCTGGATGACCTACGGGATGCATTCACTCTGAGTGTAGACAGTGTCTCAATGTAAGTTTTGCCTTTGATAGATCTTGGAGTTTAGAATACACTGTATGCTGACTTTAAATTACCCAAGTATATGAGATCGGTAATCCAGGGCTTTGCTTCGTTAGCTTATCATCATACAGAACAGGCGACTACCATTACCAGCAGTTGTTTTTTTTTTTTCATTATACAATGTATTGAAAAGTTTTTAAAGCAGAAAAACTAATAAATACATAAAAAAATGAAATCTGATGTAATTATGAAGATATAGATAATAGTTATGCTGTATGAGGCCTGAATTTTTACTTTTGTTGTGACAAAATTTTGTTGTACTTAAGTTCGTTATAATAATTCTTGGAATCTGGTTTTCATATGACAAAAAAGAAGCAATCCGAAGAAACTTTGAAGATCGATTGGGTGAGATTAAGAGAACATTTTTTATTTGGAAAAATCGTAATTTAACGTTAATTGGTAAAATTCAAATTTTGAAAACATTTATTATGTCTAAGATAATTTATTTGATGTCAAACATTGAAATTCCTCAAGATTTTGTGAAAGAAGTAGAGAAGTTAATGTTTTCCTTTTTATGGAATGGCCCAGATAAGATTTCAAGGTCAACTATGTATGCACAATATGCTGAGGGTGGTCTCAAATTCCCCAATTTACAATGTATGATTGATACGCAGTTAATTAAGTGGGTTAAAAGATATTATGGAAATCGCAACCATCAATGGGTGCTATTGGGAGATTACTTCTTAAAAAGGCCTGGTGGAATTCTAGTGTTTCAAAGTAATTATTCCCTTGAAACTATTGATAAGAGGGGTATCCCTCCATTCTATGAGAATATTCTACAAATATGGTTAAAGACAAACATACATGAGGATTTTATTGGTGATGAAAATAGCCAAGCAGGCATCCTACAACAACCAGTATGGAATAACCAGAATATTTTGATTGATAAGCACTCAATATTCTGCAGGCCGTTTTTTGAAGCAGGTTTATGTTATATATATCAAATATTTAGTATTGATGGACGGCTCATTGATTTTGAATTTTGGTTAAGGAAAGGAGTGCCAAGCAAATATAATATGATGTATATGGCAATTGTAGACTCTGTTCAAAAATACTCGAAATGTTCCTTCAATACACTCCTATTGGAGATGTTTTGGAAAGAAGAAGTGGCTCAAAAACAAAAGGATCTTATTATTTCACAGTTACAAAATGTGAAATCAAAACCAATATATGAGGAATTTTTAAAAGAGATTAAATCAAGACCTGTTTGCGAAACAGTTTTCGCTGGCAAGTATGGAATTCAACCAGAAGATTGGACACAAATATATATGTTGCCATTTATATGTACAATTGAAGTAAAATTGAGAGAATTTCAGTTCAAGTTGTCGCATAATATACTTTACACAAATGAAAGATTGTTTAAGATGAAAATATCAGAATCAGAGTTGTGTACGCTTTGTAAGTCATGTGCTGAGACCCCTGTACATCTGTTTTTTGATTGTAAAGCTGCTAAAGAATTACTTCAAAAATTTGTGGATGAAATTGGTACGATCTTTCATGTTAAATTAGAGGATTGTACAAGAATTAGAGTAATGTTTGGATTCATCAAAGACTGGAAAGGGCCCCACAGGAGTTTATTGAATCATTTAATATTGTTATACAAAAGGTACATATATATTCAGAGATGCAAAGATACAGGTGTGAAATTTCATGGATTGACAGCATTTATTCTTAATATCCGTTATATAGAATCTAACATTGCAAAACGAACAAACAAATTAAATTTTCATTATAAGAAATGGTCCCCTGTAGAACATATTTTTTAGGTCATTGTAGAAGAACATACAGTCGACTCTCGTTATAAAGAATATCCATATGGCAGAACCCCGACGTGATGGGGTAGTTTTTTGGGGGGTCCCAGGGTTTGAAAATTTTCCTATTCAGAGGTATTTGCGCCCTGGATATGGCGAGGTTTCAAAAGTGACAAGATCACGGTGGTTTCGCTGGGCCCTAAGGAGTTTATTGTAACGAGAGCTGACTGTATCTTTAGGATATTGTTCAATTGTTGAAGAGTTTGATACCCATCTTTTATTGTTGTTGTTGTTGTTGTTAATTTGTTAAACAAAACATGATTTGTAATATGATTTTGTATGTTTCGTTGTATAATGAAGAGGAAATAAATAAATTTGTAAAAGGAAAAAAAAAAAAAAAAGTTCGTTATAATGGCAGTGCTCTGTAGCTATCCTGAACCTATCTGTAAGTGGATTAACTAGTCTTCCTAATTCCACAAGTAGTAATGTTGTCTGTATTACCGGAAAAGGTGTATTGCATTCTCACATAATGTGATCGTATCAAACTTTTAGGGTAAGATGGTCTGTACAGGGTGTCTCTAAAAAAAGTAAACCCAACTTCAACGGCAAGTTTTCAGAAAACTATAAAATATTTACGCATTATTTTTTCATGGTTAGATAGTCCAATAAGTCCTCTGTCCAATGATACCACGTAGGTTATGTAACTCTCATGCATGACTGAGCATGATTCAACTTTGTGAATGGGTGTGAAATCATGACTGTGGCAAGTTCCGTGATCAGCGTACTTTCTCACATTGTACCAGATGGCTCTTTTTGTTGGAGGCTGCCTGTCGGGGAACTTCACCCGAAAAGCCTCTTGAACTTCCACGAAACTTCTTGTTTCCTGGTATCGAGTTACCAGGAATACTCTCTGCTCAATTGTCAACTGTACCATGTTTGGAAAGCATGTGAAGTGTGAATGTGTCAGGAACAACCTTTGCTGAAGTTGTTATGTAATCATAGGCCTAACATGTGACAAAAATTTAACTTCAAATTTGCCCTGAATGCATGACAATAGCAAGAAATAACTTGCCACAGTGATGATTTCACACCCATTCACTACAAATTATTATAAGTTGAATCATGCTCAGTCATGCATGCGAATTACATAACCTACGTGGTATCGTTGGATAGAGGACTTATTGGACTATCTAACCATGAAAAAATAATGTGCAAATATTTTATAGTTTTCTGAAAATTTGCTGTTGAAGTTGGGTTTACTTTTTTTAGAGACACACTGTAGAATGCTTAGTAAAATGTCTGGCAAGTTACAGCATATTGCATGCAAGGGAATAATCCTTGCACATTGAGGTCTGTGGTCTGAAATCATGTGGCATCGCAGCACACAGGCCTGTGCAGATCTCAATACTGTGGATAGAGTTGGTAGGGCCATACCATGTATTCCATACCATGTATGTTAGCATGAACACTGCTTTGTATACAACCAAGTAACGGTGCGGACAAATGACAAGGGGATATTGTGCTGGGCATGTTGGCTCTTGGGCTTTGTAATGGTCACATGTTCAGTGGGATTTTTTTTTTCTAGCTTTATCACATTCAATCAGTAAATGACATTTTACTTATCAAAGCAGACATGGATCATTGTAGCTGATAATAGGAATAATGTTAATTAACACACATGGAAGAAAATCTGGACTGCAAAATTTTTTTTCTTGATGTCAGATATCTTGTTTTATCCGTGGGTATTGTGGAGTTTCCCTTCTAACAATTTTACATCTGCTGACGGAAATGGATGAAAAATTTCTCAAAAACTCTGTGAATGTGATGTCTTTTGATATCAGGTGTATTGTTTGGTCTTTTTGTAGGTACCAGGTAGGATCAGCAGATACTGCAGCCATGACAGCATCTGACAACTTTGTGGAGAGCAGCACAAGTTTGAAATCACTGAAAGAAACTACTCTCAAGGTGAGCTGAAAGAAGTTCATGTAATCGTTATGTGTAGGATCACGCACAAAGATGTAAACAACACTTCATAAGAATCACAAACATGACTTTGTGTGTGGGGGGTTTACAGTGTATGTCATGCCACAACCAGACTTACAGTCTGGCCCTGAGTTAGTGTGGTGCAATAGCACCATCTAGTGTTCTTAACCTGTTGAGGATGGTCTGATTTTGCTACAACACGCATTTCCCATAGACCCCAGCCCGAGTATGCTCGGGACTCTTCCTCAACGGGGTTAAGATGTGTGGATACACACTTTTGTCATGGCAACCAAAGTTTAGAGATCAGGGGAAACAATCCCAATGTCAGTTTATCTCAGTTATAAATTTCTTGTATTCCCCCCCCCCCCCCCCCAATTACTTTGATACTTTTATGCAGTCATTCAGAAACGGATATAGCTATAATTTCAGCCCACAAAATCAGTCTATGTTTTTTTGGTTTTGTCTCTAGACTGATCATGATGTAGCCATTATAGTGGTAGGGCATTAGCGTTATACTGTTTAGTACCAATATCAGAGAGAGAAACCAAAGAAAAAAAAAATTAAATAACAGGGTTTGTTTTATATATTAGTAACCATTTATTGTTGTTTATAGTTCACTAACACAGCAAAGTCTTCTTTCATAAAGCACTTTAATACATTGGACATGTACTTTCTTCCTTTTATGGTAACTCTGACGGAGTACAGTCCAATTATGATTATGCGTCCATCTCTTACGTGGACTCCTCTGTCAACTAGATATGATCATACTTTGAACCTACCAAAAAAGTGATTTCAAACACAATTAAAACTCCTACAAAACTTACACGATATACAATGTACCTATTATATATCCAAGTCCCAACAGAAATATACTATAAATTTTACATAAACATTTCTTTAATTGCCATGTAACATTTACTGTAATTTTAAGTTTCCAAGCTTAGATTACACCACTGTTACAGTGTGCACTACTTACATATATAGCTACCACTGGGTCGGCAGTCTACTTGTACTCATGTATACATAAACATTGTTTCTCCCTCATCTGGCCAATTCGCTTTAATATGAAATCCCAATGAGCACCTATACCAACATGGCTGGATAACTTGTCAGACTGTATTCATAGGTGAGGATGAGAGTTACTTGGATGCTTCTTGTTACCATCACATCCCAGGTGTCTGTATCTGATATTTATACCCCCGCCAAAGTTTGAAGGGGGTATATAGGAATCAGTGGACGGTCGGGCAGTCGGGCGGGCGGTCGGGCGGTCGGGCGGTCGGGCGGTCGGGCGGTCGGTCCGTTGCAAATCTTGTGTCGCGAACTACTTCCTCAGTTTTCAACCGATTCCCATAAAACTTGGCACAGATGTGTGCCTTGGGTTGTAGATGTGCAAGACGTATTTTTTGACAGTACCCAAAAGTACGTTGCCATGGTAACGGCATATTATGGGCAAAAATGGGTACAAATCTTGCGTCGCGAACTCCTCCCACAGTTTTTGATCAATTTTTATGAAATTAGGCACAGATGTTCATCTGAATATGTTAATGTGCAAGACACATATTTCCGCAGTGGCAAAAAGTGCGTTGCCATGGTAACGGCATGTTATTGGTAAAATATAGGGCAAAATGCTTCATGGCAAAACTGCTTCATCAGTGTTCTTCCAATTCTTATGGAATTCATATTGAATGTTTGTCTTAGGATATAAGTCAGCATGACACATTTCTTGACAGTGACAAAAAGTATGTTGCCATGGTAACAGCTCACATATTATGAGCCAAAATGATGGAAAATTTTGTGTTGCAAACTACTTCCTCAGTTTTTGCCCAATTTCCATGAAACTTGGTATAGATGTGTGCCTTTGGTTGTAGATGTGCAAGACGCATTTTTTGACAGTATCCGAAAGTACGTTGCCATGGTAACGGCATATTAATGGCAGAAGATCAAGGAAAGATCTTGCGGATTTAACTACTTCCTCAGTTTTTTGACCAAAGCTTATGAAATGTGGCACACACCTTGATCTTGGTGGGAAGATGTGGAAGACATATTTTTCGGACGTGTCGGAAGCTGCATTACCATGGTAACAGCATATAAATGGCAGAAGATCAAGGAAAGATCTTGCGGATTGAACTACTTCCTCTGTATTCGACTGAAGCTCATGAAATGTGGCACACACATTGGTCTTGGTGGGAAGATGTGCAAGACATATTTTTTGGACGTGTCGGAAGCTGCGTTGCCATGGTAACGGCATATTAATGGCGGAAGATCAAGGAAAGATCTTGTGGATTGAACTACTTCGTCAGTTTTTGACAAAAGCTTATGAAATGTGGCATACACAATAGTCTTGGTGGGAAGATGTGCAAGACATATTTTTCGGACGTGTCGGAAGCTGCGTTGCCATGGTAACGGCATTTAAATGGCAGATCAAGGAAAGATCATTCCTTGGGTAAGACTGTCGTCACGGGGAGGGGGTATTAGTCACCTTCAGTGATATTTCTAGTTAGGGTCTAGTGTCATGGGAAACAGCTCTTTATTAGCGGAAGAGAGCTGAATATCATGTGTGGACAGTTGAGTGGTGAGTCTTATTAGGTATATTAGCACGTACATGTAAGTATATGAGCCAAGAGTGAGGAATGATAATTAACAGTCATCATTGCATTAATCCTCACAGCTTCAGGTGTTGGTGTGCGCCATGCATCAACGTATCGCCAACATAGAGCAGTGTCTGGAGATTGAAGATCAAGAGGAGGCGGGGACATTGGGACTTTCCATGGCCGGGCTGGTTGGCTCCACCCCTATGCGTGAGGGTACACACACTACCAATGGGCAGTCAGAAAGCAGAGGGGAATTCACAAGCAACAAAATGGCAGACTCTCAAAGAAGCAGAAGTCCTACTAGTAAGAAACGTGCTGCCAACATTCAGACACACCACATTCCAAACAAACTTGTCGCAGAAAGTCTGGAGTCTAGTAACGAGACTAACCCTAGCAGCTCTGGAGAGGCCGAGAGTCGGAAGAGGAAGACAAATAATGAAAGACTTTCAAGGGAAGGAAGAACAACCAAAAATGGCACTCCTCCGTCGAGAAGCCGTAAGCGTGGGATTGGTGGTAGTGATGATGCTGTGAGCAAGCAAGGCGCACCACAAGCAGGCTTAGGCACAGTGTCTCCGATAAAGAAAAGACCAAACTCCAAGTTAAGCAGGCCTTAGTGTCATGATTGCAGTTGATAATTATTTGTTGTTGCATTAATATCATTGTTGTTTGTGTTGCATTTGTCAGTTCTATACAAATACAATATGCGTTTCAGTATTTTCACAAAGTTTTGTCAGAAATAGTTTTTTTTTAATTTCTGGGAAAAATAAACAAGCTTCCCCTTCAGGCAAAATAACATACTTCTGAAGGTGGAGAAGCTGCTAACTTCCCAAAAGAAAACTAATTTTCTTGACTGATGAGATGTTTTGCAATGGCATCTTTTCTCTATGAAGTTAGCATGTTGTTGTGACGTAATTATACTGTACTGTATGAGCTGAAATTTTCGCGGTGGTGTTATTTTCGTGAATATCGCGAATCACCTTTGAACTGCGAAAATAACAACAGGTGAATAACTCAGTTCAGTTGGACCCTCGCAGCCGCGAAATTAACAACATGCGAAAATGTCCTCCAAGTAGCAATTCGTGAAAATTTCAGCTCGTACAGTATCTCTAAACTTTGGAATTTCATACTGTTCTTAGCCTTTTGCTAAATTTGTATAAACAACCTGTGTCTTTTACATCAAGCCAATTTATCAAAGGTAAAGTGAATATTCCATAGAGTATTGCATTATACTCTTTGAACATTACATAGGCAGCTTCTCTTAACAGTAAAGATGATTTTTTTTTAAACTCTTAACGTGCCATGGTCGCCGAACGGCGACCTTAGTCCTGATGTGCCATGGTCGACTAAGAAGAGCGCGAAAAGCATTGGTCATTTAAGTTCTTGTGGTACCATAATTTGTTACACCAAGAAACTGCCACTGATATGTACTGGTAGCTGATTAGCATAGCCATTGTTTCCGCTAAAAATATGAGTATACTTACATAGGAAAATTTTGAGTAAATACCTGATTTTTCAGCTAGATGTATTTTTTTCGCGTCGGGAAAATCCGCAGTGAGCGCATCCTCTACGTGCTGTGTATAGATCTAAATTCTCATTGATAAACCACGCGTGTGTATGCTGCTTAATCTGCGTGTGTTGTCTATGCATTTCCGCTCGCATTGTTCTGCTTGGGTGCTCTCCTGCGGGAGCGGCTTTCATTTTGTCCCTCAAAGTGGGTCAAGCTTTCGTTCGTCGGTCAAGTCTTTCATCCTTTTGTCTTGGTGAACTTCACTAGAAATCGTCCCCATGCTAGGATATACGAAGGAAGAACACGTTTTTGTTCTTGTCTATGCACATGTATAGTGGACGGAAAGTAGACCTGTAAACAAAGACCTGCCGATTTCAGTAGATTGCACCTGCCCGCAGTCGGCATAGACAAAAGAAGGATTAGTCAGTGCTTCCTTCTCAAGTGGACAAAAGACACCATTCCAGGACCCGGGATTTACTTAAGTTTCAAATACAAGATCTGGGACTAAAGGACTCAGATTGGGGAATGAATTACCGAGGCAAAAAAAAAAAAGAAATTGAAAAGACAAATTGAACTGCCAATATCTTTGTAATTGTGACCCGCTACAACAAAAAGGTCCTAATGTCGCGCACGGTCGAAGCCGTGAAAATCGAGTTTGAAGTCAGAGCATTAAAATTGGTCAAAACTTACGATTTTCTGATTTTGATATATTATTGGAGTCTAACATGTTTTCTATCATCTGTCGAAATTTTGAAGCAAAACGATCAAAGGAAAGATAAAAAATAACGTTTTTCTGAGCCATGATTTTTGGCATTTCAACGAAGCAGAAACTGGTTGGAAAATTTGGATTGAGCGCTACAGATAGGTTCCGCCCCTAACAACGACCAGAGTGATCTCATTGGTCAGTTTGCTGCTTGCTGCTAACCGAAGCGTGAAGCTCGCACACTGCCCAGTCGACTGGTGCGTGCGGGCGGGGTGCACTATGCTCAGCCGCTTCTCACATCCTGGTCACTGATTGGTTGGTGAGGAGACCGCCGACGCTGATGTGCTTGAATGAACTCTTCGGGGGTTGCTAGGGCTTACCTTCTATTGTCCAGAGGTGAAAACTGACTTGCGTGTCCCTTGATCGCGATTGCGTCGAAAGGAAGACTTTTAGGGCGCTTTTCTCGAAACAGTGATTTTCCAGACGTCTCGACATGCTCTCTTTTAAACATCGATATCTCAGCAGCCGATTATTTTTATAAAATGTGTTATATATCAATTTAAAGCAGAAAGATAAGGGGATTATATCATGCAATTTTCAAGTAATCGACCTCGCCCGACTTTAGGATCATTTTGTTGTACAACTCTAGAAGACAATTTTGTTATCATTCGAAAGAGGAGATGTAGCTCTAAAACTTTCTCACAGAGTCAAGGGAGCGTTCTATTGAAGAAAAACCATGAATGACTCTTTTTTTCCATACTACACAAAAATTTCTAACAATTTTTTGATGATATCAATTATTTCTGCAAAATTTCAGGTTGAGATAGATATTACACCAAACTGACTGCATGGCACGAAAGACCAATTATTTCTTGATATATGTTGTGTAGACCTCAATTCAAAACAGTCAATAGTTTCAAAGATATGGCAGTTTTAAATTACATTGCCACTAAAGTTTGCGAACTTTCTGGCGTTGGGTAACAACGTCTGGCTCGTTAGGGGTTTTGGATCTGGCACATTAAGAGTTAATAGAATATTTATTGTTAAACATGGGCACCATGTGCCGCTTGGGACCCATGATCCCCAAAGTAGAAAATACTTCAAAATCTCTTCTTCCACAAAACCAGAAGTGATTGAGCTAAAATGCTATAAGTGAGTACATTTTCAAGTCTGTTAACAAGTGCATATTTAAGTGTGTTCATGTCAGATGCTGTCGTGGCCATTTTGTTTTGTTTTGTTTGTGTTTTATGGGGGGGGGGGCGATGACGGCGGCAAAGTGAGGTCCACGATATACAGAAAATATAAAGAGAATTCCACAAAATTCCATTTTATGAAAAGTATGCATTCCGTGGACTTGTCCCTGATATATGTTAAGGGTTATATTATTCCCTGGTTCTTGACTAGGTAAGTCAGTTGCTCTTTAATTCTGCGAGAAAACTGAGAAAAAGTCAAATTTTCATATATTCTTCGTCCATGCCTGATGTCACAAATTGTTGCAATCTTCTCATCCAGTGATGATGACAAAGACACTCTATTAATTCATAAATTTTCAGCAGAAAGTCCCCTCCAATTTCCTCAAAGTTTACTGATGTGTTCTACTTGTATTGCTAGAGTTCCCCAATCTACATGTACATGTAAATTCAGGTTGCACTCTCCTTTACATTTGCTTCTACGTCTGTGGGGTTTTCCCATGTCACTCTTAAAACTAGTTTTACTGGGAAACCTAGATGCTTATGTCATGGGTTCTGTATAATTCAAGTACATGTACATCCTTCCTGCCATAATAAGATTCTTGTCCTAAATAGTTTTCAGTCATGATTTGGAGTGCTAAGTGTTGATAAAGTTGTGCTATCCTCACTAAAGGTTCCGTGAGTAAAACTGAAGCAAGAAAGAAAAGTGAAAATGGTTGTCAAGTTGCAAACAAGGAAGTAGTAACATAATTTCACTGGCGTCTTGAGTGTATTTCGTAATCAGTTGCTTGAGTGTTATTTGTGCTTACAATAAAAAACTATTCATGTAGAGAGTGAGTTGTGCATATGCTCTGAAGGACTTACTGGAGTAGATTCAACGAGATGCTTTTACCCACAATGACCCTCTTGACCCAGATGCATAATGTGGGTATCTGGCAACGTCAGGATGGTAATAATCATATGGCAGGGCCCTCTGGTAGAACAATATCAACACTGATAAGACTGCCCTGGGTAAAGGAGACTATCTTGTTGCTGTTCCAGTTGTATATCATACAGTTTTTTGGTAAATTGTAACACACATAATTATCAACTAGTTGCACTACATGATGTGGTTATGTTAAAGTTATGTTCATTTACATTCTATGAAGACCAGGATTAATACATGCTATTTCACTTCTACAGAGCCAAGTGGTATATGTGTTAAACTATAGAATACTGTGACACCCTTGTGTTTTATTCAAAATTGATATTTTATGAGAATGTCCTAAATCTTGTTTGAGCAGCTTAGGCATTTTTTTCCCACTCTGAAGTAATGGTCTGTTTAGGACAATGTGTGTACAAACTTGCCAACCATTCTCTCCCTCTTATATTTGATTCCATGTTTATCAAAAACAAAGTTGTCTATTCATATCCTACTGGAGATCCAATGAATTCACTCTCCTTTGACTAGGACTGATTTTGCTAAATCCATATTCTCTTTTCTAGCCTTGTAAATTTTGGAATTCTCTTGGTAGTAGTATAAAAGAAGCTCTAAGTTCTAATACGCCTCTACTTTTACTCTAAAACTAAAGAATTTCTTGAGAAATTCTTATACTGTACACCACAATAAGTTGAAATTCTTTTATAAGCTCTAATTTTCTTTTGAGATGATCTCCTTACAACTCCCTGTTTCTTGGTGAGCCCTTACTTCTCATGCTTTAAGTACCCTGGTTTTAACCCACCGTCTCCTCTCCTTCTCCCTTTTCCCTGTTCACTTTAGTCCATTCCTGTCATTCCTTTCCCTCTTAGCTAATTCCTTTTTCTTTTTCTTTTACAAGAGAACTGCCTCTTGTTTGTAAGTGTGCTTCTGCATGTGTGTGTGTGTGTGTGTGTGTGTGTGTGTATTATTCTGTCTCTCTTTTCTTTTTGTCTCAGGCAATTTGCCCAGTTTTGGTAGTTTTGCAATCAGATTTTTTATGCCTCCACCACGAAGTGTCGCCGGAGGCATTATGTTTTCTGGTTGTCCGTCCTTCCGTCCGTCTGTCCGTATAATCAATTTTGTGGAAAAGGTAAAGTCTAAAAAAGCGTTTGAGGTATCCTATGAAACTTGGCATGTGTATGTATGAGCAGGCGAAGTTGCGCCTATCAACTTTTGGATGCACATGCTCGAGGTCAAAGGTCAAGGTCAAATGCTCAAATTTTCACTATTTCTCCCATATCTATGCAATGCCTGAAGGTATTTTCTTGAAACTTGGTGTATACATGAACTACCAAATAAGGATTCTCCAGAGAGAGTTTCAGGTCCCGAGGTCAAAGGTCAAGTGAAAATGTTAAGAGTTCACTTTTTTCTCCATATCTCACAAATGGTTCAAGGTATCTTCATGGAACCTAGTACATATGCATGTACTGACTGGCAGTGATTATTTAGGGAATTTGGGGTCATGAGTCAAAGGTCATGGGTCAAAGGTGAAGGTCAACTCCACAAAATTTCACAACATTGTATTTCCCGCTTTTCTATGCAGTGCCTGCAGGATTTTTCTTGAACTTAGTGCATGCATGTATTACCCAGTAGAGATTCTTGTGGAAGTTTGTTGCCAAAAGGTCAAAGGTCAAGTAAAAGTGCCAAGTTTCACTTCTTCCTTAAACTTAAAAAAGGGTCAGAAGTCAAGCAAAAATTCTCAAAATCCCCAAATGCCTACACTCTTAGGCAATATAGCCATTCATCCAATTAAACCCTGTTCCAGGAAAGTGAACATTCAACACATTTATGTGACAAACCTGTCATTTTAATATGTTGCCAATTATGTGAGACTGTCATCACACATTGTCAAGACATTGTAGTATAGACCTATTCGGAGGACCATGCATTATGGCAGAGACATACCAGTCGCCGTAGCGACATTTCTAGTTTCCTTTTAGGAGGAGACTGCAAACTAGAAGTCCTGCCTATTAGCAGTCCCTCCATTTCAAAATGACTTTGTGTCAGAATTTGCCATAAAACTTAAAACATATACATTGTATTTGTATCTCATTTCACAGTTTCTTTGTTTTTGATTACATTGTTGTACTGATTTTGTGTTATTATGTTTATTTAAATGTTTCAGTGTATTTTCATTTTGTTGGAGATGAAATAAACAACTTGAACTTGAAATGGTGTTCAATTTCTTACATAAACGTGGCATTTCGACCGTGAACATTTTTGTTTGGATATACATTCTATAATTAAGATGTATTGCGCGATACATGTACTGTAATATTTTTGATATTTCAGGTCCATGATATTTTGTAGACCATGATCACTGCCGCAAAAAAAGTAAAAAAAAAAACCCTGCAAAAAATGGTAATCATTGGAATAAGCATTGAGCAAAAGCAATGAATTGATCAACATCTGCTGATTATATTTTGTCAAGCATTATTCTCCTTTCCACCCAAATTTTGGAGATAGAAAGGGAGCAATACAGCCTTTGTTACATCCACTTCCCTTCTTCCCACGATCATCTGCACCTTCTTAGTACCTCATAAGTATTAACTTCTATCATCATCACTTTTACCATCCTGACTATTGTTTTTATGTATCACGTTTTAAACTGAACGGTCAGGGGTTTTGTATATACATGTACGTTTAAGGTGTGCTCAGTGTCCAGAAAGTATTGTAAGTGTTTACAGGCAAAGTCTTTTATAATGAGATACTTTGGACCACAAGATTTCTCGTCTAGCTGTAATCTTGCTCAGCAGATGCTATTAGCTTGCTACATGAATACCTTCATGTAGGACTTCAGACTGTTGCTTCACTCTAAGCCCAACTCGCAAGTGAGAAAATTGTCGTGTTCACATGTTTATTTCAAATGAAAAAAAAAATATTGGTTAATAGTTTGCAGACATATGGCTGTATAATTATGTAAGCACACATTTGTAGCTCCCAAATCTCATTAAGCAGTATTTAAGAGTCTTCAAACATAGAACCGTGTATATTATATATGCAGTTCTTGAGGGTGACAATTAATGTGTTAGATTTCCACAACAGAATGAATTGAAAGATTTTCTACCGAATGTTTGGACACAGACAGAACTTGTCTGTTAAGGAGGAAATGCAGAATGATATTACTCATGTTATATACCAAGAACAGGTCTGAAGAAAAATGATTTAAGAATGAAGAATCGACAGACTTTGCTCAAAATGAAGACTTGCTCAACACTAAGAGCACAGAGAGTTACCAAATTTTCACAATTCATAACTCTTTATAATAAATCGGTTAGTCAAATACCGGTTAGTGATTGGCTAAACACAGTCATGTGATGGAGGCACATTCGTTATGTTTGCCCATGGGCGAACATTCTTTGAAATGTTCTCCCTTGGGAATACATTTTCACGTAACAACTAACAGAAGGCCTAGGACCGCGCGCGCACAGTGAATTTGGCTCTGTGCGAGCGAGCGATCGAGTGCGTTGTGCTGGTAGTTGACGTTGACGTTGACGCATTTGACTGACCCATTCACTATAATATAACAGATGATGACTTTTGTTGTCGGGAACATTATACCAAACGTTCCACCCTCAGGGTTTCAAATGCTATTTCGGGAGGGGGGAGGCTATACAATGCGTAAATCCCTCGACCATGTCGACCTTGTCTCGGGACTTTTAACCTCCCTCAACAGCATTTCAAACCCTTTGGGTGGAACATTCGGTTTGTTCCCTCCCCCGCCAGTCATCATCTTTTGTTGGGAACAACAGATGAACATTTCGTGGTACAATATAGAATCCGTGACATTTGAATAAAAAATGATGTGATGTATTGCATCATAAACTTTCCCCACGAAGTGTCCTTGGGATCAAAGAGTGTAAAGCCAAGCGTGAAAAATATGAAAATAGGATGGTTGTCACAATTAGCATGGTTAGAAAACCAGGAAGTACTGCTTCATATTTACATGAATTGTGAGTGTATTTCTAACTCGATTATTTTATTGGCATGCTATTGTACAAGGATCTATCCCCGGTACGTGTACGGAGGATACTGTAGATTCAGGATTTTTACGCCGCCGCCGCAGCAGCATGTTATTTATGTGCGTCACACTGACCCCATTTTTGGACGGATTTATTCAAATTTGATATGAAGGTTTGTCATATCAAGATCTAGCCGCCTATTTCGATGATAACCCCATCACTTTTCCTGTCTTAATGCTGTACTGGTATACCAAAAACAAAAAAAAAAAAAAAAAAAACATTGACTGAAATCAGCTAAATTGTTCAAAGATTACTTTTTAGGTACAATGTTCATTGAAAAGTACACTGTAATGTCCCCTTATTGAATAGTGAATTGATTTAGTAATTGCTTTGTCTTTATTTTTGTTTTCCTTTGTCGGTTGATTGATTTTTTTAAAATCATTTTTATGGGGGGTGGGGTGGGGAGACAGGCCTACATATCCTATTGTTGTGATAGAATAAATTGTAATTATGTCCATTCTGACAGTTAAATCCGTCAGAACAAATACAGTGTACCGATGGAACACACGCCTATTGATTCGATGTTTAGATTTTAGGCGGACAGTTTTATGGGGGGGGGGGGGGGCGGGGAGACAGGCCTACATCATGTTGTGATAGATTAAATTGTAATCATGTCCATTCAGACAGTTAAATCCGTCAAAACAAATACAGTGTACCGATGGAATACACGCCTATTGATTCGATGTTTAGATTTCAGGCGGACAGTTTTATGGGGGGGGGGGGGGAGACAGGCCTACATCATGTTGTGATAGAATAAATTGTAATTATGTCCATTCTGACAGTTAAATCCGTCAGAACAAATACAGTGTACCGATGGAATACACGCCTATTGATTCGATGTTTAGATTTTAGACGGACAGAAAGAACAGACTTGTGATGTCCTCATACCACTTAGACCTTCCGACAAGAAGAAGGTCACACGCAACGTTTTGAGATGGACTTTAAATGTTACCGATATTTCCTTTTGTTTTCTTTTTTTCCGTAATCAGGAGCACAGTTAGACCCCTGTAATAAACGGGAATATGTGGTCAACTTTCTTCTTTCCTTTGAAATAACCTACGACAGAACTAGACCTGTAATCGGATAAAACAGGAGCAGTGGTCAGAGCTGACAGTTCTCAGTGAAAGACACTGTTCTTGTGTGAACGGATCAGTAGGAATACGTTTTTTGACAATAACCACATCGATTGTGATTTTGGTAAATTGATGGTATGAAACATTTACAGTTTATTTTGGTCTGCTTGCTGTTGTTCTTTTGTTCGATCATCTTTCCTGGTTGTTGTCATGCCGCAGTTTCAGTTTTTGACGATGTGTGGCGACAAGTTTAGTATACAGTAATGCCCAGATGAAACTAAATGTAGGATTTAGCTCTTTGTCTCGTTGTGAAGGTGTGGTCCTTGTGAAACTGAATGCGATGGCGCAAACAAAGATTATATACAAAAGAATTGCGGCAGTGGTGTGGGCTTTATAGTCTTTATGGTTGCAATAGGATATCCGACAGCGAATGAGCGTTGTAAGAAGAAAGATACCTCATATACATATGTATTACAAGGTCGTTCACAAATGCGGAAGCGCACTTTCCTGTATCATATTAGTCCAGATTCTGGACGTTTTCTTATCATTACGGATCCACGCGCGCTCCACAGCTTATCGCGCTATCCCCTGTAACCGCTCGATATCGATGAGGGCGCCAACAAACTTGTCCGAAAAAAACGTCCAGAATGGTTTGACAGTGCGTAGGGTCAAAAGTTCATAATAGGTATGCTGACGTAATGCCCTATCTCTTTCAAGCTCATGCGTATGCATGAAAACTAAGGGATCGATCACAGAAAAGAGTTCTGTGGGATCGATTGATCTGCAGCCAGCTGTGTGCATTGCACCGTGAATACAGTGCGATCTGCAACAATTACTAATTATGTGCACAGAGATGCCTGCATTTTTGCGCAACACACGTTATCACAATCAAAGAGCCAACTCTTTGATCACAATGCAGTGCGATACTCAGTGCTTCAGTGATCCGTACCATGCATTGCTGCACAGCTGATTCGTACAACGTTTTTGACTGGCTGAAAGTTATGGTTGCAGTCATCTAGGACCTACTTTCACGTGGTGTTTTGGACTTTGTTGTGCCCCGATTCGATGATGACTTGAATATTATTCTTGAGATTGGAAATGGCGAGCAACAAATCGCCAGCTCGCCGATGTATGATTTGTGATGTGCCACTTCTAACGTCCAAACACTACATAAAACTGCAAAAAACTCTGTGAAGGTCGTGAGATGTGGACCTCAAGAAAAGTTGGAAGATTTGTTTGGCGATGTTATTGTTGGTAAAGGGGATCATATGTTGTTGTTTTTTTTTGGGGGGGGGGGATTGTGCCAATCATATTCATTAAAGGAAATAATTTTGTCATCAAATATTCTTCATTAATAATATTGTATGATGAAATATTCAGAAATTAAAGAAATTCTTTAATTGACAAAGGTACTTGTATACACCTGTTTTCACTATTATCTGGCCCACTAAATAACAATGTAATTTTGTAATGTAAGCTCAGGGCTGTGAGATGTGGGTTCTATGAACCGGTACTTAGCTATGGTATACAAGATATCTTAGCATATTCAGGGGTGGTGGAGGTGAAGGGGATACATTACACAATTTGTAGTGCAAAGTTTTGAAGTACATGTAAGGAACCAGAAAGTGCCTTTTTTGTTTGTTCTTTTCCCCAAATGTTAGTAGAGAGCAGTCTAAATTTAAAGAATTGCGCTAAGTTTGTAAAACTTTTATCATTTTATTACCACTTCATGTAGGGCCTACTGGGCAGTTAAACCAAAACTATTCGCTTTGATAATTATTTCTATAACAGAGACAATCAGACCAATATCCCTGTTGTAAGAATACCCTGTCACTCAGTCTTTGTTTGTTAGTCTTCATGATAATAAAGCTAAATTTAGTAAACCAAGATGAAGACGCTTAAGAGCATTTTTGCTACAGAGATATTGGTTCATTTGTCTCTGGCATTACAGAAGTGAACAGTTTTGGTTGAACTGCCCTTCTGCATGTGCACATATCTATATATATATATATATATATATATATATATATATATGATATCCAATCATATCTTCTTTTTTTTTTTGTTGCAAACCATACCTGCATTTGCTCAAAATAGTAGCTCCATGTAAATAAGTAGGCCTATTCATATCAAAAGACAGTCTGACAGAGCAACTTGTTTGTTTCTAATTCACAAACATTTAAGGGTTAATCAGCGTGAAATTATGCTTGGGAAATGTGTGGGCCATGCACACAACACACACAAATGCATACACATATGCACACACACACACACAAACAAACATACACAAACACATGCACACACACACACACTCACATGTTAGCAATTTTATTAAACCACCTATTAGAAATCACATCCAAATTAAAACATTGTACATGTACTTTGTACATACACAGAGACTCCAACCCCAAGCACCTTCTGATCTGGAGATTCTCCCGCCCGAAACCCCTAGCAAACGGGAGACTCCAAGTTGATGTGTGCGAAGCGCGAAGTTCCTAGGATTCTAGATGTTCTCTGGTGCTATCTAAGGCTTATTTTTTCAACATACGATAGAAATAAGTAAGAAATCCTTTCCACCGGGAAGACACAGAGCCAGGGCGGGAGAAATCAAATCTCAAACGGGAGAACGGGAGATTGTGCAAAAATGGGCTTTCGGCGGGAGATCTCCCGTCGAAAACGGGAGAGTTGGAGTCTCTGCATACAGCTGTACAGTGTAGTAGACTTTACTTTTTTCCATGTTTATGGCAGCTGATTATTGGTAAATAAGTTTAGATTTTTTTTTTCAGTGTTGAGGTGTGGTCAGGAAATACATCAATTTACCACTATTGTACTTTGAAATGTACAATGTATACGGTGTGCATGTACACTGTACATGTGCAATATATGTACTGTTAAATACACTGTGTAGTGTACAGTAAGAGCAGACAGCAAAGTGAAAACAAATGGACTACGAGTAGTGTAATTTGAACATTTTTAATCACATTAGGCCTACTTCTTAAGCATTTATTATAAAAATTTGGCCATGATGGTAAAACTGTTAATGTTGTACCAACTACCAAGGAAGTTTCAAAGCTAGCATCCCACTCCCAACTGTCAATAATGATTTCAAAAAGTTGTCACTCTGGGAAGGACGTTCAAAATAATTCCTCAGGTGTATAAGTGTCTTTAAAGTTGTATATTCTGTGCCACCATGTACTCATAAGGAAGTGAAATTAAATGTTCTATAGTTGATAAGATATTAGGCATATTTCAGTTGTTTCTCCATGCTCTTGAAATTCCTTCATTATACACTTTCATTTGTACATGTACATGTACAAGTACTGTAATATACAATAAATTTACTGTATATAATTCATGATAGTTCATGATCATTGTTCAACAACAGTGCATTATTTCAAACAAAATACATTGTAAACTGTTTGACTCTGAATTTTGATGTCAGAGAAATAATTTGATATGTCACATTTCAGTCTGATTACGGGCAAGTCCAAGATAATGCGCGCGTTACGTATGGGACATTCAGAGACTTTTATGACCTGAAAAATAGTGTTAATGGCCTTTGATCATATTGAACTTCATCATGGTGATTGATATCTAGGAGAAGTATAAACATGTAAAAGATTGAGAAAAATGACCTTGACAATTATATTCTAGAAGAGAAAATATGTGCCGTTACGTATGGGACCAGAAAACTTTTGTTTTTTTGAACATTTTTTTCAACCTCAAAACTCTCTGAAAGTATTTTATTCTATAACTTGTAACTCACTGTGATAAAAGTCACAACACTCAAGATTATCACAGGTAAGTTTCATGTCATTAGGCAAAAAGCTCTAATTACAGGTTCTAATTAAAGACAGACATGACGTGTTACGTATGGGACAGTTACGTATGGGACAGTTTGTCCCCCATTCATTTAGTGTGTGAAGAACCATGTTTATGGGAATTTTGCATAATTATTGTAGTAAAATCAATTGAAACTACTCAAATACTGATCCAGATTGTCAAGGAAACATTATTCCCCGAATATTCACCATCATAATCATATTCAATCATATTTTTATATTTTTATGACCAACCTGAGTATGCATGCCCTTTGTCCCCCATTCGTTTAGTGTGTGGAGAACCAAGTTTATATGGGTATTTTGCAAAATAATTTTGCAAAATAGCCATAAACAAATTTTTGCATAAATATTGAGGTAGAATCAGTTGAAATTACTCAAATGCTGTTCCAGATTGACAAGGGAACAATATTCCCCGTGTATTTACCATCATAATCATATTTAATAATATTCTATATTTCCTATGACTAACCTGAGTATGTATGCCCTATTTTTATCAGGATAGTTACTACTGAAAAATTGAATAGTTTAAAGTGTATACTTCCATTGATGAAGGGCAGTTTGCCATTTAGTTTCAACAAAAAATGACTTGACACAAGAAATATTAATTTTAATAAATAAGCAATACCTGCTGCGTGGAACCCCAGTGATCGAGTAGATATGTGTCTGTCTAGCAGTCAGGTCATTGATTCGTGTCACACCTCGGTATGTATACCCATGAATTTTGTCGTGGCTACATTGTACTATTGAAACTGAATAAGGACTATTTGTGTATCACTTGCAATAAAAAGGAATCATTTTACTTTACATATTTTTTTTGTATATATCACAACCATTTCAAATTGGATCTCCATCACATAAACTTTGAATTCCTCTAGTTTTAGGATTGTATGCTCTTTAGTAATTCATATAATTGGTTTCCAATCATCTCATTAAATGTTGAAAACTGAATCCCCATTTCTACAAAAACTATACCATCCCTTTAATGCTGATTTTTCATCGTGCATTTTGCCATTTTCCCCTCCCCCTTTCTGAAAATTGTTCAGTCAAGTACATGCATTGTTTCAAGTGTCTAAAACTCAAAAAGTAGCTACAATGTTGGGATGCTTTCTTCAGGATGATTGACCATTTGTGTACTGAGAGACCTTCCCAGCTAGCTACATGCATTCACATGCAATATGTATGGGGATGTCCCATACGTAACGCATTTGTCCCATACGTAACATTATTTTAATGCCTAATAGAATATATTTCTTTTACTGTTTTTTCTTTTTTCTATGGTATTTAGTTTCTCTAAACAATAAATTAGAACTTTCCAAAAGGGCATTAAAATATCCGTAGCAATTTCAGAAAAAACCTAAAAAAATGACCTCAATTTGTTACGTATGGGACATCTCATGATAAGACACGAGCTAATTTGCATAATCATTTGCATAATCCCCAAATTTTTATACCAAGTTAAACTATTTGATGAACTTCTTATGTCCACATATTAATCAAATATCATATGCTTTCCTTTGAATTAATATGAATTTTTATAAATGTCCCATACGTAACGCTGTATTTCACATTTATGCAAATGAAGCCCTTGAAATTTGCATAAACTTACATAATATCATTTTTTCCTCCATGGAAATCAAAACTTCAACTCATAAGCTTCAAAATGATACCAAACACGTCAATATTGAGCAAAGATGAAATTTTGCCTTCTGAGGGGACCTTATCTTGGACTTGCCCTTACCATGTGCAGTAGACTCTCATTACACATCAAAAACACAGGATTAACACAAACTGGTTAAAAGTTATGACAAAGAAATCTTCCTGGTCCCACTGTAGATTTTGTTTTTTTCATTTGTTGTGTTTTACAACAATTCTTGGTAAAAAAAAAATGCTTTAAAGGTTAAAAAAAGGAAATAAATTCATTGCTACACAGTTCAAACTACAGGTACAAATGTTCATGTGCATTAACAGAACTAGTTTTATTTTTATCAAAATGGGCCAAAGAACATACTGTACTTCTCATGAGTGATTTTGTATGTAAAGAAAGTATATGTAAACAAGTTCTTGGTAGCTGTACAACTCAAAAACATACTCTACACATGTGTACACTTTCCTGTACATGCATGCATAGATGAACATGCGATGTACAATTATGTGCAGACAAACGGCATAACAGTTCAATTTTCAAACACCCACCCAAACACCCACAACACACAGCCCATCCCCACTTGGCATGGTCTGTATGTACATGTACATGTAATCCACTACATCACAAAAACACAACCTTGAACTAAAATATTTCAACTTTTCCATGATTTTATCACTTGTAATTATGATATGTACCCGTCAACATGTCCAATGAAATGAAAATATTCACGCCTAAAAAACAAAGTACAGTATGAAAAGTAGGAGTGTACAAATGTACATTGTATTTGCATAGTGCATAAGAGCAAGGTACAGTAATTGCAGTGATAAAAGGAAAATTATTGTACATGTAACATGGAACTGCAAAAATTTAGGTACACCAGAAACCAATGTACCAACCACTCACCATTACAAACCTTAAGTAGGAAAAACACCCACAGTGGATTCATATGAATTCTCTAAAAACAATTTTAAAAGCCCAAAGGTACAACTTACAAGCTACGTGTACACATGTGTACGTAACATTTTTCAGTAAAAAAAAAAAAAAAATCTGAGCTACGATGTACAGCTGTACATGATTCTTCATGTTACCAGTATATCTGATAAGGCCTGAAAATTGAGTGCTTTTAAAAAGTGGATATAATCGTCTAGATCACTTGGGCATTCACACAAAACCGTACTGTGTACGCTGCTTACGTCAACACCCAGGCCAGACGCAATGGTAGCAATCAGAACTCTGATTTCACCATCTGTTGCCAACATGCAGATGCTGTCAACAATTTCCTTTTGGGTATCAGTTTCCGTGTTCCGGTGGTACATATAAACTTATTAACATACCTGTGGCAACCTTCTGGAAGCAGTGCCATAAAGGTTGCGTACACATTACTGCACATTTTTATCATCCTTTCACAACATGCACCATGGGTCTTCAAGTCATCTGCCAGCCACTTGAACATTGTATCTAAATCTCTTGCAGCAGACTTGACAACATGTTTTATATTTTGCTTGTCCGGCAACTGATTTACCCACACATAATTGCGAAGACCAAAGTTTTCGATGATACCGCTAAGCACATCTCTGGTTGCAGTGGCTGTCAGGACAACAGCAGGACTGACGACTTGAGTTTCGATCGTAATTCACCCAATTTTCCATACGCTGCTCGAAATGCTTTGGTGTCTCCAGATGCGGTCCCCCTATTTGAAAAATAAGAAAAAAAAAACATTTTCTACATTGCACATAAATGATTTTAATAATGCCTGCAGTCTCTACAATGCATATCGCAGAGCCATAAGACTGCATAATTGTAATCTATAGATGAACAAGTACGGTATGAGTACATTTGCATACTGAAGCATGTTCCTATTTGAGTTTTTTCTCAATGTACATGCACATGAAGAATTAGTCTGAGGGCCACAGCGTGTGTCTCGATCGCTCCTCAGAGTAGAGGAGCAAAGCTGACGAGACAAAGGCTGTGGCTCACAGACTAAAGCTATGAAAAGGCAGTAGGCCTATGTGTAATTGCATTTGTATGCAAGAAAGTTACAGTAGTTACTGTACTGTACAAAACAATAAAACCAGTGCAGTTACGGTGTTAACAATTTATCACAATAATTACACAGGATTTAACTCGGTACACCTAGGAACACTCACAAGAGTAGTACCGGTACTGTAGTAGAAGCCTGACATGTGTTTACCCTACCCGGCCCAGAGGCCAGACATTACTACATTTAGTTTTACAATCATTTTTTGTCGTTCAACTAGGGGCCTACAGTTACAGTTTGTAATTCAAGACAACTCTTAAGAGACACGTAATGAAAGTTGCCTTGACGAATAATTTTTAGAAACTGGATAAATCTTTATGATTAGCTTACCGCTACTCTAGGTAGGCCGCTTGAGTCTTTGACTTTGTCAAGCAGGCCAAGCAAGATCCATAGCCCTGCTCATCTGGTCCGAAATTAAAAACTTCAAAGGCATGAAAACAAGAGCCACAGCTTTCGGAGAGTCTGGTCCATCATGTAGATCTAGTTTGCGAAGAATATCAACGCATAACGGTGCAGCTTGGAAGTTGGAACACCACACTATTGCCGAAAACCAGTCGGCAGGGAGATAACAAATCATGACCATGCACGGAGAAACGAGTACGTGTACGTGTAGGGACTTCTCAGTTCTGGTTCTGCTGCTGCTCCCCGAAACCGTCAACGAATCCAAGCTTCTCAGTAGCACATTGCATTGAATGCTCTTCTCATTATCACTGTCAGAAAAGCGACGCGGAGACGCTGATGTTGACATCCATTGATCATGTAAACAAGATTTGGAGGAAATACTTGAAATGCTGCACAGATTTTGGTCGGAAAACGCAAGACTCGGAATCAATACGAAAAGCACATTGCACATGCTGTATGCTGTACACGCGATCCGGGGGATCCCCGATCGAGCTAAGCCACCTCCTCGGCCTCGAAATTGACATGTACGATAGGTCACGATGCTTTAAATGGGCGAATACTTTTTCTGTACGTGTTTATCAATTTTTCATTTGTAATTTCTAAATTATTATTTTTTGTCGAAAAATGGATTTAAAGTGTTGATAATTGTGATATTTATAATTTAATTTATAACAAATATGGGAACAAGTAGAAGTTAGTCTTAATCTTACGCACGGTTTATGTACGTTCTAATTTCATTCTCCTCTTATGATCTCTAAGATATATTATTTGAGCAAGTTTTGATAAAAAGAAAAATAATTTTGACATTCCATTAATAAATGTTGAGAATAATACAAATATCGGCGTAAAATACGTATCTTATATTGCTAAATGCAATATAACTGTTTGCAATAAGACTACAAGATTAAAGATCGATCGACTTTTTTCGATCCCGCAAATTGCCTGCTGGACGCGATTTCATCGGCCAATCAGGATGCTCGAAATAAATGAGGGAGTGGGGGTGGGGCCATTTTTTTCCGAAATATTTCGGGGAGACTTGGCAAACCAGACTGGACTGTTTTGGAGGTCGAGATGCGTGCGTGCGCGGCAAATTAATACAAGAGCGTACGGTGGGGCATACGCGTGCTGTAGCGGTGTGTGCGCGCGGTAAATGATCACACAAAACAGTCCAGGAAGTGGACTAGTAAAAATTTTGACATTTTACAGTCCAAAAACTGCCGTTTGTAGCCATATTTTTTTGCTTTGTAAATTAAGGGGGCGCATCGGGCGCAACTGCTGGCAATTACTGGCAGCAACATCAGGTGAATGGCATAATAATAAAATGAGAGCGAGCAAAGAGAGCGTGCTTGGAAATTTTGACATTTTACAGTCCAAAAACTGCCTTTTGTAGCCGTATTTTTTTGCTTTGGAAATTAAGGGGGGGGGGCGCACCGGGCGCATCTTACTGCTGGCAATTACTGGCAGCAACATCAGGTGAATGGCATAACAATTAAATGCGAGCGAGCGAAGAGAGCGAGCTTGAAAATTTTGACATTTTACAGTCCCCAAACTGCAATTTGGAGCCATATTTTTTTTTTCGCTTTGGAAATAAAGGAGGTGGGGGGGGGGGGGGGGCCGCACCGGGCGCAACTGCCGGCAATTACTGGCAGCAACATCAGGAGAATTGCGTATAACAATTAAATGCGAGCGAGCGAGCGAGCGAGCTTGAAAATTTTGACATTTTACAGTAAAAAACAAACAAACTGCCGTTTGTAACTATATCTTCGCTTTAGAATTTAAGGGGGCGCATCGGGCGCAACTGCTGGCAAATACTGGCAGCAATATCAGGAGAGCATAATGATTACATTCGAGCGAGCGGAACGAGCGAACTTGAAAATATCACATTCTACAATCCAAAAACTGCCGTTCTTTTCTTAGCCATATATGTTTTTCGCTTTGGAAATTACGGGGGGAGGGGCACCGGGCGGAACTGCTGGCAATTACTGGCAGCAACATCAGGTGAATTGCACAACAATTAAATGCGAGGGAGCGAAGAGAGCGAGCTTGAAAATTTTACATTTTATACACCACAGTCCAAAAACTGCCGTTCTTAGCCATATTTTTTCGCTTTGGAAATTAAGGGGGGCGCACCGGGCGCAACTGCAGGCAATTACTGGCAGGAACATGAGAAGAATGGCATAAAGATTAAATGCGAGCGAACGGAGCGAGCGAGCTTGAAAATTTTGACATTTTACAGTCCTCAAATTGCCGTTTGTAGCTATTTTTATTTATTTATTTATTTTTTTTTTTTGCTTTGGAAATTAAGGGGGGGGGGCGCACCAGGCGCAACTGCCGGCAATTACTGGCAGCAACTTCAGGAGAATGGCATTACGACTAAATGCGAGCGAGAGGAGCGAGCGAGCTTGAAAATTTTGACATTTTACTGTCCAAAAACTGCCGTTTTAAGCTATTTTATTTTTTTTTTCGCTTTGGAAATTAAAGGGGGAGGGGGGGGGGGGGACGCCCGGTGCGCCCATCTCCCTGGATCCACCACTGGTAGTCAAGGGTGTGGGTTTATGTCCATGACTGGGGGAGGTATGACCAGCGAGGTGGCGTCGAAGTGACCAAGCGGGGAAAGGATGTCCAAAATCTGCACTTTAGAGCAACCCCTAAACTAATTGTGCGTGTTTGTTTGTGTGTGTGTCTTATATGTACATGGAAAAGTTAGGAATTAGCCCAGGTCAAGTCTTTTTATTGGCAATGCAAGACATTTTTACATAGACTAGTATGTAAAGCAACACTGCAAAATCAATGATCTAGCTTTGATATAACGAAGCGTAAGGTACAAAGGTGTACATTCTACATCACATTGCGCAACATTGTAGCGAGTCTTCATTCGGATGTATACTGAGTACACTGCGCACATCCTGCTTATATGCAGAATGCCAACCAGGAATCACGCTGAATCACAATCTTTTATCGGGTCCGGGCTTTTTGAACAATGTTTCACACTATATACCTATCTAATTATGGTTAAAAGAAATCATAGAAAAACATCTTATTTCTTGATCACCCTTTCATTCAAAAGCAGTTTACTAACACTTGAGAAATACTATTTCGGTAAGTCTTTTTTTTTTTACCAGCGGATTGGGAGGGGGCGCATCCCCCTCCTCCCCCCCCCCCCCCCCGCTCCGTAGTTACGCCTCATATATAAAACGCTGCAACGCAGGAATATACAGTGTATGTTCCTCTGAATTTAGTCTATGGTGTTGCATTTATGAATGCATCAATTTCCACCTGTGTTTTTTGTAACAGTGGACGAAATGTGCTGCTAAGAGCAAACCCATCACGGGAGATTCTCTTCGCAGTCAAACATCATGCAGAGGAGAATGTCGATCAAAGCAGGTCTGCTCTTGCTGAAAGTCTTCCAGTTTTTAGTTCTTCCTACGGATTCGGATACTTCGGTCGTTAAGAAATTGGAATCTCCTTCTGTTTTCTTTATTAAACAGCCAAGAAATGTGGTTACTTCTTTCGGGCAATTTGTGACCTTTGGTTGTCAGGTTGGCAACGTCGACATGGGTCGTCATCGTATCGAATGGGACTCCGTGCAGAAAAGATGGCATGAACTCAAACAGTATACATCTGTCGCCTGGGACGGCACGAACCGAACAGGGTACTCTTCGTTGACAATTCCAGATACTTCAGAGCATCACCAAGGATTGTATTTCTGCAAAGTGTATGAAAGTGAGCATACCGAAACATTAGTCAATTTCTCAAGTGCTTCTCTGTCCTTTCAAGTGATTGAAAAAAGTCTCACATGCTTGGCATCTTCTCGAGTGGGAAATGTTATCCATCTGTATCCAGGACGCAGGGATGTTTGGATCAGCTGTAAGGTTCGAAAGCTTCCAAGACCCATAGTTGAACTCGGATGGAAGGCCCTCCACGGCACTACAAACATCGAAAGAAGGCTTGAATACAGGTGGTTGGACAAAAGTAAGATAGTTCCCAGGAATCAAGAATGTTTTTCTTTCATTGTATGAAATATTACACTAAAACGGTGAAATTTACATCTGAATAGGCCTAGTACTCTTGAGCAGTTATTCACCCAACAATCTTTGAGCTGTTTGTACTTGCTATGTCTGTCTCGTTCACTTGCCTGTCCTTCAGGTTTTTTGTTTTGTTTTGTTTTGTTTTGTTTTGTTTTTTGTTTTGTTTTTGTTTTTGTTTTTGTTTTTGTTTTTTTTTTGGGGGGGGTTGTAATAAAAAAATGACTTTTTTCTGGCTGTTCTGGCACTATGAAAGAGCACTTGACGTACCTCTGTGAGAAAGCAAGGGTGTTGATATGGTTTTGATATTGCCCTCAAGATAATAACGTCACTGAAAAATCACAGGAATGGACACTTTTCTTTGAAAGAAGAAAATGGAATTTTAAGTAGTTCTCTTGTGAATTGTAGTATAGTATTTTTAAGCCTCCGCCAGTGTCGCCGGAGGTATTATATTTTCGGGTTGTCCGTCCTTCCGTCCGTCCGTCCGTAACCAATTTTGTGGACAGCATAACTAAAAAATTGTTTGAGGTATCCTAATAAAACTTGGCAGATATATGTATGAGGAGGTGAAGTTGTGCCTATCAACTTTTGGCTGTAAATGCTCAAGGTCAAAGGTCAAGGTCAATTCCCCAAAATTTCACCATTTCCCCCATATCTATGCAATGCTAGATTGTATTTTCTTGAAACTTTGTGTATACATGTATTAACCAATAAAGTTTCTCTAGTGAGAGTTTGGAGTCATGAGGTGAAAGTTCAAAGGTCAAGTAAAATTGCAAAAAAAAATAACCTTTTTTCTCCATATTTTGGAAATGTTTCAATGTATCTTCATGGAATATAGTACATATGCATGTACTGACTGGTGATGACTATCTAGGGAATTTCGGGGTTCATGAGGTAAAAAATTCAGGGGTCAAAGGTCAAGGTCAACTAATGAAATTTCATTTTTTTTCCATCATATTTATGCAATGCCTGCCGGACTTTTCTTGAGACTTGATGTATGTACATGTATTACCCAATAGAGATTCTCTGGAAAGTTTTTCGCCAAAAAGTTAAAGGTCAAAAGGTCAAAGGTCAAGTTAATGTGCAAAAGTTCACTTCATATCTCGGAAGTGGCTAAAGGTATCATCATGTAATATATATGCATGTTTTGTCTGACAGTGATTCTCTTGGAAATTCTAAGATCATAGGGTCAAAGGTCAAGGTTCGACAAGGGTCAAAGGCCAGGTCAAGATGCTTACAATCTACTATTTAATACAGAAATTACCCTGTTTCTGTGTACCTTGAAAATTACACAATGCATAGAGACTTATAAGAGGTTCAAAAGTCAAGTAAAGTCCCTGAATCCCCCAAATACATGCTGTCGTACAAAATGTAGCCATTTATCCAATTAAGCCTTGTTAAAGGAAAGTTGACATTCAAGACATTATAACATGTCAACATATTTTGCCATGTAGATGAAACTGTCATCACACATTTTCTAGACGTACTATAGACCTATTAGGAGAATCATACATTATGGCGGAGGCATGCCAGTCGCCATAGCGACATTTCTATTCTATATGTTGTTTTCCGTACGTGTACACCACGAACTAATAGTAAGCCTAGTCTTCTCATCCAACGATGACTACACCTAAACTTTATTAGATTCATAACTTTTGAGTGGATTATCCGATCTATCACTGATGTGATCTCCTATAGTAATGCTGCATTCACCCAATGCGCATGTGTATGTGGGCTTCATTCCTCGTTAAAATCAGTTTCCCATTTTGGTATTCATTTTAGGCGGCTACAGATATATAAACACGACATTGCAACCAACGGAAGGACTTCACGATGAGATTCTGTTTTGCAAAGGAACAACGTACGAAGATTCCAATCCGTGTGTCGTTGGATTGATTAAGGTTGTCGGTGATGCCAAAGTGAAACCAGCGGTATACGATATCACCCCGGGATTGGTCAACTCTGCCGAATTCTTTTGTGAAGTTGGCGGATTGTCATCGTCATCCTGCTCGTACTCGTGGACATGTGAACCTGAAGGTTTCATTCACGGCTGCCACAGTGACACCAACAATATTCTAAATCTCTACAACAACGATTTGGCAACGTCACCGTCCCGATTGAATATCTCGTGCAGAGCTCGATGTGGCAGTAACTTCGTAACAACGTCTTCGGCAACATTAAACGTACACAGCCCCATCGAATTTGAACAGTCGGGAAAGAATTCAAGATTCGTAACGTTTTCATCAGACAGTCTATATGGATCTCACAATCTTTCACTTTCTGGAATTCAAGATAAACATGGCGATGTTTATGCGATCAAATGCTTTTTCGATTCCGACGCTACAACAGAGCCGTTGTTCAGGTGGTATATAGATGGTGAGCAACTGTCTGCAAACAGTGAAATTCAGAAGGAAGATCAAGGAAATTTGTCGGTAATTCATACATCATACCTTAATCAAACGAATTTGATTGCTTGTGATGTAGTCATAGATGCTGAAGTGCTAAGAGTGTGGGCGC
The DNA here is from genome assembly GCF_040938485.1 of Diadema antillarum. NCBI lineage: Eukaryota > Metazoa > Echinodermata > Echinoidea > Diadematoida > Diadematidae > Diadema > Diadema antillarum. The sequence goes on along the minus strand of NW_027271396.1, from coordinate 723,949 downwards.
ACGTTGATGAAATTCAATTGACATCGCGTCAGAAAACTCTAGATGAACTTGTGACTGGTACAGCAACCATACTACCTTCCATATCTTCTACACGCAGGCAAACAGAAGTCAACTTTATTCAGTTTATCAAAGATCATTGGCAAGTTGCCCTTGTCGCGGGGGTGTTAATAATGGTCGTGATCCTATGCATTGTCATAATCCCCGTTATTGTATATCGTTGCCGCCGGCAAAGATCTGAAAATATACGAGAGAATAATTCAATAAGGAACAATATCCGTGAGCAGCATGAGGAGAAAGAAGAAGAATACGAAGAATATTTAGAACCCAGTGTGGCAGGATATAATATCTCGGGAACGACATCTTTCTCACATGCCAATTCGCCATCTGACTATGATTACGCCTACGCAGATTGTCACGGTCCTGTCTACGTTACGGATCTCGGTAAAAATCGGCCGAGGGAGTTACGTTCAAGTTTAGACAGAGGAAGTAGCGCCGACCTATTTCCTGGCACTCTGACTGACGAATGCTATTATGACCGATCCAGCCCAGACTTACAGCGACTGTCATTGGAAGGATACAATCCTCACAGTAGACACATCCATCGGCCTTCCTGGAGTGACCAGCCTCCAAGCTCGTCCTGGAACTCCACGACTTCATCATCAGAAACGAAGGACCAATACCACATGTCTCATCAGAGCTTTAATGAGAGTGCTGCTTACCCTCAAACCTGTCAAGCAAGGAGCTTTGATGATGGAGAGGTACCGCCAGAGAGTCCTCCGAGGGCCTTACCACCGCCACATTTTTCTCTTCCTCACATTAAAGAACACCATCAGGAATCGACTGAACTTAAAAGATTGTATTTACCACAAAAAGAGTTTAAAACTGATGCTAAAGAACAAGGCGTCTATGCGAACGACTCGGTCGCTTGGAAGGAGGAGAGGCGAAAAATACATCTCAGGTCTGCATCTGTCGCTAAAATCTCCGTGTAGGTCGATAGTATATCTGTGACAAATCATTCAAAGCATGTGAAAAAAAAATTGAGATGATTCTGTGTGTTAGATTGCTCTGGTGCATTATATCAGTTAGTTTGTTTTTTGCTTCTCCATAAAAATGCGAAGCAGCCGAAAGAAAGGGGAATCATGGTTAAAGGGTGTGTACAGTTCTGGTTGAGGTAAGGATTTAGCTTTTAACGTTTTGCGAGATATTCAGAAACCACTCTGAGATGTCAAAGAGCATGCAATTCTAAGGGGTATCAAAAGTTTATTTGATGAAATTCGGTTTTGAACTGGCTGAGATATCCAAAAATAAGGTGAAACAAAGAGATCCTAATAAAAGCGTGACCTGTATTCTTTTATCATTATAACTTTTTTGGATATCTCAGCCATTTGAAAACCAATTTTCATCAAATAGACGTGGAATCCTTCGTAAAATGACATGCTCTTTCATACATGTATTTCATAAGAGGTTCCTCATTATCTCATTTAGGAATGTAAAAAAACATGAATCCTCATCTCAACCAGTACTGTAGAGCCCCTTTAATCATTTTCCTTTCCAGCTTTATTAATGACGCTGTTTGTTTATTTCAAATCATGAGCATTAGAAGAGTGGAAAAACTACTTTATTTGGTGTGACATCAATTTCCATGTTTACAGTGTGATGGGATGCTAAGTTGTCGATTCATGTGACAATTATTGTACCCAATACTGAAAACTATTCATGCTATGTATTAGATAGTGTCCCTGTACAAAATAGGAATGGGAATAGGCCAGGGTAAACCTTTCATACATAGTTTATATTTGTCTATTGCACAGTGAGTGGAGTATTTCAACGTCGATAGATATAAGAATTTGATACCAACAACAATGTAAGCTTAGCAGCTTATTGTATTACATTATTCATGTAAGCAAATTATGTCATATTGCGAGTGTCTATACATAGGCCTACATGATTTGCTTATAAGGGAAGTTCCTTTTTGTGATTTGATTCTGTAGAAATTGTAAATCTGCAACATTTAATTTCCCCTTTATGATGGGAGGGATATAAGAATGAAAATTGAAGTTTATGCATATGCTCCATTTCGTCTCTAAACACATACACTATTCCTGATCGTATGATTAATGTTTTATTGACCTTTGTGTACTAACATTATATCTGTTATTTATGCTTACCCATTTACCTACCAGACCCCCCCCCCCCCCCCCCCCCAATGGGCCGCGGTTGAGATGTAGGCGCTTTTCTTCATGAGGGCTTGAAGCAAATGAATACACGCATATACATTGTCAATGACTTGATACAAAATATACACAATAGAATTGACACGAAAAAAATTTACTGCTATTGAACACACACTCACACACATACAAAGCTCAAAATAAAAAAAAAACACGAGTTGAAAGCTATTCATACTATACTTCTTGCAACTAAGATAGAATTGCAGCCGCATTATGACGTTCATGGTAGTCTTTCATGTTAATAATTATAACTTAATAATTACTTCATGTCTATACTAAAGGCCAAAAGTTTCAGCAACTGTAACATTCAACATGTTCAATCTTAGATTTGGTACTTGCAATACCGGAACTACATGTATTATAAACTTTTGTGAAAAGTAAGTAGTTACATAGTTCAAATATGTAATAATGAAATAGCCAAAGTTTGGAGAAAACTTACACCATGTGACTTCCTGTGTATTGCTGGGTATACGTTACCGTCTTTATCAAATGATCACGTAATGAATTTTCCCACAGACACTGATCAATCTCAAAGACGAATACGATCTAATTTAAATGCATTACGACTTTGTAGATCAGCTATAGATGGGATTATGTATTAAAAAAAAAGAAAAGAAAAAGAAAAAGCTTTCCGGCAATTTTTGGGTAATATTTTGTTTAATTACAAAAATAAGAAATTACATGTACTCTCATCCCGTGAATTACCCAGAGATTATTGGTTGGAAGATATATAACCGACAGGGGATATAGGCCATTAATAAGGTATTATTATGACATCCTCTGACAACGCTTGCTGCTTCATACGGCCACTTTGCGATGTGTAATAAAGCAATAGTGACGCCACCAAGCAATTGTGAGATCGCAGGCTATTTCGTACGCGAACTCTATGAAACGTAACAAAGCAAATGTGACATCCCGAGCACTGTCACTGTGTAAGACCCTTCCACAACATCGCATCAACTACATTATTTCTTGCTTCATATTTCCTTTCTGTCAATTCAGCCGACAAAATAATACACATACTCTGTCTAGGATTTCGAGTTTCTTATTAAAATAAAGGCGGAGGTGACTCCAAAATGGTACTTTTTATTGGAGGCGCAACCCCGATGTACTTTTTTGAGGCCCCTTAAAAATTCAAGGCAAAATGTAGGCCTACTTGTATACTGTAAAACCAGAACTTTTCGCCAATTTTGTGAGGAGCAAAGATTTGCGAAATTAAAATGTAATCGGAAGCCCTTCTCTATACACTGTTATACCTTGTATGCCAGAAAAAAAAATCACGAAAATTTTATGTCACGAAGAAGGCCGTCTGCTCCCATTTGTGAAACTTTCACATCGCGAATACTTGGTACTGTCGCGTTACATTGGGTAAATCTGGACACAGGTAAATTGTTACCAATTTATACAGTTCGAAACGATTCTCGGACCCTAGTTTTGTTAAATAACGTTTCGTTATACATGTACGACGTTTCGTTAGCGTTTAGACACCTGCACAGACACACACGCGCACATAAGTCCATCGAAAATCTATACCGCTTTAGTATATATTTCGTTTCGTTTCGTTTCGTTTCGCTTCATTTCATTTCATTTCATTTCATTTCATTTCATTTCATTTCATTTCATTTCATTTCATTTCATTTCATTTCATTTCATTTCATTTCATTTCATTTCATTTCATTTCATTTCATTTCATTTCATTTCATTTCATTTCATTTCATTTCATTTCATTTCATTTCATTTCATTTCATTTCATTTCATTTCATTTCATTTCATTTTCGTTTTCATTTCATTTTTTAAGCACGGCACATACTTCAGTCCGGAGACAGTTCAGGTCCATGCGGATATAATACGACACAAATGTGTCAGAAATGAAAAACAAAAACAAAAACAAAAACATGGAGAACAGACAAACGTGAGGAAACTACATATACGGCATATTATATATATATATATATATATATATATATATATATATATACATATATACATATATATATATATATATATATATATATAACATCTAGATAGAAATAAACATCACTTAAGGATATCCATATACAATTACCATACAAGTACATCGCCGTAGTTTAGAATGAAAGATACAAAATCACAGGAGAGTTCAGGAGAGAGGGTGAGTAAGGACGAGACATGCTAATGTGGAGAGAGCGAGAGAGACATAGACAGAGAGGGGGGGGGGAGAGAGAGAGAGAGGAGATAAGGAGAGAAGTGCAGGCAAAGAAAAACTGAGTAAAATAAATCTATTAACAATTTCTGTCGAGTGCAGTTTTAAAGCTTTTAAACGTTGGCTTTTGTTTCGGTTCAAATGGTATAGGTTTAACTTGTTCCTATATTATGTGTTGATCCAAACTATGTCAAACTTGAATGTGTAAAGTCTTCATCAATAATATCAACAAAATCAAAACAAAACAAAACTAATCGATTTCATAAATAGATTCAATGGACCGGAACTATTATGGAGATGCATGTTCAATGATATTGAATCCATTTGTCAAGTGATTAGTCTTGTTTTGTCATGTAAGTTAGGATTTTGTTGATATTGTTGTTTTTATATCAAAATATCGTCTCAATCACGGATTTCGCATTTGGAACCGATTTTGAATGATAATGAATTGCGATTTGCTATGCCGGATATCCAGATAAATTCGATAGAGGGCTGAGGGGGGCATTAACGAGACACAAAATATGAGAATGAATTTGAGAATACATCACAGGACTCGCCCGCGTAGGACCTGCATCGCAGTGATTCAGTATCCTAGCCCTGCTTTAACAAAGCCTTTCATACAACGGCGTAAATCCGTACTGAGGAGTGGGGGGGGGGGGGGATGACTGGCGATAGTCACCATCACCACGATTACAAGTCCATAACCGGACCGACGACGCAGCCCGGGGGGGGGGGGGGGGAGAAGCTTGCTCCCCCCCCCCCCCACACACACACACACTTTACAGGGATCAAGTTAATGTCCCACTCTTTTCCATGCAAAGTGGAAGGGAAGTGGCAGAAAAAATATGAAGACTCTTTGTTCTTGTTTCTGTTTGTTTTTGGGGTTTTTTTAAGTATGAAGACTTTTTGTTGTTGTTTCTCTTGTCTTTTGATGTTCTTTCTTCTTGACTGACAGGCGATTTTGTCACCCCCCCCCCTTTCAAAAACGTAGCGCAGCCCTGAATAATGCCCAAATAAATTATATAAAATGCTAATAAGGATATCCATTTCTTGAATAACGTTTAGATATTTTCCTGTAGCTATTAATTGTATTCTTCAATTTTCTTGATTTAAGTCAGTAAAGCAATCATCCCAGGGGCATCGTTCCGTTTTAATGTTGGGGGTAGGGGAGGGACTTTGAGTTTGAATATCTGTGCAAGGGAGCGGAGCGGCTTAGCGGAGGGAGGGTGTGGGAGGGGAGTATCCCCCTCCCACATGAGGAAAATTTGGTATTTTCAGACCTGAAATTCAGCGATCTGGTGCACACTTTTCGTGAAATTTGGGATTTTTTTCCAATCAAAAAACAAGTATAGAAAAAGAAATATTCATAGAAAATTGAATGACTACATCGTGGTAATTTAGCTCTTGCTCCACCTGTGCGACATCACTGTGATGGCCTACTAAATAGTGGGGCCTATATCACCGGCGTAGGCAGGATTTGATCGTACGGGGAGCGGTTAGATGCGAGGGAGCGATGCGAGCGAGGGGGGAGGATGTGGGAGGGGGGTTTCCCCCTCCCACAGTGAGAACTTTTTGCATATTGATGTTGTAGATGGTGCAATTTGATGCATTTATTGCGTGTTTTATCGACTTGAAACAGTCCATCATGTTTAAGGTAGCAGTACATTTTATGTCAGTAGATTATTATTGAACAATTTTGTCTATAAAATGGTATCATTTAGAGAAACTTCTTATCTTAATTCTTACACTGAAGATCATGAACGCGATCATGAATTTTGACATTGTACAGTCCCAAAAAGGCCGTTTGTAGCTGTATTTTTTCGCTTTGAAAATTAAGGGGGGGGGGCACCGGGCGCAACTGCTGGCAATTACCCGGCAGCAACATCAGAAGAATGGAATACCGATTAAATACGAGCGAGCGAAGTGAGCGAGCTTGAAAATTTTGACATTGTACAGTCTAAAAACGGTAGTTTGTAGCTATATTTTAAAGGATGGGGACGCACCGGCCGCAACTGCTGGCAATTGCTGGTAGCAACAAATATCTCGTAAACACATTTATGATGTAATCTGGGGAAATTTCAATCCCAGAAGTGTAAACTATTTTTTTTTTTAGGGGGGGGGGACCCTCCATTGATTGAGAGTATCCAGATATCTCCCACCCAAGGAACATTTGCATTTCTTTAAACTGAAGTAACAGACCTGGTGCACACTTTAGATGAAACATTTTGAAATCTGTCAATCTAAAGTGTTTAAGTAGAAATGATTGAACGGGGAGGGTATGGAAGGGGTTAAGGCCTATCTCCCTCTTACACGAGGGAGATTTTGTATTTCCAGAATTGAAATTCAGCCATCTTTGGGTGAAATATTTAGACAGTCTTCTATCAAAAAAAGTACGAACATTTCCACATCTCAGGAGTTACGAGGAGGAGCAAAATGATCTGTTTGTCCCCAATACTTTTATGGGGGAACCATCCTCCAGGCCTCCCCCTTCATCGACGCCTCTGCGTATTATGAGGGAGCTTTTGTAAGTGAAAGATCTGCTGTACACTCTTTGATAAATATAAGGAAATAAAACGTCAATCTCAAAAGTGTACAAAGTCTATCGAAAGGGACCCAGTAGCGGAGCTTTTGCATATTTATGATTGCAATTCAGCGATCCGGTGCATAATTTTGGCGGTAGTTGTCAAATTTTCCATAAAGAAAGTTTGAGATTTGTCCTCATCTCAGGAATTACTTGGGGGACAAATGATTTGTCTGCCCCCAACATTTCCGAGATAGATTCGACGTCCCTGATCATCCTTGGGTATGCCCTTAGATGTATCAGAGTCATCATCGTTTCGGGAATAATTCAGAAAATGGAGGGGGGGGGGGGTTCAATTATGGCGGTATAGTTTTTGATTGTTTGTTTGTTTTCGTTCATAATTTTGCAGATGGTCCCGAGTTGCTCGCATCATAGCATGTTTACATGTAAGCCTATACTATTTGACGTTGTCAACGTTTGGACCATATCTTATGTCGATATTACTTTCTTCGCGAGCGAGCGAAGCGAGCGAGCGCTTGAGAAAATTATGTATACATTATCCTACAAGATAGAATTCTGTTCAGTTCTGTTAACTGTCTGAAGGCGGGCGTACGAACGTCATGCAATATGCCAAAATTGATACAATCACATTTCTGCTTCCTCCATTTTCTCTCAAATTTCAGGGGGGATGATTGTACAGGCTATCCCCCCTCCTCCATTTAAGGGGGGGGGGGGATATATCCCCCATCCCCCTGGGATTTACGCCCATGCTTTCATACCATATTATAGCTATACCGCTACAACGTTCGGGCATTCTTTTTCCACTGGCTGTTAAAATAGTCCCTGCAAAATGTTGCTCGGACGTTGTCACGGCAACTTTAGCCAAATTCTACACTAGGCAGTCAGGGTAACTACCCTGACATTATCCCAACATTATCCCGACATATCCCCGGTAACATTCACTTTATACACTCAAAACGCATGCGCAGTAATCCAAATAGAATAATTGGGCCTACCCATCGCTCGCTGATCATGTGCATGCATTGTAACCACGCCCCCTTCGCGCATAAAACGGATAGGTTGTTAGGGAAACCTATCTGGGAAAGTTTTTTGTCTATGTCTGTTTGAATAGAACTGCATCCCTCGCTCTCTCCTGCGGTTTAATCCCAAATAGACCAATAGGTCAATAGGTCACGAGTATTATCTGAAATGGATTTTAACAGAATGAGGCAAACACATTGTTTTTATTTTTGTTGCGTTCTCTTTCGCAATTGCCACAGAATACTTTCAGTTTCACCAGACAATAAAGAAAGCAAAAACTGTAGAGCATACTTGAGCGAAAACCCACCATAGAATGTAACTCTTGTGTTTGACATGGTTTGAAATCCTTTGATATTGATGTGAAAGGAGGTGCTATACATGAAAGCTTAGAGGCAAAACAAGTTTTTCCAGTTCATGAGGACATCGCTTTGTATCGCCATGTCCCATCACTACTCTTGCTGAAACTCCTTGAAATATTTCAGAGTATTGCAATCAGAAGTGTCAACCTTCCAATGACCTTTGGGTATGTGAAACTCAATACAACCCTCACTGAGAACGGTGTCTTCAACGGTCAATAAGGATAGAACCAATTGCCACATAGCATATGTTACATCGTCCGCTGATGAAGAGGTGCTCTTGAGGCTGTACATCTTTGTAACGCTAAAATGCGGACAGTTTACATATCTCTGTCACAGAGCCAGTGGTGTGTGCGTCAGGCATTAGATCCAGTCATATTTTAAGTCCATATAATTCTTGATAACTAATACCATATAGGCATCAGAAAATGTCACCGAAAGCAGGTCTTCTTCTTTTTATATTCTTTTATTTTCTTGGTCTTGAAATGGGTTCCACTGCTCAGAGATTAGAATCTTCGTCTGTTTTCTTTATTGAACAGCCAAGAAGTGTGGTTACTTCTCTCGGGGAATCTGTGACCTTTGGTTGTCAGGTTGGCAACGTCGACATGGGTCGTCATCGTATCAAATGGGACTCCATGCATCGTACGAATGTGGACTCGGTGTATGACTTCGACTGGTACTTCGTGCACAGGAGTTGGAGTGATCTCGAACAGTATGCCTCTGTCGTCTGGAACAGCACGGACAGAACAGTGTACTCTTCGCTGACAATTGCAAATACTGCGCAGCATCATCAAGGGTTGTATTTCTGCGAAGTCTATGACCATGAATATACCGAAACGTTGGTTGATTTTTCTAGTGCTTCGCTAGCTTTAAAAACAGTAGATAAAAATATTTCATGCCTATCACCAAATTTTCGACAAGGAAATGTTATTCATCTGTATGAAGGAGGCAGAGATCTGTCAATCACTTGCAAGGGTCCAAGGACAAGCAGTAATATTCCTGAACCCCGATGGATGGCGCTGCACAGCACAAGAGATCTCTCGAAGGAGCTCATAACGTTCAGGAAACGTGATGAGGGTAAGTTAGTGTCCAAGAAAAACGATCATCTTCGTATCATATAATAACTGGAGCTGCGGTGGAGTAGAATCTCTAACCATTATTACCTGATCTTCAAAGGGTATTACAATGAGCTATTACCAAAGTGCTGCACAGTATTGCTCTGTTCTCTTCGATAATTCTTTTCGTGTCAGAAATTGAATTTTTCCCTTCCGTACTCACCGCAAGTGGTGTCTCAAATTTCTGAAGAAAAAAACACGTGCCAATTGTGAACATAAGAGAAACGATAACTGAATGAAACAAAAAGTAGATTTAGTCTAATCATGTGACACATGCGCACATACACTAAAAATGCAGGAAGGTATTTTGTTCTTCCTTAACATATTTCCTTAGAGAACCCCACCCCCTCCCCCCCCCCAAAAAAAATGATATAAAAGAATGATATTTTGGAAAGATAACGTACACTCTTAAAACATCCAAGTCAGAACTGACCCGGAACTGGGTCCGTTGGGGTCATACACCGTTCCGGGTCAAAAATGACTTGGAATCTGGTCATGAAGACCCCGAATGGGGTCACCCTGACCCAATTCATGACTCTGAATGGGTCATATCTGACCCCATTCCTTGTCATTGATTTCTGACCTGGAACGGTGTGTGACCCCAAAGAACCCAGTTCCGGGTCTGTTCTGACTCGGATGTTTTAAGAGTGTATGATATCATATGTCGAAAGATTGCTTAGGTTTGGTTTGATTTCATTGGTTTTCAGGTGGATACAGACGGATAACCACCGAGCTCTCGTGGGACCCGCACCTTAATGGCGTAATAATATTTTGCTATGGGGCAGCACAACGTGATTCACTCCCCGCTAATCCATGTGCCCTTGGATTGATCAAGGTTGTTCACTCTGCCAGAGTTAAACCAGCGAGTCACTCTATCATCCAGGGATTGGCCAACGCCGCCGAATTCCTTTGTGAAGTTCGTGGATTGTCATCGTCTTCCTGCTCCTACTCGTGGACATGTGAACCTGAAGGTTTCATTCACGGCTGTTACAATGACACCGACAAACTCAACTTGTACGGTAACGTCTCCATCACACTTTTGCCATCACAGCATAACCTGTTTAATATCACGTGTAAAGCTGAGTGTGTCAACGGATACTTGACTTCTTCTTCAGCAACATTAAACGTGCAAAGCACTATCGATTTTGCACCATCAGGAGAACTTGCAAAATCAATGATCTTTTCTTCCGATACATTTGGCTCACAGAATCTTTCGCTTTCTGTAATTTATGATGAACGTGGCGGTGTTCTTGCTTTTACGTGTTTGTTCGATTCCGAAAACACAGAAGAGCCGATCTTCAGGTGGTACGTAGATGGTGAGCAGCTTTCGGCTAACAGTGACGTTAAAAAAGAAGATCAAAGAAATGCATCCGTAATTTATACATCAGATCTCAATCAAATGAGCTTGGTTACTTGTGATGTGGTTATTGATGCTGAAGTGTTAAGAGTGTGGGCTTTCATTGATGAAATGCAACTGACATTGATTACGACAACTGAACTTTCTGATATTTACACTGCTAGCACGAACAGGTCTAGTACAGAAATCACTTCACCCACGAATTTTTCTGCAAGTAATCCCACAGTATTAAACTTTGTTCAGTTTATCAAGGGTTTTTGGCAAGTCGTTGTCGTCGTGTGCTGTCTTTGTCTGGTGTTTCTATTCGCCATGATCGCATGTAATGTCATGATTCGTCGGCGCCGACGCTCACATGATATGCGAGATAATACAAGATCAATAAGGAGCCAGCGTCAGCATTGCCAGGAAAAAGAAGAAGATTATGACGGATATCTAAGACCAATGGCGTCGAGACATTCGAGGGGAACGACTTCTTTCTCACATTTCGATTCTTCAGATGACCATGACTACGCCTATGCCGATTATCAAAGCCCTTTCTATGTCACGGATCTCAGTGAGAACGGTAAAAATCGAGGATCAACAAATTTGTCAAACGTATCTAACTATGACTACGCCTATGCAGATCATAAAAGTCGCATCCATGATAAGGATATCAGCATGAACTTTCAAGATCGAGGATCGAATGATCTGTCAAACGCTGATTCTCAATTCACACCTGACCGGGACTTATACGCCTATGCAGATTATCGCAGTCCCATCTATGTCACGGATCTGAGTAAGAACTTGCAAAACTCAGGATCGAGTGATTCGTCAAACGCAGATTCTGCAGTCGTACCTGACCGGGACTACGCCAGTGAAAATTCTCGCAGTCCCTTTTATACCACCGACCTGAGTAAGAAACTTCAAGAGTCCGGATCGAAAGAGGTTTCCAAAGCCGTTTCTCCAGTCGTATCTGACGAGGACTGCGCCTCTGCAGATTGTCACAGTTCCTTCTATGACACGCACCCGAGTAAGAACTTGCAAAATTTCCGATCGAGTGATATGTCAAACGGTGATTCTCCGGTCGTCCATGACCAGGACTACGCCAGTGACAATTCTCGCAGTCCCTTTTATGTCACCGACCTAAGAAAGAAACGTCAAGATTTCGGATCCAATGATTTTTCAAACGCTGATTCTCCTGTTGTATCTGACGAGGACTGCGCCTTTGCAGATTGTCACAGTCCTTTATATGTCACGGATCTTAGTAAGAAGTTGCAAACCGCAGGTTTCAATGATTTTTCAAACGCTGATTCTCCAGTCGTACCTGACCAGGACCATGCCTATGCAGATTATCGCAGCCCCTTCTACGTCACGGATCTGAGTAAGAAGCTTCAAAGGCAAGGATCGGAGGATTTGTCAAACGTCGATTCTCGAATCATATCAGATCGGGACTACGCTTATGCAGATTGTGGCGGTCCTTTCTATGTCACAGATTTCAGGGAGAAATTGTCAAACCAGGGATCGAAAGCTTTGTCCAAAGCTAATTCTCCCATGGTTTCAGAACAGCACATATACGCCTATGCAGATTATCACAGTCCCTTCTATGAAACGGATCTGAGTAAGAACCTTCAAAACCCAGGATCGAATGTTTTGTCAAACGCTGATCCTCCATTCGTACCTGACCGGAATTACGCCTGCGCAAATTATCCCAGTCCTTTCTATATCACGGATCTGAGTAAGAAAGTTCAAGATTCTGGATTCATAGATTTGTCAAACGCTGATCCTCCGCTCGTACCTGACCGGGACTACGCCTGTGCAGATTTTCCCAGTCCCCTCTATGTCACGGATCTCAGTGAGAAGTTGCAAAACTCCGGATCAAATGATGTTTCAGTGTTATCCGACAATGACTACGCCAATAACGGTTATACCGGTCCTTTTTATGTCACAGGTCTCAGTGAAATTTCGCAACGAGAGACACACTCAAGTTTTCTAGACAACCGAAGAAGTGCTGACACGTTGCCAGACGTTCCTTACGACGAATGACTTACACAGACAGGTATCGAACGAGGCTATTTACAGGATAGGATTCTCAAAGATTAGCCTACACTTACACATCAGCCTTTCTAGAATTACCGACGTCATGCCTCGTCCTGTCCCTCCTTGTCACCGCCTGAACTGAAGCATCAAATACCCCTTGTCTAATCAGGGCGTTCAGGAGATCGAGTGTCGCTCATACTCAAACCCGTCAAGGAAAGACCTTACTAAAGGAAAGACAGTGACGGAGAGGGTTACAGGTCGTTATTCCGAAGGTTCGTTATTCCGAAGGTTCGTTATTCCGAAGGTTCGTTATTCCGAAGGTTCTTTACTCCGAAAGTGTGAAAAGGGTTATTATTCCGAAGGTTCATTAATCCGAAAATGAAATAAGGTTCGTTATTCCGAAGGTTCGTTACGGACCCTATTTCACTTCGGATCAACGAACCTTCGGAATAACGTACCCTATTTATTTTTCGGATTAACGAACCTTCGGAATAAAGAACCCTATTTCATTTTCGGATAAACGAGCCTTCGGAATAGCGAACCCTATTTCATTTTCGGACTAACGATCCTTCGGAATAACAAACCTTCGGAATGACGCCACAAATGTTCGCATTAACGAACCCTTTTTCATTTTCGGATTAACGAACCTTTAGGTATAGGGAATTCGTGTGTTTCGGATTAACGAATCTTTAGAATAACAAACCTTCGGAATAACGAACCTTCGAAATAACGAACAGCACCCGCAGAGAGTCCGCTGTGGGTTGTATCACCTCTACAGTCTTATCTTTCTTGTATGAAGAAACATCATCGGCAATCTACTACGTAAAGTATTGATATGACATCAGGGCGTCTATACCAACTACTCGGTTGCTTGGAGGGAGCAGCGTACCGTTAATTATAACCTTGATTATAGTTTCTGCATATATTTCGATTTAAAAAAAAACAAAGACGAATCATTACAAACATTTGGAGACTTATTGATTTGCGACAGTCATCATCCAACTTAATGAAATTCTTGGGTCGAGCTAATTATTTTACTGCATGATCTGATTGGCAAGTGGCTCTATATATCGACCTGCATAAAAAAGATAAGTCAGTGTTTTAGTAGTAGCCATTACAACAACAAAAAAAGTCATAGGTATGATTTCGAGCAGGATTCGAACCAAAAACTTCCTGATCGCCGGACAGGCGTCTTATCCACTAGACCGTCAAGACCGTCTAGACTGTCGAACAGCTGGTGCTGGTTATAATCCTTCATGCAACGGGTACTACTGAGTACCTATTGAAATTGATGAAATTATTGCGACAAATCTCCCTGCATTGACCCAAATGGAATATTGCTATAACAGACTGTTAACTGTGTTTTTTGTTTTGTTTTTATTGGTTGTGTTTCTTTGTTAATTTATTTTGTTGTTTGTTATTGGCTCAAAATGGCATAAATACAAACAAAGATCGTAATCACGTATCAGTAAACATTCGAGTTATTTTTATGTCGACAAGTATTTTGGAAACAAGCATTTCTACATTCTTACCCGATCATTTACACTTATACAAACATCCGAAGTTTGTATGTATGTATGTATGTATGTAATAACATGGTCTACGGTTATTGATTTCCATCATTTTATGTATGATAGAGAATGATATATTCTTAATTTTTGAAAATATAAACCTGAATTCTTAATAATACATATGTAGGAGAAATAAGTATCATCCACTCGTATGTCCAGTCTCTCCCACCTACTGAGCAATTTGAATACTTGTTGTTACTTTATGTACTGGTGAACAGAAAACTATGATTGTACACTTATGAACAGCTCCTGAAAAGCCTGATATGCCGTAACAGTTTTTACTGCGTAATCTGAATATTGAAAAAAATATATATATATTGAATGTTCATGATTCCCGGTATGAATTGCCCAAATGTACTCGTTGGGTTCAGTCTGTTAAAATGTGGCTAGTCAAAAGAAAACCAAAAAAAAAAAATGTCATGCCATGGCATTTAATGTATCGTTTTGAAGTAATCTGAAAGGCACATTTGTACTATTTTGAAAGGGAACCGCAGAATGTTGATTGCACGGAGCGACACCAAGAGGCAAAACAATATAAAATGCAGATGATGACTGGCGGGGGAGGGAACATACCAAATGTTCCACCCTTTGGTATCGTTTGTCATTTGTTACGTGAAAATGTTTTCCCCATGGGAGAACATTACAAAAATGTTCTGCCCATGTGTATTGGGCGAACATAACCAATGTGCCTCCATCACGTCACTGTGTTAAGCCAATCACTAGCCGGTATTTGACTAACCCATTTAATATCACAGATTGGTTTCCAATAGTTGACTAGACATAGACCTGTGGTCTCTGATGACCTGGCAATTCTCACACAATCACAGGTTAAGGTGATTATTGTCATTTCATAAATGGCTACAGTTATCATGATGACCAATAATGATGTTTTCCTCATTACACAATGTGAAATCTCGTACTCACGAGTAAGACTACTCTGAGCTTCTGCTCCCTTATTGACTCATTAATGTATTTGCAATTTTGTCTTGGGAAGGTCAATTGAAAATGTGTTGAAGGTTAAAAAAGTATGTACGTGGAAGTTGAAAAAGGGTACATGTATATTGTTTTCAAGGTACACGTATTACAATGTATTACCTGTAGCAGCTATTACGTAGAAGAGCGTTTAACCTATATCAGGTACTTACCTATATGTCTAAAGTTAAATCATAATGAAATGTTGAGGAAACGACGCGAAAACTAGTTAATTTGAATCGTTTAGTATTTATTGTTTGATAGACCTGCATTACCTGAGTAGACAGAAAAATCACAAGCCCCTCCCTTTTACGGAGCTGCACAGTTATGAAACACGCGCTATTGCAGGTGCGCGTTCCATTTTGCCTGATGTACACTGGTAATGTATGATTTATTTCACCTCATTAGGAAGTAACATTATGAGGCACAGATAAGCCAAGATTGATTGAAAGAGCAATGTTGTAAAAACAAAGCGAAATTTCATTACAAATTGTAAGTAGCAGAATTCACTGTTCATGTAAAAGTCAATTTTGATTGTACTGCACCGTACGTAGTTGAGCTTAGGTGATGATAAAACTGACATGGCACATTCACATGCACAATGCACATAGTTGAAAAGAGCACATAGATACATTTTGATATCATACGTGTTATTGGATTAATCATAAGATTTAACTAAAATCAGTCGAAGGGGACATGTGTCCTATGGAGGATTTGAGAGGTTAAGGGCCGGGGACAATGACTTTGGTGATGAAAGTGACGATATGTCATTTGCGTTGTGATCAATGTGGCAAGCCTGCATCGAATCATAATACAGTGTATCTAAACGAGGCAGGTCGCATGCATAAAAAGTATATAGCAATTACTATTGCGAGCCTTTTGCCTGAATCTGTAGGGCCTATGCATAAAAACAAGCCATTGCATGCGAGCAAAAGCTCATGATAGCAAGCACAAGCAATCGTTTGATGCCCGTCAGCAATTGCTTAGAGACCAAACATTTGCTTCAAACGTATGCATAAAACGGACCTTTTGCTTGTTCTTGCCAGCAATATTGTCTAGGTTTTCTTTTTTTCAAGCTCTGTAAAACGAACTTTAACTATTGCTTAAATGTGAAGTTCGCTTTTAAACATCAGGGTCATGTTTTTCAAAGAAAAGCTAATTTGTGAAGGATTGGAATAATGCAAAACGAATTTTCTCTTGAGATTTATCGCAAACTTTTTCGTGTCAACATAGAGGAAATGTCCAGTGGTTAGTGTACAAAATGTGATAAGAAACGGGTTGGGCCTATAAGATATCAGACATCTGTGGAGAGCATGGAGACCTCTCTCAACGTGCGATCTGGCAGATCCGGGCTATACCACGTAGCAATTGGGGATGTGATTGGAATCAGCCAGCATACATGTATGTATATTATGTGTGTGTGTGTGTGTGTGTGTGTGTGTGTGTGTGTGTGTGTTTGTGTGTGTGTGTGTGTATGTGTGTGTGTGTGTGCCTGGTTTTTTTTGTATTACATTTATGATTGTGCTTTTCTAGTTCTACTGCTATGTCAGGAAATATTTCCGCACACACATGCCCTTTCAAGTATACATCATAATCTAACCCATTTTTGTTCCAGTATTTGGCGTGACGGCCCTTTTGTTGAAATCGCAAGCAATATTGATCGCTTATTCAGGGCAAGCAAAAGGTTTGAGCAGATTTTTTTTAAAAAGCTTTGCAAATGTGTTGAACTTGAACTTGATCTTGTTCTTTGCGAGCTCATGCTTGTGCTTGAGGCAATAGATTGCTTGCAACCATTGCTACTTTTTATGCAAGACGGCTCAATATTCCTCAGAAACGAAACCTTTTACAGGTGCAGAGTGTTAAGAGCATGTAGGAGCAAACTAAATGTACATAATGTTCTTAGCACAATGCAGTCTGTCATGAAATCAATTGATTAGTCCAACGTATCAGTACGGTGTTTCATTTCATTTCATTGTTTCAGCATTGTACAAATAATCAACTAAGATAACTTTCAGAAATATACACATGGTTCATCATAACTTCCTTTAATTTCTTGGTGTTTGCGTTGATAACAAGCTTTCATGGAGGAATCATTTGATAACGTAAAATTATATCACGTAACATTGTAATGAATAGATTAAAATATTATCTTCCTTCATCTGCAATAACTATTTATTCTAGTTTGATATTACCTTATTTAAATTACGGGATTCTTGCTTGGGGTAATACATATCAGATGTTACTTGATAAACTTCTTTTACTGCAAAAGAAAGCGCTTAGAATTGTTTTTAATTTACATACCCGAGAACATACAGATGCTTTGTTTTCTGACCATCAACTTGGCCAGTTCATGTTTAATTACAACAGTAACTTTTTACCTAAAATATTCCATGATTTATTTCATCGAAACAGTCATGTTCATAACTATCCCACGCGACGATCCGACGAATTTCATCTTCCATTAATGAGAACCGCACATGCCCAAAATACATTTCTTTATACCGAACCCAGACTTTGGAATGATTTAGATAATAGTTTAAAAGATTCCCCCAAATTTGTTACATTCAAATACAAACTCAGAAAATATTTACTTTCTACTTATAATCATAGATAATTTTAATTGTTTTGATTCATGCTTGAGCCTTCACCTGTCCTGATGTCGCAGCACTTGGCGTGTTCTGTGTGCAGACTTCTCTTCTTTCTTCTCTCCTCTTCCTCTCCTGTCTTTTGTTCTTCGTAGACTTGTATTGTTACCGTCTTCTCTCCTCTCGGTACTGTCTCGCGTCTTACAGTGTATATACGTGTGGGTAATCGAATGTGTGTGTACGAACGTGTTGTCCTTGTCATATTTTCCCGGTACACTTGGTTCAGTGAGCAGTGTCCGGGCACTAGCATTGGTATTCTATATTTTTTTCCCAACCGGTGTATCTCAAAATAATTACATGTATATTATTATAGAATAGTATATAATTTACTCATTATTTATCTAGCGATCCACGTCCGACTAACTCATGACTGATTGTACGCATGAAAGGTACGCAAATAATTGTGACAGAGAACGTCCATACAGGAGGATCCCGTAAACCGGGCTTAATACTGGGGCCTCATCGGATGCAAAAAGAAACAAAAAAGCACTCTTAACCACCTATCGACTTACTTAACTACAACAAAAACAAAATATTTCATACAACAAAACGTGCGAAACGTGTGATGTGAATGAGAAAAGTGAGAATGTATTTTAAGAGAAACAATCCGCCTCACTTGTTGAAATAAAGCATGCTGTAGAAGTGTATAATCACAAATAAACGACGGAACTTATATCGGCTTGTCTTCTTGGTGTTATAAAAAACAATTGGAAATGTTTTCAACCTTATACATTTTATCGGTGTTAATGGATGTAATGTCTTGTAAAACCAAGACGTGTACAACCACATTCGTCTGCACGTTGATTACCAAAACCTGTGTAGATACTGTTGCAAACTGGGTGTAGGTAATGTGCATCGTGATTTTTTTTTAAACCCTTAATACGATTCGTTTGAATGAAGCATAGATTTACTCATTGGTATCCGTCAAAACTACACAACTATTGCGAGACTTTAAATAGTAATTTGTTGTGTATGTGTGTGTGTGCACGTGTACGTTTGTGTGACTTTGTGATTTGTTGTGTGATTTATGAACAATAACATCATACGTACCCATTGCCGCTTAAAGAATTTCATAAGGTTAGAATTTTGACCACTAACATTCCAATGGGCAATAAATACGAGGACCATTACGCTGATGGTTTTAAAATTATGATGTACATTGCCCCTGTCACACCTTTCTCGTCAAGCCTCGTCGCATGGGACTTGCGAAGAACAATTTTTGCAGTCCGGAGGTGACCCGCACATGATACTTGCCTAGAACGTATCTCGCTCGTAGTTGCCCGAGTTATGCAAGCAAGTTCTTTTTACCCGCTTGAAGTTAAAAAAGGGGCATTCCAGACGATTTCATAATTTCACATCCCCTAGTATATAAATCAACAGCTCCATGTATAGATATGTGGAATTCATTGTGGTCCTTGAGCAGAGAAACAATACTATGAAAAATCTGAAACAAATTACACTGAATTATAACAGTATTAGTGACGCAGGAGCTTCACTTATTTCAGATATGTCGCAGTGTAATTCCACAACAATACCACTTGCTTAATAAGTTCACCTGTGTACAATGTATATATGCATGCCATCTTCTTTTGTTCTGCTTCCTTGAGCCCCAACTCATGCATTTTTATAGTGAGGCTGCCATGTCATCATCCTTTGTTCATTGCAATTTGTTGTAAATTTTGAAAACATTTTATTCATGAACCATATCACTATACAATTTCTCAAACTCTGTCCTCAGTATAACTAATTCGTAGCTGTTCAAATGTAAAAGTCTGAAAATCATCCGGAGGTCTCCTTTTTAAGGCCCTTTCCTGTCACCTTTCCTGTCAAGCTAGCCGCCGGGCTAGTTGCGTGTGGGGATTTTCCAGCATCCATTACAATTACTTTTATGGGCGGACAAGGATTTGGGCGAGTTTCGCACGCTATATGCCTTCTGTTAGGTGCGTGTCATTTTCGGGATCTCCGTGTTACAAAAATTGTCCCCCGCACAAGTAATGCTTGCCCCGGAAAGGTGTGACAAGCCCTTGAGCATGGTCAAAACCTGTTCCGGGTGAGTCGCGGGGATTGCTCGCAGTTCTCCACGCAGAACACCAGTAGGAGGATCGTAGCAGCCGCACCTCGCAAGCAACTCCCACACAGGTAACACGCAGATGTAACGCTGGTACTTCGCAGTGCCTGTATGCCGTCCGTGACTAGATCGTAAGCAGAACGTAAGTAGCAAGTGTCCAGCAGTTAAGACACACTGGAAACTTGTCCAAATTCTTGTCTGCCCGAAGAAAGTTATGTCTAGTGGGTTTTGACCGTTGTATAATTGACGATATAAAGTTATAATGGTATCAACTTAGACCACTAGGAAAATATACGGATGTTCACACAACCATTGTTTAATTCGTTTAACATTTATTTATTTGTGTGTGTGTGTGTGTGTGTGTGTGTTTGTGTGTGTGTGGTTGCAAAATCGAGTTTCGACCTGTCTTGACAGACGATTGTTTTTTCTTCAGTATTTTGATTTGTAATCATACAATATAACCATTCGTGTAGGCTGAAAAACACCTTGTTGATGTGCTTGGTTGTACAGTGTTTCACACCCCAACTCAAGGTAAAGGATGGCATGCTATCACACCCCCCCCCCCCCCTACATGTTCCGGGTTACGTTTTGCTTTGTTTTGTTTATTTTTTTAATAGTATTCTCTTTTGCATTATCATTATCAGTGTAAAAATCATCGTCATCATGTTAGATGTCTTTGCTTAATTGGTTTTTTTTTTCCATATTTCTGTTACCTTAAAACAATTTTCTTCTGTCTCTAAATAGAATGGTGTAGGGATTGGGGTAGATGCATACAGTTTTTACAGTTCTTTGTTGCAGTCCTGGGGCCTGTCTTATAAAGACTTGTGATAGAAATCAATCACAAGTTTCTTGTGAGCTGCAATGCAAGTTGCGATTGATTTGGGGACTTGTGATTGATTTGCAGGCTTTATAAGACGGGGCCCTGAGGTTTAGTGTATCAATGTATTTAACAGCGCGAAAACTGACAAAAAAAGCACATATAGAAATCAGTGGACAATTTGGAAGTAAACATCATTTCAATGCTAATCTAATTCGTATACAAATAAATTTTTAAAAAGTCTACACGTCTGGGCGAGTACGATATGGACAACATCTCCCCCTCCCGAACATTTAAAGGACAAGTCCATCTTCATAAACACGAGGACTGAGAGAATGCAGCAAAATCAGTAGAACACATCAGTGAAAGTTCGAGGATTTGTTTTTTGCAGTTTAATTACTTTATATCCCAACCAGCAACGATGATACATTAACTTTGATTAATTATATTGTTTAGCGTTTTGTAAGAAGTGCACGTCATAAAATGTCATATTATGTCATATACATATATACATATAAAGCAAAAGAAGTTAATGTAGTGACTGAAAAGAATGATCAACTAACAAGCGAAATTGTAAGACATGACTTACGTAAAAAAAAAAGCAACAATGCTCTCCTGATGGTTTAATTGTATCAGTTCGTCATTAATACAAAATACGCAAGACAGGACGCAAAAACTTAAAGAACCGGGAGATTAAATTGGTTTGGAAGATTATAACCGATAGGGAATTACGTGCCATCAAAAAAAGTACATGACATCTTTTTACACATCGCCTGGTGCTTCATACGACCACTTTGCGATATGTAACAAAGCAATAATGACATCACCAAGCAATTCTGAGATAGCGCGCTATTTCGTACGCGCACTCTGTGAAACATAACAAAGAAACAGTTTTACTGTGACATCACAAAACAATTTTGACATCCCGAGCTTCTTCGTACTGTCACTGTGACCCTTCCACAACATCGCGTTAACTACTGTTTAAGACAACAGTTTAAGACTACAGTTTAAGACTACAGTTTAAGACTACAGTTTACCGAAACTTACGTCAAAGGGAAGACACGGCCACACAAGCATTTCAATTATAAATTTAATAAAGAAGCCAATGCTCCAATGCCAATGCAAGTCACGGTCAAGAAGTTGTTTACATCCAGCGAGTACAACGTGTTAACATAGAATTTGCACAGCACAAGAGTGAAATTGCGCGCACTGCAGTGTAGTAATAAAACCTGCAGTGCGCGCAAAGATACTGTGTGGGCGTGTCTTCCCAGACTACAGATATTATTTCCTTTCTGTTAATTCAGCCGACAAAATAATACACATACTCTGCCTATAATTTCGAGTTTCTTGTTAACATAGGCGGAGATGACTCTAAAATAGTATCATTAATTAAGGGGTGCAACCCCGATGCACTTTTTGGAGGCCCCTTAAAAAAATCAAAATGTGTACTGTAAAACCATAAATTTTCGCCAATTTCGTGAGGAACAAAGATTTGTGAAATCAAAATGCACTCAGAATCCCTTCTCTACACTGTTATGCCTTGAAAGAATTAGTGAAAAATTCATGTCACGAAGAAGGCCGTCAGCTCCAATTCGCGAAAATTTCATACCGCGAATACTTATGGGTTTGAGAGTGGTATGGTCGCCTTACATTGTACATTGGGTAATTCCCGACACAGGTAAATTGTCACCAAGTTCTTGTTCGAAACGACTCTCGGACCCTAGTATTTCTTTTAACAACATTTCGTTTTAAGACGTTTTCGTTAGTGTTTAGACACCTGCACAGACACACATATACACACACGAACATAAGTCCATCGAAAAATATTAACTGCTTTAGTTTGTATTTCATTTCATATTTCATTTCATTTCATTTCACTTCATTTCATTTCATTTCATTTCATTTCATTTCATTTCATTTCATTTCATTTCATTTCATTTCATTTCGTTTCGTTTCGTTTCGTTTCGTTTCGTTTCGTTTCGTTTCGTTTCGTTTCGTTTCGTTTCGTTTCGTTTCGTTTCGTTTCGTTTCGTTTCGTTTCGTTTCATTTCATTTCATTTCATTTCATTTTGTAAGCACGGTACATACTTCTGTCCGGAAACTGTTCTTCCGCATGTTCGTGTGGATAGAATAAAATATAAATGTATCAGAAATGAAAAGCAAAACTCATACATAAAACATAGAGAACAGACAAACGTGATGAAACTATACAGCACACATCTAGATAGAAATACACATGATCTATCAATAATATCCACGTACAATTACTATACAAGTACATCACCGTAGTTTAGAATGACGGAGACAAAAACAAAGGATAGTTCAGGAGAGGGAGAGAGAGAGAGAGAGAGCAAGGACGAGGTATGGTCACGCGGAGAGAGTGAGAGAGACAGAAAGAAAGAAAGAGAGGAGATAAGGAGAGAAGTGCAAGCAAAGAAAAACTGAGGACATTTATCCATTAACAGTTTCGGTTAAGTGCATTTTAAAGCTTTTAAACGCTTGCTTTTGTTTCAGCTCAAATGATAACTTATTCCTGTTCAGTTCACTTCAGTTCAGTTTAAATATAGGATAAATTCGATAGAGGGCTGAGGGGGACATTGACGACACATAGAATATGAATTCATTGATACATCATTGAGGAAGAAAGAATGGTACTCTGGCCTCTCAGCACAGGACTTGCCTGTGTAGGGCCCTGCATTGCATTGATTCAGTATAATCCTGCTTTAACAGAGCCTATCAAACCATAGTTACCACTACAACGTTCAGGCATTTTTTTTCTCCACTGGCTGCTGAAATAGTCCTCGCAAAATGTTGCTCGGACGTTGTCACGGCAACTTTAGCCAAATTCTACACTAGACCAGGGTAACTACCCTGACATTATCCCAACATTATCCCGACATACCCCCAGTAACATTTACTTGATATACTCAAAACGCATGCGCAGTAATCCAAATAGAATAATTAGGCCAACCCACTGCTCGCTGATCACGTGCATGCATTGTAACCACACCCCCTTCGCGCATAAATGTGTAGGTTGTTAGGGAAACCTATCCGGGAAAGTTTTGTTGTCTATGTCTGTTTGAACGGCATCCCTCGACCTCTCCTGCGGTCTAATCCCAAATAGATCAATATGTCAATAGATCACGAGTATTATCTGAAATGTATTTCAACAGAATGAAGCAAACACATTGTTTTTATTTTTGTAGCGTTCTTTTTCGCTGTTGCCACGGAAAAGTTTCAGTTTCACCAGATAATAAAGAAAACAAAAACTGTAGAGCATACTTGCGCTCTTAACTTGAGAGAGAAAACCCACCATAGAATGTAACTCTTGTGTTGGACATAGTTTCAAGTCTTTTGATGTTGGTGTGAAAGTAGGTGGTATACATGAAAACTTAAGAGCAAACAATGACGAGTCTTTCCAGCTCATGAGGACATTGCTTTGTATCGCCATGTCCCATCACTACTTTAGCTGAAACCTCTTGAAATATTTCAGGGTATCGCCATCATAAGTGTCAACCTTAAAATGACCTTTGGGTATGTGAAACTCAATGCACCCTCATTGAGAACGGTATCTTCAAAGATCAATTACTAAAGATATAAGGAGAGAATAGCCAATTGCCACATAGTACATGTTACATCGTCTGCTGATAAAGAGGTGCTCTTGAGGCTGTACATCTTTGTAACGCTGAAATGCTAGACAGTTAATCCATCTCTGTCACATATAACCAATGGTTTATGTCGTCAAGCATTAGATTCAGTCATTATATCTTGATTCCGTAGAATTCTTGATAGCTAATAACATAGGCATAAGAAAATGTCATCGAAAACAGGTCTTCTTCTTTTTAGATTCTTTTGTTTCTTTGGTCTTGTGATGGGTTCCGCTGCTCAGAGATTGGAATCTTCGTCAGTTTACTTTATTGAACAGCCAAGAAATGTGGTTACTTCTCACGGGGAATCTGTGACCTTTGGTTGTCAGGTTGGCAATGTCGACATGGGTCGTCATCGTATCGAATGGGACTCCATGCATCGTACGAATGTGGACTCGGCGTCTCGGTACGACTGGTACTTTGTGCACAAGAGTTGGAGAGATCTCGAACATTATTCCTCTGTCGTCTGGAACAGCACAAACCGATCGGTGTACTCTTCGTTGACAATTGCAAATCTATCACAGGATCATCAAGGTCTGTTTTTTTGTGAAATCTATGACCATGAACATACCGAAACGTTAGTTAATTTTTCAAGTGCTTATCTAGCTCTAAAAACAGTCCATAAAAATCTTTCATGCCTATCACCTAATTTTCGACAAGGAAATGTTATTCACCTGTATGAAGGAGGCAGAGATCTGTCAATCACGTGTAAGTCTCCGAGGATAAGCCCTATTCCTGAACCCCGATGGAAGGCCCTTCACAACGCAAGAGATCTTCCGGCGGAGCTCCTGAAATTTACGAAACTTGATAAGGGTGAGTTAGTGTCCAAGATAAATGAGCATTTTGTTCATTTCCATCCTATTATGTCATAACTAGAGCTGCGGTGGAGTAGAATAACTAACCATTATTACCTGATCTTCAAACATGTCAAAGGATATTACGCCAATGAGCTATAAATTACCAAAGTGCTGCACAGTCAGAGATGATTAATTCGGGTGCATGTAAATAATACTCAATTTAATCCGTTCTCTTCTTTCTATCGTTTCGGGTTAGAAGTGAAACTTTTCCTACCGTTTAACCGCAAGTGGTGTCTCAAATTTCTGAACAAAATTTTTCAATTGTGAACAAAAGCGAAACGATATTGCCCTAACTGAAAGAACAAAGAAATAGATGTAGTTCAGTCATCTGACACACACCGAAAAATACAAATATCTGAGCTATTCTTCCTCAACCTATTCCCTGTAATACCCCTCCCCCCCCCCCCCCCAAAAAAAGAAGCAAATTAAAGAAATGTTATTTTGGAAAGATGACGTGTGATATTATATGTCGAAAAACTGCTTAGGTTCGGTTTGATTTTGAATTGGCTTTCAGGTGGATACAGACATATAACGACGGAGCTCTCGTGGGACCCGAAGCTTAATGGCGTGATTATATTCTGCTATGGGGCGTCATATTTTGATGCACTCCCAGCTAATCCGTGTGTCCTTGGATTGATCAAGGTTGTTCACTCTGCCAGAGTTAAACCAGAGACTCACTCTATCATCCAGGGATTGGTCAACTCTGCTGAATTCCTTTGTGAAGTTCGTGGATTGTCTTCGTCGTCCTGCTCGTACTCGTGGACATGTGAACCTAAGGGTTTCGTTTACGGCTGCCACAGTGACACCGACAAACTTAACCTATACACTAACGCCTCCATACCTTTACCATCACAAGATAAATTGTTTAACATCACGTGTGAGGCTGAGTGTGTCAATAGCTACATGACTTCTTCTTTGGCAACATTAAACGTGGAAAGCTACATCGAGTTTGAACCCTTAGGAGAACATGTAAGATCCATGACTTTTTCTTCCGATACATTTGGCTCACAGAATCTATCGCTTTCTGGAATTTATGATGAACATGGCGGTGTTATTGCTTGCACGTGTTTGTTCGATTCCGAAAACACAGAAGAGCCGATCTTCAGGTGGTACATAGATGGTGAGCAGCTTTCGGCTAACAGTGACATTAACAAGGAAGATCAAAGAAATGCATCCGTAATTTATACATCAGATCTTAATCAAACGAGCTTGGTTGCTTGTGATGTTGTCATTGGTGCTGAGGTGTTAAGAGTGTGGGCTTTCATTGATGAAATGCAACTGACATTGATCACGACAACTGACCTTTCAGAAATTTACACTGTTAGCACGAACAGGTCTAGTACAGCAGTCACTTTAACCACGAATTTTTCTGCAAGTAATCCCACAGTATTAAACTTTGTTCAGTTTATCAAAGATTCTTGGCAAGTTGTTGTCGTCGTGTGCTGTCTTTGTCTGGTGTTTCTGTTCGTCATGATCGCATGTAATGTCATGTTTCGTCGGCGCCGACGCTCAGATGATATGCGAAATAAAAGATCAATAAGGAGCCAGCGTCATCAGCAAGGCGAGGAGAGAGAAGAAGATTATGACGGATATCTAATACCAATGGTGTCTGGATATTCGAGGAGAACGACTTCTTCCTCACATTTCGATTCTTCAGATGACCATGACTACGCCTATGCCGATTGTCAAAGTCCTTTCTATGTCACGGATCTCAGTGAGACCCGTAAAAATCCATTATGGACAAATTTGTCAAACGTTGATTCTTCCGTCGTATCTAACTATGACTACGCCTATGCAGATTATAAAAGTTGCATCTATGCCAAGGATATCAGTATGAACTTTCAAGATCGAGGATCGAATGATCTGTCAAATGCTGATTCTCAAGTCACACCTGACCGGGACTTATACGCCTATGCAGATTATCGCAGTCCCTTCTATGTCACGGATCTGAGTAAGAACTTGCAAAACTCAGGATCGAATGATTTGTCAAACGCCGATTTTCCGGTCGTACCTGACCGGGACTACGCTAATGAAAATTCTCAAAGTCCCTTCTATGTCACCGACCTGAGTAAGAAGTGTCAACAGCAAGGATCGGAAGATTTGTCGAATGTTGATACTCCAATCATATCAGAACGGGACTACGCTTATGCAGATTGTCACGGTCCTTTCTATGTCACAGATCTGGGTAATAACTTGCAAAACTCAGGATCAAATGATTTGTCCAACACCGATTCTCCACTCGTTCCTGACGTCCGCGACTACGCCAATGAAAATTCTCACAGTCCCTTTTATATCACCGAACTGAGTAAGAAACGTCAAGAATCCGGATCGAAAGATTTGTCTAAAGCTGTTTCTCCAGTCGTATCTGACCGGGACTGCGCCTCTGCAGATTGCCACAGTCCTTTCTATGTCACGGATCTTAGTAAGAAGTTGCAAACCCCAGGATCGAATGATTTTTCAAACACCGTTTCTCCAGTCGTACCTGACCAGGACCATGCGTATGCAGATTATCGCAGCCCCTTCTATGTCACGGATCTGAGTAAGAAGCTTCAAAGGCAAGGATTGGAAGATTTGCCTAACGTCGATTCTCGAATAATATCAGACCGCGACTACGCTAATGCAGATTGTCGCGGTCCTTCCTATGTCACAGATTTCAGGAAGAAATTGCAAAACCCAGGATCGAAAGCTTTGTCTACAGCTGATTCTCCCATGGTACCAGAGCAACACTTATACGCCTATGCAGATTATCCCAGTCCCTTCTATGTAACAGATCTGAGTAAGAACCTTCAAAATCAAGGATCGAATGATACGTCAAACGCTAATCCTCCACTCGTACCTCACCGGAATTACGCCTGTGCAAATTATCCCAGTCCTTTCTATATCACGGATCTGACGAAGAAACTTCAAGATTCTAGATTAAAAGATTTTTCAAACGCTGATCCTCCGCTCGTACCTGACAGGGACTACGCCTGTGCAGATTTTCCCAGTCCCCTCTATGTCACAGATCTCAGTGAGAAGTTGCAAAACTCCGGATCAAATGATGTTTCAGTCGTGTCCGACCATGACTACGCCAATAACGGTTATAGCGGTCCTTTTTATGTCACAGGTCTCAGTGGAATTTCGCAACGAGAGTCACATTCAAGTTTTCTAGACAACCGAAGAAGTGCCGACACGTTGCCTGACGTTCCTTACGACGAATGACTTACACAGACAGGTATCGAACGAGGCTATGGACAGGATAGGATTCTCAAAGATTAGCCTACACTTACATATCATACCTTCTAGAATTACCGACGTCATACCTCGTCCTTTCCCTAGTTGTCATCGCCTGAACTAAAGCACCAAATACCCCTTGTCTTCTCTGGGTGTTAAGGAGATCGAGTGTTGCTCATACTCAAGCTAAAACCTTACTAAAGGAAAGACAGTAGCAGGAAGTCCGCCGTGGGTTGTATCACCTCCACATTCTTCTCTTTCTTGTATGAAGAAACATCATCCGCAGACTACCAAGTAAAATATTGATATGACATCAGGGCGTGTATACCACTGACTCGGTTGCATGGAAGGAACAGCGTACCGTTAACCCGCTTGATAATGTTTTCTGCATATATTTCGATAACAAAACTAAGACGAATCATTACAAACATTTGGAGGCTTATTGATTTTGCGACAGTCATCATCCAACTTAATGAATTTTTTGGGGTCGAGTTAATTATTTTTCCTGCAACTGATTGGCAAGTGGCCGTATACATCGACCTACATAAAAACGATAAACCAGTGTTTTTGTTGTAACCATTACAAAAAAAAAGTCATGGGTATAATTTCGAGCTGGATTCGAACCAACGACTTCCTGATTCAAGTTATTTATATGTAGACAAGTATTTTGGAACAAGCATTTCTACATTCTTACCCGATTATTTACACTTATAGAGACATCCGAAGTTAAGTAAGAATTCATAATTTGTATGTATGTATGTATGTGTGTATATGTACTCACATTGTCTATGATTATTGATTTCCATAATTTTATGTATGATAAAATGATGTACAGTATTCTTAATTTTTGAAGAAAAATGTTGAATTCTTTCTAATTCATATAAGTAGGAGATTGTCAGTATGATCACTTCATATGTACAATCTCTTCCACCTACTGAGCAATTTCATAAATCGCGTATGTTACTTTATGCACAAGTGAACGGAAAACAATGATTGTATGAACAGCTCCTAAAAAGCCTGACATGCTATGACAGTTTTTACTGAGTAATCTGAATATTGCAAGATATTCAATATTCATATCAATCCCGGTATAAATTACGCAAATGTTCTCGACTCGTTGCGTTCAGTCTGTTAAAATGTGGCTACTCAAAAGAAAAAAAAACGAATGTAATGCCATGGGATTTGATATTATCGTTTTGAAGTAATCCGAAAGGAACATTTGCACTATTTTGAAAGAAAAAGGAGAATTTAATTGTGCGGAGTGACAGCAAGAGGCAAAACATAACAAATTGGTTTCCAATATTCGACTAGGCATAAGCTGAAGTCTCTATCGACCTGGAAATTCTCAAAAATCACAGGATAAGGTAATTATTGTCATTTCATAAATTGCTACAGTAACCATGATGACCAAATGGTGTTTTATTAGTAAGAATTCCTCATTACACAATGGGAAATTTTGTACTAACGAGTAAACTTCTCTTAGCTCCTGCTCCCATGATTCATGAATGCATTTTGCAATTTTATTTTGGAAAAGATATATTGAACATGTGTTGTAGGTAGAGAAACACTGCATACATATGCAAAGTATACATGTAAATTTAGAGGTGCTCGTAATGACAGATGTTACGAGGACGAACTTAGTTAATAGCAGATATAGTTACCTATAACTGGAGTTAAATCACAATGAAATGTTGAGAAAACGACGCGAAATCTAATGAATTTGATTCGTTTAATATTTCACTGTTTGAAAGACCTGCATTACTCGGGAAGCAGCCAAAAGAATCATAAGCCCCTCCATTCAAGGAGCTGAAACACGTATTACTGCAGGTGCGCGTTCCATTTTGTCTGATGTACATTGGTATTTTTTTCCACCTCGAAAGTAATCAGGCATAGATAAGTCCCCTGCTCGATGTTGTAGAAACGAAATTTCATTACAGTGTAAGTAGCAGAATTCACTGTTCATGTAAAAGTCAATTTTGATTGTACTACACTGCACGTTATAGTTGAGCTTAGGTCTTGATAAAGCCGACATGACACCTTTACATGGTTGAAAAGAGCACATAAACACCTTTTACTGTATATAAGTGTTATTGGATTAATCATAAGATTTGACCAAAATGAATGAAAGGGGACAGATTCTGTCATACGGAGGAGCGGAGAGGTTAAGGGCCGAGGACAATGATTTTTGTGATGGAAGTGACAATAATATGTCATCGGCCTTGTGATCAATGATGTGTCCAGCCTGCATCGAATCATAGTAAAATATGTATTAACGAGGCTGATCGTATGCATAAAAAGTACATGTGTTTGTGGCAATTACTTGTGCTAGCATTCGTAGGGCCTATGCATAAAAACATGCAATTGCTTGCGAGCAAAAGCTTTTGCTATAGCAAGCACAAGCAATCGCTTGATGCCCGCTAGCAATTGATTATGCTGTGTTTCCACCATGTTCCCGGCGGCCACGGCAATCACGTTTCAGGCCTACGTGGACAAAACGGGATGGACGTGAAACAACGCCGTGAGTCGGGAGAGACAAATGTGACAGGCCGTGATTGCCGTGGATGCCGTGTTAGATTTTTACACTGTCAACAAATTCCCACGGCAGTCTCGTTGCTAATGAGAAACTTTGTATTCCGTAATAAAGCGGGATGAACGCAACAAAACACGATCGCCCGTAATAGGCCGTAATAAAAGTAGGAGACGATCCGTAGCGGGACGCGACGGAAAATATTGATAGTCGAGCCTGACCAGACGCCGTGAGAACAGCGTCTGATAGTTATATGTTCACCGGGACGATCGAGGACTGGAACGAACAAGACTATAATACGAAGAGCGGAAAACAGGTGAATGTCTCATCTAACAATACCCACGGCACACCACGTTTCCAGTTGGTTTCGGGAACGAGGCTGCCGTGGCCGGCGGAAACATGGTGTAAACGCAGCATTAGAGGCCAATCATTTGCTTAAAAACGTATGCATGAAGCTGGGACGATCGAGGACTGGAACGAACAAGACTATAATACGAAGAGCGGAAAACAGGTGAATGTCTCATCTAACAATACCCACGGCACACCACGTTTCCAGTTGGTTTCGGGAACGAGGCTGCCGTGGCCGGCGGAAACATGGTGTAAACGCAGCATTAGAGGCCAATCATTTGCTTAAAAACGTATGCATGAAGCTGGGACGATCGAGGACTGGAACGAACAAGACTATAATACGAAGAGCGGAAAACAGGTGAATGTCTCATCTAACAATACCCACGGCACACCACGTTTCCAGTTGGTTTCGGGAACGAGGCTGCCGTGGCCGGCGGAAACGTGGTGTAAACGCAGCATTAGAGACCATTCATTTGCTTAAAAACGTATGCATAAAACTGACCTTTTACTTGGTCTTGCTAGCAATTTCTCAGGTGTTTGTTTTTCGTTTCATTTCAAACTCTGTAAAACGAGCTTGAACTATTGCTTAAGCTAGAACTTGATCTTCTGCTTGACAAGCAATGAAATATTGCTTAACAAGCTTGTGTTTGTGCTTGAAGCAATTGCTTAAAAGCATTTGCTACTATTTATGCATACAGCCCAATATTCCCTGGAAACAAAAATAAGCCCCTTTTACATGTATAGAGTGTTAAGAGCTTGATAGGACCAAATAAAGTGTACATAATGTTTATAGCACAATGCAATCTGCCATAAAATCAATCGATTAACAACGTATCAGTATGGTGTTAGACGTGTGATATCAATGAGAAAAGCTAGGATATATTATTTTAAGAATAGATATTCAGATTTAACTGAGATCGCATCACGATATAATCCGAGAAACAATCCACCTCATGTGTTAGATTAAAGCATGCTGTAGATGTTTATAATCACAAATAAATAATGGCACTCATATCGGCTTGTCTTCTTGGTGTTATCAATAATATTGTTATTGAAAATGTTTTCAACCTTATACCTCTTAGCGGTGTTAATGACTATAGTGTATTATATTCTGGCTGTAAAACAAAAAATACATTGACAACCATATTCCCCTGCACACTAGTTATCAAAACCTAAGCAGATACCTATTGATACTTTGTTGCACATTGGATGTGGGTAATGTGCATCGTGATTTTTTTTTAACCTTACTACGACTAGTTTGAATGAAGAACTGAGGAAAGGATGTACATGCTTTTATTCATTGGTTTCCGTCAAACTACACAATACACTATATTTCTCCCTAGCTCAGACATAAAAAATGACGTAAAAAGATATCACAATTTGCCATTAATATTACCTTGAATATCTACTTCTTACTTTTCAATTAATCATATTTAGCAAATACTCCCTCAAAAGTATGCACCAGATTGTTGAATTTTAGTTCTAAAAAAGCAAAAGCTCCCTCGTGTGGGAACCCCATTCCACATTCTCCACCTGCCGTCCATATTCATGAATATACTTTATATTTACACTGAAAAAGCAGGATGCAAAAAGACAACAAATGATTGTGACAGACACCAAAGGTTATACACTCCCTTTAATATGATTTTTCTTCTCGATTAAAAAGTTCCCAAACATTCCCTCTGAAAGTGTGCCCGGCTGCTCTCGATCCAGGGGCCCGATCACTTCCCTCGCCCAGATAGGCATGCAATGTATAGCAAGTGTCATCATTCTGAAAAAAAAAGAAGAAATCTCGGCTTTGTTTTTGTGCGCTGTTCACAAACACTACATGAGGCAAGTAATTGCGAAAGATTTGCAACGAAAAATTAACAATTGCTTGTTTTCGCTTCTCGTGTTGATGATAATTATTTTCACAAATCTGACTTTCGATTTGTGAAAAATTCGATGAAAAATTTTAAAACAAAGTCAACAAAATATGGATGTAATTTCGTCCACTACAATTCAAAACTGCAAAGCTTGCATACTCTCTAAAAAAAATCGAGTGAAAATTTTCACTCTAAAAAGAGTGAATACAAAAAAGAGTGAATTTCGAGTGAAATTGGAGTGAATTTTGAGTGAAAATGCTCATTTTCACTCATTTTGGAGTGACGTCAGGGATCACTCGAAATTTTGGAGTGATCCCTGACGTCACTCCAAAATAAGTGAAAATGAATAATTTCGCTCAAAATTCACTCCAGTTTCACTCGAAATTCACTCTTTTTTGTATTCACTCTTTTAAGAGTGAATATTTTCACTCGATTTTTTTTTAGAGAGTACGTTTATATAGTTGCATGGTTGGCTTGCATATTATTCCAATTAAAAGTGGCTAAAATTCTGCAGCTATTGGCATCGGATTGTAATATGTGCAGTTACATTGTTGGCCATGATGTCATGTTTCACCCTCCTCATACATGTATGTTGGGATAAGCATGGCTTTGCGGAAACATGGAACTCTCCTTCGAAGTGCTGAGGTGTAAGGCCTACAATGCGTCTAACAGCGCAAAACTATAACAAAAGTAAAAACACAAACAAATCTGTGGACGATTTGAAAGTGAACATAATTTCAATACTAATTTGATTTGCTTACAAATGAATTCCAAAATGTCTATAAGTGTAGGTCGGGGTTAGGATGATGGATCCCGTCTTCCCCTCCCCAACATTTACAGGAGAAATCTTTGTAATACAAGGATTGAGAGAATACAGCAATATCGGTAGAACACGTCAGTGAAAGTTCGAGGAAAATTGGACAATCCGTTCTAAAGTTATGAATAATTTTTGAAGTTTCAGTGCCGCCATTACTGGATGAGAAGACTACTACAGCTTGTGATGTCATTTGCGTAGAACGATACAAGAAAAATAGGAAGAAGATTCAACATTTTATTCTCACTTTCTTTCGCATAAGGCTAGAGCACTTGAATTATCTCTTTTAGAAGGAAGAAGAATAATATTACCCTTAACAATGTCAGTAGTGAGTCGAGGGAATGTGTTCTTTTTTCCAAAAGAAAAATGACATTTTGTGGAATTCTCTTTAAATTTTCCTTATCTTTCTACGCATGTGACATCATGTACTGTAGTAGTCTTCTCATCCGGCAATGACTATGTTTACAGAAACTTCAAAAGATTGTCTAATTTTCCTCAAACTTTCACTGATGTTTTCTACTATAATTGCTGCATTCACTTAATCCACTGTCCTTTAAATAAGTATGACACCACGGCGTGCCCCGGCGGGACAATTATTATTCTTTTGAGTACACTATTCAGTATGAAAGGTTGGATTTTCATTAGTTTATCTTAGATGTTGTGAGATAGTACAAAACTAAAAATTATAGAAAACATGTTTACGTGTGAAGAAGAAATCCACTTTCAGACCAGGATGAATCATAATTAAGATAAACATTCATTTACCCCTTTTGTTATTCATTGTATTTATTATGTTGATTGCTATATTTGTTAGTCATTTGTTTGTATGTTGTATCTTTGCCTTTATTGTACAGTTCATAGAGAAGCTTGTGCTTATTATGCGCTTTATAAATGTATTGTTATTATTATTGTTATCATTAATTGAATGATTTTTTTTTTGTACTTAGGTATGTTGATGGCGCCAGCTGAGGAAGGAACGTCAAAATGGTTCCAGCAGGGATTGTTATTCATTAGATATCAAACAAAGTATATACGACATGTTAACCATAGTCTAAAATATTATTCTGTAGTCTACAAGTTTTTATCACAAATGTTTGTCATGCAGATGCTTCAGTTGATCTTTCTCTCTTATTTTTCGCTTCATTTATCTATTGATTGCATAACTATGCAGCCCAGTTCTTCTAATTTTGCGTGCAAAGGGAAAGAAGAATAACAAAGACAGAGATTGTAATTTATCATACCCGTTCAATGTTAACAATTATAATCTCTGCTATTGTTATTTTGTTTCTGTTCTATTGGTTTGGGTTTTTTCCCGCTGTTTTCACAGATATGTTTCAGTTTTACTGGACAACAAGGAAAACAAGCTCTAAAGCCTACTTAAGCAGTTTAGTGGGAAGAGGAAATCACTATAGAATGTTATGCTTTCAAATCTTTTTAAGTTGAAGATTTAAAGCTAAAAGTACAAAAACATACATCAAGGGCAAGTTTTTCCAGTTCAACAGGAAGTTAATTTGCATAGACATGTACCATCAGTACTCTGACTGAAATTTTCCTTAAGAGTTTTGCCATCAAAAAGTGCAAATCTTTAAATGACCTTTCTTTTCCGTGCGAAACTAAAAGATCCCATCCCCTCTGGAAATGGTATCTTCAAAGAGGAAAGGGAAAGTAAAAGAAGGACGAAATTGTTCGCTGACGGAGAAGTACTCTGCATACGCTCTACAATAGTATTGCGCTGCCACGCAAAACAGTCTACTCATCAGTATCCCGTATATACTATAGGTCCATCCAGTGGTGTTATCGTCAAGCATTACATTTTGTCAGAATATCTCAGTTCGGAAATTAAGGACACTTAGTAATTACCACCAGAAACGCAAAATGCCATTGGAAATAGGTCTTCTAATACTTCTAAAATTCTTATATTTCTTGGATGTTGTGATGGGTTCCCCTGCTCAGAGATTGGAATCTTCGTCTGTTCACTTTATTGAACAGCCAAGGAGTGTGGTTACTTCTCTAGGAGAATCTGTGACCTTTGCTTGTCAGGTTGGCAACGTGGACATGGGTCGTCATCGTATTAAATGGGATTCCATGCATCGTACAAATGCGACTCGGTACGAATGGTACTTCGTGCACAAGAGTTGGAGTGATCTCGAGCAGTATGCCACCATCGTCTGGAACAGCACGAACCGATCAGTGTACTCTTCGTTGACAATTCCAAATTTATCACAGGATCACCAAGGGCTGTTTTTCTGCGAAGTCTATGACCATGAAACATTGATCAATTTCACAAGTGCTTCTCTGGCTTTACGAGTTATTGAGAAAAATCTGATATGTTCGGCATCTTCCCAACAGGGAAATGTTATTTATCTGTATGAAGGAGGCAGAGATGTGTCAATCACCTGTAAGACTCCGAGGGTAAGCCCCATTCCTGAACCCCGATGGAAAGCGCTGCACAGCACAAGAGATCTCTCAAAGAAACTCCGGATGTTCTTTAAAAGTGATGAGGGTAAGTTATATCTAAATGAACATCTTCCTTATATGTATGGTAAATATGAAGCTGCGATGAAGAAAGCATAGTTAACCATATCACCTCATCATCACATAATTTTGTGTGAGCTAATTGTATAGTATACGTTGTCTGTTCTGTTCTGTTCTTGTATATTTCGTGGCAGTCCTGAGCTCGACACCCACGAGTCATGCAGCCCACGAGTCATACAACCCATGAATTGTACATCTCACAAATCTAACTGCCTCACGAGCTAACATTGTAAAAAGTAAAAAGACCAACGAGCTTGGTGTCATGTAACGAGCTGTACGGTCCGTGATCAAAATACTAAGCAAATAAGGCCCGCGTGCTAAACACTGTACTATAGGCAAATAAAGCTCATGAGCTCGACTCTAGGTAAAAAACGTATATGGCGCAGTTTACATGTCTATGTAGTGTGGATCCATTTGGCCCTATTTTCACTGTGTTTAGCTTGTTTTACGTGGTGTCAACCTCACATACGGTCTATATGCTCGTGGGTGTATGACACTCGTGAACCTTTTTTCAATGTATAGCTCGTGGGCCGTATGACTCGGTGCTCAAGCTCGTGAGATGACCTTACAGAAATTGAGTTCTCCCCACGGTATACTCGCTGTTTAATCGTGATTCATGTCTCAAATTTGCGAACAATTTACACATATCAATTATGAAAACACACACCCAAATATAAAAGAGAAACTTCTAATAAATGAGACAGAAATGGCTTTAGAATCAGATGAAAAATTAATTAACAAAAACCTGCAATTTTTTTTTGTCTCTTGAAAGTCATTTTTCAAACTGAAAGTGTGATAATATCAAGCTATGTATACTAGATTGTGTTGGTTTGATTTTATTTCTAATATTGTTTTTTCAGGTGGATACAGACAGATTACCACAGGGCTCTCGTGGAACCCGGAACTTCACGGGGTGATTATATTCTGCTACGGGGCGTCATATTCTGATGCACTCCCCGCTAATCCATGTGTCCTTGGATTGATAAAGATTGTTCACTCTGCCAGAGTTAAACCAGCGACTTGCTCTATCATCCAGGGATTGGTCAACTCCGCCGAATTCCTTTGTGAAATTCGTGGATTGTCATCGTCGTCCTGCTCGTACTCGTGGACATGTGAACCTGAGGGTTTCGTTCACGACTGCCACAGTGACACCGACAAACTCAACTTGCACTCTAACGTCTCCACATCTTTACCATCACAAGATAAACTGTTCAATATAACGTGTACAGCTCAGTGTGGCAATGACTACGTGACTTCTTCTTCAGCAATATTAAACGTGCAAAGCTCAGTCGAGTTTGAACACTCAGGAGAACATGCAAGATCCATGACTTTTTCTTCCAATGAATTTAACTCACTGAATCTTTCTCTTTCTGGAATTTATGATGAACATGGCGGTGTACTTGCTGTCACCTGTTTGTTCTATTCTGAAAACACAGAAGACCCGTTGTTCAGATGGTATGTAGATGGTGAGCAGCTTTCGGCTAACAGTGAAGTTAAGCAGGAAGATCATGGAAATGCATCCTTAATTCATATATCCAATCTTAGCAACATAACTTTGATTGCTTGTGATGTGGTAATTGATGCTGAGGTGCTGAGAGTGTTTACTTTCGTTGATGGAATGCATTTGACATCGAGCCCGACAACTGAGCTTTCTATAATCAAACGCATGTCAACAACAATACCTACGACATTTGCTACGAGTACACCTACTGCATTTAACTTTATTCAGTTTATCAAGGATTATTGGCAATTTGTTGCCGGAGTTTGCTGTCTATTCCTGGTATTTCTAATCTCCGTGATCGCATATAATGTCATGTTTCGTCGGTAGCGTTAATTTTGATAATATTCGAGACAATATTAATTATCATACAATTATAAGAAACAGCAAGGCTTGCCATCGGCACCAAAAGAAAAAGGATGTTTATGACGTAATACTGTACATACTTACAATCCAGTGCGGCAGTGCATACACCAGGAACGACCCTTTTCCCACATGCCTATTTATCAGTTGCCCATGACTACGCCTATGCAGATTACAGTACAGTCCCTTGTATGTTGCTGTTCTCGGTAAAAACCTTCAGATCCCAAGATCGAATAAGTTGTCAAACATTGATTCTCCAGTCGTATCCAACCATGGTTGGTTATCACGCTCCCATTTATGTAACAAATGTCAGTAAAATTAGGCGAAGAGATACACACTCACGTTTAGACTGACGAAGAAGTGCCAAGACATCACCTTGCTGTATCTCCTTGCTGTTATGGTTACAAACCCGTCCTCATCGGAAGGATACGATCCTCACAGTGGACACACCCATTGTCCTTCCTGGAGTGACCAGCCTCCAAGCTCGTCCTGGAACTCCTCGTCGTCATCGTCAGAACTGAAGCATCAGTACCATGCACTCTTCTCATCAGGGCGTTGAGGGGAGAGTGTGTCGCTCACCCTC
This sequence comes from Diadema antillarum, assembly GCF_040938485.1. Taxonomy (NCBI): domain Eukaryota; kingdom Metazoa; phylum Echinodermata; class Echinoidea; order Diadematoida; family Diadematidae; genus Diadema; species Diadema antillarum. Next base: position 684,807 of record NW_027271396.1, on the reverse strand, counting down.
AATGCCGTCAACATGACAAAGTCAAGCAAAGATTTTGACAGGAGAGGCATTACTAGAGATTTGAAGCCTTGTGGGCCTTATCACATCTGCACATTTTTCTCTTTCTTGTCTGAAGAAACAGAGTTAGAATTGTCTACTATGCTTCTTCGAGTTTATTTACCACAAAATGAGTCTAAAACTGATATGACATACTATAGAGCATCTATACAAATGATTGCTCGGACTCTCATGTTGTTGCAATCCCTGTTGCGGAACTCATTGAACTCGACGTTGCAATTAAAGTGAATTAATGTACTTAATAATGAAATCTTGACTATGACCTCACCATATGAAATTTATTCAAGCGCTAAACATTCAGGCAATTTTAATGTTGATACACAAGCTTTGGATTGAATTGAATTTATTGCCACTTCATGGGGTGGAACACCCTAATCAGCGAAGCTGGTTTCCATAGGGGTCCACATGTATACATAAACATGCTATTTTTTCCTTCTTACCTAATTATACACATAGGCCTATGTAGATGTCCGTAGTAAAGTAAGAGGACGTAATAAGTTGGTTACACGTACATAGGGGCCCTACGCATAGTTTTTTTTCCATGAGTAAACAATAACAAATATGTACGTTTTATTTTATGTACTAGCGTTTCTGATTACATGGAATGTGCTGTGAGAGTTTCTTATCATGAATGAAATGTTTACGAAATGATAAACATCAAAACAAGAGACTTGTGTGTTTATCGTTTCACATCTGTTTCACTCATTTACTTGAAAATATTTATGTTCTTAGTCCATATGACTCTTTTGGATCTTTGGACATGATTATGTACATACTTGTGCGAATAAGAAATATTGCTTCGTAAACTTTTTGGGGAAAATTATATGTAATTACTTAAAGTTAATTATACGCAGGAATTCATTACTAATTATATGTACGATATGTAGAGTCTGTTCCACCCACGTCAAACAGAAGACGATGAGATTATAGCATGAAAGCTCCTGAAAAGCCTGATGTGATATGGCTGTTCTCTATTCAATATTCATATGAATGACCATCGTGTCCTTCCACTATAAGACTCAGTCTGAAATGTAAAAAGTCGAGGAGATGAAAAAAAGAAACCCACAAGAATCCTACTTCATTGTCTCGTGCCATGGGTGTGAGTATAAGCTTGGTGAAGTAACTTGAAAGACTCGTTGGCGCTCTTTTGAAATACGAGGTAACAATGGGAGGTGATCAATTCTTCTGATTAAACGTAGAGAGTTTACACATTGCATTTGAGTTTCTATCATTTAATTTTAGCATTGGGCTGCAGTCTTCGTCAGTCCAAGAAGCACTACACAACTTGAGGCTGAGATAACAAAGATCATTACAGCTTTCGGTTACCATGACGAGAAAACTGGTAAAATGCTGTTCCACCACCAACAATTATTTTACATAATTATATATCTTACTTTGTTTTCCTTCTTCATCCTCTAAAGTGTAATTTTATGCTTGAAAATTATCGCGATGTTTTTGTGTGGGTAGGTAGATGGGTGGCCACTTCATCGGGTTAGCACCATGCTTTCGGCAATGATTGAATGAGGAGAGATCTTTTACAAGCATGTGATATAACTTTTTCACGTACGGGACCTCCATTTACATCCTATCCGAGGGACAAGGTGTTTTGCCTCTGAATGCCTGCACACCACATTGGATCGTGACACTTGAGTATCGAACCCGGATCCTTTGGATCTTGGGCAGATGTGCTACCGACTGAGGGAAATAGAAAGAGAGAGAGAGAGGGAGGGGGCAACAATGTGAAGTGATGGAAGTATACCTGGATAAAACGCTTTTATGAAATTATTGTACCAAGCAGTGGCAAGATTTTGTGCAATTATCATTTTATTGGAATTATTTATTTGTTTCTATCAATTTGTTTCTTTCCACAATGTTTCTTCCTGTTCTGAGTGCCTTGAATAATATTTGGACTTCTACACATGTATCATATGCGTGTCTGTGCGTGTTAGTGATTGTGTGTTTTTCTGTGAGTCAATATTTTTGAGTATTTCTGCAACATTCCTTTAAAACCTAAATCCTTTTTCGTTTAATTTTGTACTTGAGCTTGAAAAGGGGCCGCGAAACATAAAAACAGTCAGTGTGTATTGTGTATGTGTGTGTGTGTGTGTGTGTGTGTCTGTGTGTGTGTGTGTGTGTCTGTGTGTGTCTGTGTGAGGAGGGATCAAGAGTCGATATATATCTGGTTCGACGAGAAGAATCGAAGGGCGGAACCCTCGAAAAGTCTTGAGTTTTTTTGATGATTTTTTATTCAGATTTATTTTTTTTTAACTCTAATTTAAGCTGCCCTTGTTGAATACTGATCTGTTATCAGCCTGGCTTTTAACATTTTTCACAATGATTATTTATTTAAGAAGGTGAAAATTATGTTTGCCAATACGGGAAAAAAAGAAGAAGGAACCTAATACTGTAACTCACTTTTATCTCAACTGTGTGAGTGGACTTCTCTCTTGCGCGCACACCACTGTAACACATAAAGTCCATTTACATTCACGACTGTGGCTCATATTGAGTGTGTTTGAACAAGGATGTCCAAGAGAAGGAGTCAATTTCTATAATATGGACGCACAAAAAACAATTTCAAGGGCGCATTTGTGTCTTTGATGATCGGGGTTATATGGCACCATATCTCTGAGTTGTCTGAAGATTCTTTTTTAACGCTAAGCTAATATGGTCACAACTCTGAGTGGCGACCGGCCGATTTGCAGCATTACCCAGGCACTGCTGTAGTTGACCTCCCAAAGATTTCCCGTCAGCCACAAGTTGCATTTAAATCAAAATTTAGCGAAATCGGGGGATCTCCACACGGCGTCTGGGCAGTGACCGAAAGATGACCTACCTACATACAACGGGACGATTTCTCACCTAGCTGTCACAGGCCGGCAGCCGGCCATTAATCGGCTCAATATAGAAAATCAGTTTTCATTCATTCATCAGTACCCATTCTAATTCTAGTACCCTCTAATCCACTCATACCTAAGCATCAACCGGAGAGTAACCACCCGTACGAGTGGCGATGGTCGTTTTCCGACGGTTTAATACTCTGAAATACCACAGAATTTGTATACAATTTGTGCCGAGATGTTTGTTAGCTTATGGTCAGAACCACCCAAAAAGGCCCAGCTGACCAGCGGCCGCCGGGCGCCGTTGTTTCAGGGCTTCGTTTGGTCGCCGCTGAAGTTTTACCAATTTAAAATTTCGGTAACGACTGCCCACTTTTACTCTCCAGTCAAAATATGCTGGGTGCATTTAGGCTTGTGGATTGTGGATCTCGCTTTTGTAGTCGTTTAAGTAAAATCAATGGCATCGTTGACCTCGCTGACCTCTCAGATGCAGAGCAAAAAAAAAAAGACATGGTTGATGGTCAAGGATAGTCACATGCCCAGGTCGCTCGTGAGAAAATCTCCCACCGAGGGTGGCTTGTCGCGACTGGTTCAGCTACTGGACACCGCAGATGCCCAGCCGATACTGGCCGGCCGTCAGGCGATTTCTTACAAATCTGCCACGGCCGGCGGGAGATTGTCTTTTAAACGATGGGTCATCTTTCGGTCACTACCCGTACGTCGCGTGGATAGTACTCCCTGATTTCGCCAAATTTCGACCTTAGATCTACCGGCGACCGGTTGGAAATCGACAGGATATTGCTCGGGCATCGCTTTGGCCTAGCCAGCGGCATCCTGGCAGACTGCAAACCGGCCCCGCTTTAAATTGTGACCAATGGAGCGTTCAGCCGAAAATGAAATAGGGCTATAGTGAATTCGAACATTTGAAGTTATATTCCAAATGTTTGTCATTCTGACGGTTCATGAGCCTGAATATGAAATGACTGAGAAAAAAAGACGAATTAAAAAAGAGAAACTCTTAAAACGCACTAATTACACCTCCAGACCAATAGATAACGTAAATGGAAGTCAGACAGAATGAGGCAAACTCATTGGACGATCAGATGATCGATCTATGCTATTAGCGTTTTGTTTTTGGCTTCGTTTTGTTTTTGTCTTTTCCTGCTATTGTCGCAGATAGGTTTCAGTTTTACAGGACAATTGTTATCGAGCAGAACAAACAGCTATAATACTTGAACAGTTTGGTGGGAAAAGAAAACCACTATAGAATGTTATCCTTGTGCTCGGTGCTGCACATAGTTTCAAATCTTTTGAAGTTGATGTGAAAGTACATTAGAGCTAAGGCGCATAGCAGAGACGAGTCCTTCCAGTTCAATACGAGATTGTGCAATCAGTATGCTGTGTTAAACTCTTCGAAATATTTCACAGTTTAACCATCAAAATGTACTAACGTTTGGCTGTGAAACTGAATGCACCTTCACTAAGCATGCTGAGAATGGTATCATCAGAACGAAAGCCAAGACGTGCGGAAGGAACGATCACTGCTTCATAGTAGGTGTGTATGTTGATTTCTGGAGATGTGACCTTGGGCTACGAAGTTTTTTATACACCAGCATTGATCAATGCGTGTTGACGCTGCAACGCGAGACGGTTTACCCTTGTTTGCCACATCATAGAGCGTGTCATACTCAAAATATTAGTTCGCATAGTACTTGGTAATAAAGAAAGCAACAGAACATGGCCTTTAGAACATTAATTGTTCTACTTCTGACATATTTATATTCCTTTGATTTTGTGACGGGTTCCGCAGGTAAGAAATTGGATTATTCTTCAGTTTACTTTATTGAACAGCCAAGGAGTGTGGTTACTTCTGTCGGGGAATCTGTGAGCTTTGGTTGTCAGGTTGGCAACGTCGACATGGCTCGTCATCGTATCGAATGGGACTCCATGCATCGTACAAATGTGGACTCGGCGTCTCGGTTGGAATGGTACTTCGTGCACAAGAGTTGGAGAGATCTCGAACAGTATACCTTTGTCGTCTGGAACAGCACGAACCGAACAATGTACTCTTCGCTGACAATTACAAATATTTCACAGGATCACCAAGGGTTGTATTTCTGCAAAGTCTATGACCATGAAACATTAATCAATTTCACGAGTGCTTCTCTGGCTTTACAAGCTGTTGAGAAAAATCTGATATGTTCGGCATCTTCCCAACAGGGAAATATCATTTACATGTATGAAGGAGGCAGAGATCTGTCAATTACGTGTAAGGCCCCGAGGATAAGCCCTATTCCTGAACCCCGATGGGAAGCCCTTCACAACACAAGATATCTCTCCAAGGGGCTCCTGAATTTCACGAAACTTGATATCGGTAAGTTAGTTAAATGAACATTTTCCTTTCATATGAATGGTAAATTATAACGCTACAGTGGAGAAAGAATACTTAACCGTCGTCATCTGATGATCACATAATATCATGTGAGTTATCATTGGTCAAAGTGGTGGACAATCGCGGATGATTTGTATGGTGCACGTTCTCTGTTCTGTCCTCTTCGGGTCATTCATTTCGTGGCAGAAATAGGTGCACGTCACGAGCTAAACACCCACGAGTCATAGCCTACAGCCCACGAGTTGTACAACAGTCCTCGCCTTACACACTTATACTAGCTGACAAGTGTAACTGCATCACGAGCTAACGCTATCAAAGTTAACAGCTCATGAGCTCAACTCTAGGTAAAAGATTCCTATGAGCCTGACATTTAAGTTAAGCGCACAAACGTATATGGCGCACCTTACTTGTCTATGCCATGTGGATTCCTTTGTTGTTTGTTCCTATTCGTTGTTTGATGGTGATTTAAGTCTTGAATTTAAGAACAATTTACACATATCAATTTATGTTGAAATCACACAATGCTCACGCGCAAAAGAAAATACTAATAACTAAGCCAGGTGAAGTTTTATTATCAGACAAAAATAAATTAACGACCCGCAAAGTTATTTTTGTCTCCCTTACTGAAAAAAAAAAATGATTTTTTTTTTAAAGAATGTTCAATGAGAGCATACTATGCATGTTAGTTGGTTTTACTTTGATTTCATTTCAAATTGGTTTTCAGGCGGATACAGACAAATAACGACGAATCTCTCATGGGACCCGAAACTTCACGGGGTGATTATATTCTGCTACGGGGAATCGTATTTTGATGCACTCCCAGCTAATTCATGTGTCCTTGGATTGATTAAGGTTGTTCACTTGGCCAGAATTAAGCCAGCAACTCACTCTATCATCCAGGGATTGGTCAACTCCGCCGAATTCCATTGTGAAGTTCGTGGATTGTCATCGTCGTCCTGCTCCTACTCGTGGACATGTGAACCTGAGGGTTTCGTTCACGGCTGCCATAGTGACACCAACAAACTCAACTTGTACAGTAACGCCTCCATACCTTTACCATCACATGATAATCTGTTCAATATCACGTGCAAAGCGGAGTGTGGTAATGACTACGTGATTCCATCTTCAGCAACATTAAACGTGCAAACCTCAGTCGAGTTTGAACCTTCAGGAGAACATGTAAGATCCAGATCTGTAACTTTTTCTTCCGATAAATATGGCTCACAAAATCTTTCGCTTTCTGGAATTTATGATGAACATGGCGGTGCACTTGCTTTCACTTGTTTGTTCTATTCTGAAAAGACAGAAGACCCGTTGTTCAGGTGGTACATAGATGGTGAGCAGCTTTCGGCTAACAGTGGAGTTAACGAGGAAGACCAAGGAAATGCATCCGTAATTCATACATCAAATCTTAGCCACATAACTTTGATTGCTTGCGATGTGGTAATTGAATCTGAAGTGCTGAGAGTGTGGGCTTTCGTTGACGGAATGCATTTGACATCGAGCCCGACAACTGAGCTTTCTAGAATCAAACGCATGTCAACAACAATACCTACGACATTTGCTACGAGTGTACCCACTACATTTAACTTTATTCAGTTTATCAAGGATTATTGGCAAGTTGTTGCCGGAGTTTGCTGTCTATTCCTGGTGTTTCTAATCTCCGTAATCGCATATAATGTCATGTTTCGTCGGTAGCGTTAATCTGATAATATTCGAGACAATATTATACGATGATAAGAAACAGCCAGGCTTTTCATCAGCACCAAAAGAAAGAGGATGTTTAGGACGTAACACATACTTATAAACCAGTGCGGCAATTCATACACCAGGCCTGGAATGACCCTTTTTTCCCACATGCCAATTCTTCAGTTGACCATAACTATACGCCTACTCAGATTCCACAATCCCTTGTATGTTGCTGTTCTCGGTAAGAACCTTCAAATCCCAAGATCGAGTAAGTTGTCAAACATGATTCTCCCATCGTATACAACAATGACTGTTAATTCCTGATAGCGGTTTTCACGGTCATGCTATTGTCGCAAATTTATGTCAGTAAAATTCGGCGAAGAGAGACACACTTACGTCTAGACTGAGGAAGAAGTGCCGAGGCATTTCCTCTAAAAAAAAAAAAAAAAAAAAAATCGAATGCTGCTACAATGTATGACCAATCCGACTTCATTTGACGGACATGATCCTCACAATGAACGCAGCCATCGTCCTTCCTGGAGTGACCACACTGTAAGCTCGACCTTGAACTCCTCGTCGTCATCGTCAGAACTGAAGGATCAGAACCACTCTTCTCATCAGGGCATTGAGGGGAGAGTGTCGCTTGCCCTCAAACCTGTCAACATGACTTAGTCAAGCAAATACCTTGAAAGGAGAGACATTTACTAGAGATTTGAGTCGTCCGTGGGTCTCATCACCTTCACGTTTTCTCTTTCTTGTTTGACGAAACAGCATCAAAGTCTGCAAGATTTCATTATTTAACAGAAGGTGTTTAAAACTGATAATGACAAATCAGGGCATCTATATCAGTGATTGCTGGGATGCACATGTCGTTGCTGTTTTTTTGCGGTACAGTTGCAACTGTACTTGATGTTGCAGTTAACATGAAATGTAGGCCCTATACCTATTGATATAAAATGTTGACTATGACCTCACACAAACTTTACTCAAGCGCTAAACATTCAGGCAATTTTAATATTGATAGGCAATGATTCTAGAAACAAGATATTGTTCATTCTCACCTGATTATAATATATCCATATGTCCGTAGTAAAGTTAGAGGACGTACATGTACATATACGCTTTATTTAAGACGTTAAGTAAGTATTTCATGACGAAGTAATACAAAATATGTACGTTTTACTTAATCACTTTCCTTTCTGATTACATGGAATGTTCGGAAACAGTTAAAAGGATAGGATATGCGTGTTCCATAAGTCTCCATGTTTCTTATCACGAACGATATGTTTACAAAGTGATAAATTTTCCACCCACTTACTCTCTGATAGTATTTGTTATACTATTTTAGCACGGAGCTAAACAGAAGACAATGATAAACACGTACCAATAGTATAAACAGAGTTGAAAATTCTGAAGTGACATGGCAGCTCAATACGGTGTATAATCTGAATAATATAGAGTCTAAGCTTGGTGAAGTAACCTGAAAGACGTATTAGCACTCTAATGAAATACGAGGTAACAATGAATGATGGAAGGTGATCAATTGTCCTGATTAAAGTAGAGAGTTTATGGATTGCATTTTAGTTTCTATTTTTCAACTACATTGTATAGCATTGGGCTGCAGTTTTCGTCAATCCAAAAAGTCCTACACCACCTAAGGCTGAGATAACAATGATCATTACAGCTTTCGGTTGCCGTGACGAGAAAAATGGTAAACTGTATTTCTATCAACAACAATTATTTAACATAATTGGATTTTGATTTGATTTGATTTATTTATTCTCTGTATGCCATTTTTTCAAATACATCAACTTTCTGCAATTTCATTGACAAAGTACAAAATACCGGTAGTATACTTTCAACAATTTTCATCATTTTCATCAATTATACAATACATTTGTAGTATAATTACATGAGTAACATGTTAATAATTTGCATACAGAACGATTGCCAATAATAAGCACAACGCTTGACTGTTTGGCAACCGATAACAAATAAAGAAAAACAAAAGGATCCAACATGATGCTCGTGGAATAAGGGTTAGAGAGAGAGAGAGAGAGAGAGAAGAATGGAAGGGGAGGAGATGATAAAAACCTCCCGATACTAGTCTCGCCAGATCAACTCGACATACCTCTATACCTAGACACATACATACATGCACATTTACTGTATTCATACTAATAAATTACAGTGATTAGGCCTACATATCTTACTCTTTTCGCCTCCTTCTTCCTCTTAGGTGTAACTTTATGCTTGAAAATTATCCAAATGCTTTGTGTGGGTAGGTAGATGAGTGGCCACTTCATCGGGTTAGCACCCTGCTTTGGCGATGAATGTAGAGATATCTTTTACGTGCATGTGTTGTACCTTTTTCACATACGGGAACTCCATTATCCTATCCGAGGGACTAGGTGTTTTGCCTCTTACTAGAGGGGACGGACTGCTTGCACACAACATTGATTAGTGAGACCGAGAATAATACCCAGATCCTTTGGAACTTGGGCAGACGCGCTACCGACTGAGGGTAAAACTGAGGGGGCAAAGAATTCTCGTCAGCCACTAGATAAATTTGAATCAAATTTAGCAAAATCGGGGGATCTCGGCGTCTGGGCACTGACCGAAAGATGACCTATCCACAACGGGACAACTTCTCACCTGTCACAGGCCGGCAGCCGGACGTTGATTGGCTCAATATACAAAATCAGCTTTCATTCATTAATCAGTACTCATTTAATGTCTAATCCACTCATACCTAAGCATCAACCGGAGAGTAACTACCCGTACGAGTGGTGATGGTCGTTTTCCGACGGGTTGTTACTCTGAAATACCACAGATTTTGCATACAATTTGTGTCGAGATGTTCGTTAGCTTATGGTCAGAAACCACCCAAAATTAGCCTGATCGACGACCGGGCTGCGTGTTTTTGCCAATGTCGCCAAGGTCCTGACTGTCGGCCGCCGGGCGCCGTTGTTTCATGGCTCCGTTTGATAGCCGCTGAAGTTTTACCATGACGGAATAAAATTTTCGGTGGCCACTGTCCACTTTTACTCTCCAGCCAAAATATGCTGGTTGCATGTCGCCATCCTTGCACCGGCTTAATAGAGCAGTCGCCGTTGGACGATTTAGGCTTTTGGATTGTGGATCTCGCTTTTGTAGTCGTTCAGGTAAAAATCAAGGGCAACGTTTACCTCGCTGACCTCTCAGATGCAGAGCAAAAAAAAAAAAAAATCGTGGTTGATGGTCAAGGGGCAGTCACATACCCAGGTCGCTCGTGAGAAAATTTTTGGCAGAGAGCGGCCTGCCGCAACGGGTTCACCCACTGGACACCGCAGATGCCCCGCTGATACTGGCCGGCCGCTGGGCCGGTGGCCGGTGGGAGATTGGGTATCGCTTTCGCCTAGATTCAAAGCGGTCGCTGCTTTGAATTGTGACAAATGTAGCGTTCAGCCGAAAGTGAAATAGGGCTATCGTGAATCCGAACATTTGGAGTGATACTCCAAATGTTTGTTATTCCGACGGTTCGTAAGCCCGAATGTGAAAAAAAAAATGAGAAAAAGACGAATTAAAAACAACATATAAACAAAATTCTAAATGTACTTATCAAACCTCAAGACCAATAGATAACGTAAATGGAAGTCATACCGAATGAAGCAAACTCATTGGACGATCAGATGATCGTCCTATGCTATTGCTGTTTTGTTTTTGGCTTCGTTCTGTTTTTGTCTTTTCCTGCTGTTGTCATAGATAAGTTTCAGTTTTACAGGACAATTGTTATCGAGCAGAACAAACAGCTATAATACTTGAACAGTTTTGTGGGGAAAGAAAACCACTATAGAATGTTAACCTTGTGCTCGGTGCTGCAAATAGTTCCAAATCTTTTGAAGTTGATGTGAAAGTACATGAGAGCAAAGACGCATAGCAGAGACGAGTCCTTCCAGTTCAATAGGAGATTGTGCAATCAGTACGCTGTGTTAAACTCTTCGAAATATTTCAGAGTTTCACCATCAAATGTGCTAACGTTTGGGTGTGAAACTGAATGCACCCCTCACTGAGAATGGTATCATCAGAACGGAAGCCAAGACGTGCGGAAGGAACAATCACTGCTTCATAGTAGGTGTGTATGTTGATTTCTGGAGATGTGATCTTGGGCTACGAAGTTTGTTATACACCAGCATTGATCAATGCGTGTTAACGCTGCAACGCAAGACGGTTTACCTTTGTTTGCCACATCATAGAGCGTGTCATACTCAAAATATTAGTTCGCATAGTATTTGGTAATAAAGAAAGCAACAGAACATGGCCTTTAGAACATTCGTTCTACTTCTGACATATTTATATTCCTTTGATCTTGTGATGGGTTCCGCAGATAAAGGATTGGAATCTTCCTCTGTTTTCTTTATTGAACAGCCAAGAAATGTGGTTACTTCTCTCGGGGAAATTGTGGCGTTTGTTTGTTTGTTTGTTTGTTTTTTTGTCAGGCTGGTAACGTCGTCATGGATAGTCACCGTATTAAATGGTACATATGTACTCCGTGCAGCAGGACAAATGGCAAGAATCCGAACAATACACATGTACAGTCTGGAGTACCAAGAGGAAAACAGCGTTCTGGAAAATTCCAGAGGGTTGTATTTCTGCGAAGTCTATGACCATGAAACATTAATCAATTTCACAAGTGCTTCTCTGGCTTTACGAGTGGTTGAGAGAAATGTGATATGCTCGGCATCTTCAAGAAAGGAAAATGTTATTCATCTGTATCCTGGACGTACAGCTTATTGGATCTCTTGTAAGTTTACCAGGGAATTTGATAATCTCGATTGGAAGGCACTCCATTACACTTCAGACATCAACGGGAAGCTTGATTACAACGCGTTTGACAGGGGTAAGTGAGTTAACACAAGAACATTATCACATCAGGTGCGAGCTTCTTTACTTTGTCTTCCTCAACAAATTAAATTTGGTAAGAGTCCCACTGGTTTCTTTTTTTTCGGACATGTTTGTTGATTTACAGATCAGCAGTTGCGATCTTACCAAATTTAAGTGAAGAAACTCGCACCTGAACCTTCACCCCTCTGAATGATATCTTTCTTTCATGTAACATTCGCACCTATTTGTAATTACATCAGATGCTAAAATATAAACAAACCCGAACCTTCACCCCCTCTGAATAATATCTTTCTTTCAAGTGACATCCGCACATATTTGTAATTACATCAGATGCTAAAAAACAAACAAACAAACAAAACAGATGCTAACATACTGCCTTCAACTGAACTTTGAAGAATTTAACTACAGTGCACTTCCGTTATAACGAACACGGTTATAACGAAATTCCGGTTACAACGAAGTAAAGTTAAGGGCCGCAACAGTATCAACTCTATGTATTCTTCTTGTTTATTTATTCGGGTATTACGAAATTTCGATACATTTATAACGAAAGAAAATTGCCGGTCCCAAGGACTCGTTATAACGGGAGTCCACTGTATTCTTTTTTTTTTTTTTTTTGATTTGTGAAGAGGAAAAGTACAAGCTTCCGTGAGACAAATATTGGAGGATATTTCAACTGAACCCGCCAAAATCATTTTCAGATTGGACTGAATTTTGCTTCGATCAAAAAAAAAAAAAGTCTTTTGGAACGCGTTATTATCATGTTCTACCTGGTATATACACACAGTCAAAGAGGTTCTAACATTTTGATTATAAAAACAAAATCTTCTATGAGACCCCTCCCCCTTTTTTGGCTCTAAATTTGACTCTTGGACGTGAGGACTGTGAGTCGCTTTTCTGGATTTTTTCCCTATTTTTTCCATGTATGTATTGAACTATTATTTCTCAAAGTCATAAAAAACTTTACATCTGACCATTAGTTCTAGTAAATCTCTCCTCTACGTCATTAACAACTAAAGTGTGTATATACTTTAACATGTCATAGTTACCGTAAGTAGTGATTCTATTAGCGTAAATGGATTTTCATTTAAGGAAGACACTCTGCTAGATAATTCATAATATACGTGTACAAACAGTTTCTTATATGTTTTGATTTCTGTATTCATATCAGATCGATACAGACATATAAACTCCACCTTGTCATGGGACCCGGAACTCGACAACGTGATTATTTACTGCATTAAGGTCAGCTTCAAAGAGTCTTTTCCGGCCAATCCGTGCGTTTTTGGATTGATTAAGGTTGTTCAATCTGCCGAGGTTAAACCAGCGACTCACTCTATTATCCAGGGATTGGTCGACTCCGCCGAATTCCTTTGTGAAGTTCGTGGATTGTCATCGTCGTCCTGCTCGTACTCGTGGACATGTGAACCTGAGGGTTTCGTTCACGGCTGCCATAGTGACACCGACAAACTTAACTTGTACAATAACAACTCAACAACTTCACTATCACAAGATAAACTGTTTAACATCACGTGTACAGCTGAGTGTAGCAATGACTATGTAACGTCATCTTCAGCAACATTAAACGTGCAGAGCTCCATCGAGTTTGAACCGTCAGGACAACATGCAAGGTCTGTGACTTTTTCATCCAATAAAGTTGGATCACATAATCTTTCACTTTCTGGAATTTATGATGAACATGACGGTGTTCTTTCTGTCACGTGTTCGTTCGATTCCGAAAACACAGAAAACCCATTGTTCAGGTGGTACATAGATGGTGAGCAGCTTTCGGCTAACAACGAAATTAAGCAGGAAGGCCGAGGAAATGTATCCGTAATTCATACATCAGATCTTAGCAACACGAGTTTGATTGCTTGTGATGTGGTAATTGATGATGAAGTGCTGAGAGTGTGGGCCTTCGTTGATGAAATGTATTAAACGTAGAGTACGAAAACTGAACTTTCTTGAATGACTGTTAACAAACGCATGTCAACTACAGACAGCATACTACCTACGACATTTTCTACAAGTCCTCTCACAGCATTAAACTTTGCTCAGTTGATCAAAGATTCCCGTTAAGTTGTTGTCGTGTTGTGCTGTCTATGTCTGGTGTTTCTCCTCGCCGTGATCACATGTAAAGTCATGCTTTGTCCTTAGCGAATCTCTGATGATAATTATAGAGAGATAGCGTCATCAGCAGCACGAGGAGAAGGAAGAATATTACGACGCATATACAAATTTAGAACCCGTTGAGGTAGGACATTAAATGTGGAATGATTTCCTTATTACTTGCCGATTCTCCACTTGACCATGATTTTCAAAGTGCCATTATGTCACTAATCTCAGTAAGAACCATCAAAACCCTGGATCGACTTATGTATCAAACGTGGATTCTTCAGACGTATCTGATTGTGAACACAGCTATAGTGGTTATCATGATCCTATTTATGCATCAAATCTCAGTAAAAAACAGTAAGTCACAGAAGTGCCGGGACAACAAATGCTGTCATGGCCGATGCACCGACAGTCACTGACAGTATATTACGATCATCTTTATGGACTCGTCCATTATCCCTTTTAGAATGACCTCCCTTTTATCTCGTCTTTGGCCCAAACTTTGTCTCCTTAAGTCTTCAAGGAGAATATTCTGTCAGCAAAGAACTTTAAAGGAGGGGCACTACCAGAGAGTTCTTCGTGGGCCTTACTACCTCTACATTTTCTCTTCCATGTATGAAGAAACACCGTCGATGAATCGACTAAGCTTCCACGAATGCATTTACCTCAAAATCACATTTTCTTTGCTCACTTTTCCAATAATACCTGAAAATGAGTTAAAATTGATGCCATACTATATAGACCAAGACGTCGACTCCGTTGCTTCGAGGGAGGAGCCTAACCCGCTTGACATAAACTTTCTGTAGGTTGATAACAGAACAGAGGCAAGCCATTGTAAATATTTCGGAAAAAGTGAATATGATATCGATTTGCGATAGTCTGTTTTCTGTGTTTGTTTGTTTTTTCTTGCTGTGTTTCTTTGTTTCTGTGTTGTTTCCAAGTGGCTCCAGATTCAAAATAACCAGAAGCAGTGGATGGTTTATCATGTTTCAGAGTATATTGTCTACTTCATTCGAGTTTAAAGATAATCACAAGTAATCAGGGCGGTGAGTTGGCTCAGTCGGTAGCGCGTCTGCCTCACGATCACGCGGCCCGGGTTCGAACCCGAGTCTGGACTGAGCAATGTTGTGTGTAAACATACCGTCCCCTCTAGCAAAAGGCAAAACACTCTGTCCCTCGGATAGGACATAAAATGGAGGTCCCGTGTTTGAGATAGTCACAGCTCATGCACGTAAAAGATCCCGCTTCATTCATTCATCGCAAAGAGCAGGGTGTCTAACCTGGTGAAGTGGTCCCACCCCACATCCAACTTGACCCCATGGAAGACCAGCTTAGTGTAGCTGAATATGGGCTATCCAGCCCTCTTCACAGATGGAAAAATGAACAACAACAACAACAGCAACAAGTTTGAAGAACAATACTATACTGTCTTAACAATACTGTTAGTATTAATAAGACACATAGTAAATTGGGCATCAATATTATTGAACAATGAAGAAATCAAGTGATTAGTAGGAGTACATTATTAAATGCTACCATCTGGCAGAAAATAAGCAGGCCGGCAAGAATCTGATCTATAGAGCGAGCTACATTCACGTCTGTATAATTTCATGATCTCCATTATGTTTATCTCTTTGTATAAACGAATTATATTTGCCGACGCATTAATTTCCGTATAGAAATTGATTGCTAGGATAAGAAGATGCTGTTAAAGGACAAGTTCACCTTCATATACATGTGGATTGAGTGAAGGCAACAATTTTAGTAGAACACATCAGTGAAAGTTTGGGGAAAATCCGACAATCCGTTCAAAAGTTATGAATTTTTAAAATATCTGTGCAATCACTGCTGGAGGAGAAGACTACTACAGTGTATGATGTCACATGCGTACAACGATATAAGGAAAATAAAAAGAGAATTTCACAAAACTTGACTTTTTGAGTAAAGTACACATTTCTTTGACTTGTTACTGACTTATGTTAGGGGTAATATTATTCCCCCTGACTTCTGAAAGAGAGAAGTCGAGTGTTCTTTTATTATGTGAGAAAAGTGAGAATATCTTAAATTTTCTTTCTACTTTCTTAATGTAGTTGTACTCATATGACATCACAAGCTATAGTAGTCTTCTCATCCCGCCGTGACTAAGCAGAAACTTCAAAAATTCATAACTTTTGAACGGATTGTCCGATTTTCCTCAAACTCTCATTGATGTGTTCTACTAATATTGCTGCATTCACTCAACCCACATGTCTGTGAAGGTGAACTTGTCCTTTAAGTTGTCACATTTTTTGATGCGGAATACATTGTAATCGATGTTGCAGATGGAATAAAACGTTGCTGGTTAAAAAATGAAATGTAGATAATTACCTTACGTAACAATACGAAAGCGTATAAGTGAAATATCTAGTCAATTTTAATGTTAATAGACACATATCCTGGAAACAAGCTTTTATGCAGTCTTACCTGATTATTTACAGTAGATATCCATAGTTAAATAAGAGGACAAAATAAGTGTGTGTACAATGACCTTGTGTCCATATACAGGTAGTCCAAGTTTATACGTTAATGAAGTACAAACTTGTTTAACGATAAAATGATAAAAACGCGTACATATTACTTAAAGCGCTTTACTTCTTGTTACATGTGCACGCTACATTGTGCCTGGTACTTGTAATTTTTAATTTCATTTAGAAAATATGAGGTACAGCAGAACAGGATCTAGAGGGGGGGTTGGGGGTTGCAACCCCCCCCCCCCCCAAAAAAAAAAAAAAAAAAAAAAATCGGGGACCATTTTTTTTTTATCTCATCTTTTTTTTAACTTGTAATTTTTTTTTCTATTTATGTATCTGTTTTATTTTTTATTATTATTATTATTATTAGTGGTGGTGTTTTAGATGCAAGAAAATGCCATTTTCACACACAGATTTTCAAAAATTCTCCCAACTGTGGGAGGGGGACACCCCCCTCCCACACCATCCCCCCCCCCCTCGCTCGCTCCCTCGCATACCGCCCCCAACCCCACCCCCCCCCCCTTCATAAAAAGCTAGATCCGCCCCTGTACAGAGAAAGCACGGATTAGAGTTAGTCGAGAAAATAGTGTTATAAAGTTTCATAGGGTGGCAGAATACACTGTTAATATGAAAGTCAATTTTGATTTTACTATAATACTGTCACACGTGACTCAGTTTATGTCCTGATAAAGCTGGCATTGCGCCTTTACATGGTTGAAAAGAGTATATAAAAAAAACTAGTGTTATAAATGCTAGCGCATTAGTCATGTAAATAAATACCTGGACTAAAGAAGATATAAGTAATTGGGAGAGCTAAGGGGTAAAGGGAGACGAGGGGATTCGTGATGGAAGTGACTATTATGCCATTGGCTTGTGGTAGAATGATTCGGGGCTATCTTCATGGAATGTATAAGAAGGACAAGTCCCTGAAAACAAGTAAAGTTCCATATCAGATGTAAAGAGGAGTTAAAACAATGTAGGTATATGGCACAATGCAGACTGTAATAAAGTCAAAACATTGGTAGAAACTTTGGTTGGAAGCCTTGGTTAGTATATACAACATTATAGAAGGGTGTTAAACGTGATATAAAAGTGAAAAGCTAGAATGTAGATATATATTCGGATGACTTAGATCGGAAGCACCAAATAATCCATCTCATCTATTAGAATGCTATCGAAATGTTTAATCACTAAATACCTGGAAACACATCGACTTGTCTTCTGAATTGGCATTACATTGTATTAATTGTTGCTGAGCGAGTTTTAAACCTATTTACCTCCTATAGCACTAAAGGCTGTACAGTGTCTGGTTTTCTAACGGTAAAACCAATACAACCATTTAATTTCGTCTGCGCACAAAATTATCAAAATCTATACCAGTTCTCGATATTAGCGGTGTCCCGGAGCCACTTAAATTGTTGCCAAATTTATCCTTTGGTGGCCCGATCGTGCAAAGAAAAAAAAAATCAAAATGGATTGTTGCTTAGGCTTTTATTTCGGGGCACTACATGCAATGACATATCTGTATCGGGCCACCAAAATCAAAGATTTAAAGATTTTAGTGGCTTAAACAGGCCTCCAGAAAAAGAAAAAAAGTTAGGGTCGTATTTTGCATTCCCCATGTTTGCTGCAGCAGTTAGGAATGGATGTGTAGTTTCTGAAATTTTGTTAGGTTAAAAGCCTATATATAACATTAATTTGCATGCAGTACAGAGGAAAAGATGCTATAATTTATAGTTTTAGTTATTATCATTCGTTAAAACTACAACCATCGTTATATCAATTTAGAATTCAGAATTAGTTCATAGTTTTGTTTTATTTTATTTTTATTATGGTTGGTTGAAGCTATACAAAAGTCGTACACATGCAACGTTACGCAGGCGTCACACAGTTCCGAAATTTAGCAAAGATGGACACCCGACAAAGAAATAAACGTTGTTTAAATTTTTGCTCTGATCATATAAAGCTCCTGTCTTTTTCGCGAGGGCACCTTGAGCCATCATGACCGCCAATGGAGTTTCTCCGGCTCCGGCAGCAACTTCGTGAGCGGCGTCGAAATCTTTTGCAACCCCCCCCCCCCCCCCCCCCCCAAAAAAAAAAAAATAGCCTGAAGATGTTGAAAAGGTTCATTTTGTTACACACTTCCCCCCCCCTCCCCCCCCCCCCCCCCCCATCGTGGTTCGGGTGTCATCATGTGACCTTCTGTAAGCATTGCATTTGCTTCAGTTCTTGATTGGCGTTTAATCAACTGTCAACTTCGTGCGACTAAACTGAAAATTGCCATTTATTATAATTCGTATATGGCCAACTTGTGTCCATTCCGGGTCAGCGTGACGCCAGCCTTAAGGACCGATTTTTTTTTTTTTTGTTTTTGTTTTTGTTTTTTGTGTTGTGATTGGCACCACCACATAACCAATAAAAACACACACAAAAAGTGCTTAGTGATAACTAGATTATAGTCTAGTACATAAAAGACTGAGCGAATTGCTTTGTGCAGTGTGATTGATTTAGCCATAAAAATATTGTATATACAGCTATATATTTTGTCTATTCACATGGACGCATAATCACACTCACGAGTTACTCCAGTATAGGTTTTTGGCCCATTTCGAGTTTGTTTGACACAGGCCATGCACACACACACACACACACACATACAGTACACACAGTACACACAAACATACACACACAACCAATATAATGCAAGCGATTCTTTGTTTGACACAGGTCATGCACACACACACAGTGTGTATGAGTATATTATACGAATAATTTATGAGTTGTGAGTGCATAGGGCACGAATATCGCACGAGGCGCGAGATAAGCCACTGGTCTATTCAACAAGGCGCGTAGCGCCGCGTTGAATAGACCAGTGGCGAATCTCGCGCCGAGTGCGGTATTACGTGCCCCATTGCACGAACAAAATCATAAATTATTCGTTTTATACAACACCTTGTCCACAATCACAGTACTAAATTAGTGACCGCTTACTCAGGAAGGCCCAAAAATAAATGTAACATCAGGCAGAGAATTGTAAACCACCCTGTGTACTGCTTTCAAACACTCGTCATGATTCGACCACGACACAGGAATCACAAACTCCGCAGGGTCTATACCCATTATACGCTTACGTTAGATCGAGTTAGGCCTGACTGTTAGGCCGATCTGAGATGTCGGTACATCTAGTAGTAGGTCTAGACTTTGTCTATTTCCGAAAATGATTTTGTATAAAAACACAGAAAAATAATCAAATTACGGTTTCTCAACTTGAAATGAAGTCTTGATTTTGGGATCACTGTGGTCCACGTAGTAGATCAGAGTCAAAAGTAAAAACACAGCTGCAGGAGGTGTAAAGGCCGCGCGCGATACATGCAACTAGCTAGGTAAAGTAGCTGCGCGTACACGTTAACGTTGCAGTACTCCGCCGCGCCTGGTATGGGAGACTTACCGGCAGCGCAGCGCAGCCGGCCAGCACGTACAATACACAAATATACCAGGCCTGAGAGGCTCTGGTTGAAACTATGCGCATGAGGTGACTTCAGTAGCACTATTTTCTGAGGGGCGCAGCCCCGAAGAAAATAGTGCTACTGAAGTCACCGAAGGCACATAGTTTCAACCGGTGCCTCAAAAAAATGGCCTGGTATATTTGTTTTATATCCCTCCCAATGAATTTAAGAGTATTCGACTGCTGGTATTCTGTAATTTACCTCCTTTTTTAAGGGCATCTTGCTTTACTCTTTTCAAGAAGATTGACAAGTCATTCACGCTCGGGAAAGCAGTTCAGCAGGAGTGCAGCGCGTATGCGTACTATGAAGAGACAACTGCGCGCTCAGCCGCTAAAGTGTACTCGGTGCATTGCTGTACAACGTACTAGTATACAAATGATGCACAGGATAGAGTGCGTTAGTGTAGGCGTAGTGCACTCGAGGGTATTTACAATTGTGAAACATGCACTCGGCTTCGCCTCGTGCATGTTTCACAATTGTAAATACCCTCGAGTGCACTACGCCTACACTAACGCCACGAAATAATCCTGTGCATCATTTGTTTTATAAAATGGGTCGAAAATTCGAAAACTAACATCATTTTTCAGCGTTTTTCACGTTCCTTTGTGGGTCAAGACGTCCGAAGATGTTCGTCCCAAACTTTTACGCACGTCGCACTCGCGGAAGTCCCGCACATACAGTAGAAGTATAATGGGGGGGTTGGGTTTCCGGACACCCGCATGAAAACTTACTTATTTTACATAGAATATGCACCCTTTACCTTAAAGACTTGATATAGACTCCTCATATAGGCCTACTAGACAACATACTCTGAAAACGGCGTGAGAATTAACCTGCTAAATCGTTGGATTTGCTCTTCAAAGTGACTCCATGTACGCGTCCGGTCCCATAACGCTTGGTCTACTGTACTGTACAAAGTGTGCGTACCTGTATACAGTACTAGTATACGTACGTACGCCACATATGTTATGCACAAGGGAAGACAGGCCGGCCGGCCGGCAGCCCGAACTAGAAGTTGTTTACAGGATTGACAGCGCGTACGCGTATGCATGCAATTCATCAAAGGAGCCGCCGCGCGCACAGACGATCGGCAATCTACCATAGGATTACAGGCAGTGCAGTTGTACTGAAGTAAAGGAAGGAGGTGTGTCTCATTTCAGCGCTTCCTATTGGCTACATTCTTGAACCCATTTTATAATACTGGTAAACATGCGAAAACTGCAAACTCACTACGCGCTTCATACATGCAAAACGCCTCCGATCTGTCAACAAGTAGGCCCTACGTTGGTGCCGGTCATGCGTGCTCGAGCTGATCAACGATGTGACTGTGAGCTGCAGTTGATTGTGTTTTCTGTCGTCTTTCTAGCTGTCTGTACATGAATATGGACTATCATTTCCTGTTAAAAATGCAAGTATACATTGTAAATTTGGGTAGCATTCAGTAACAGCGAGTCTAAGGTTAGATTAGATTCTAGCAGTTACGAGTTAAAGCATCGAGTGCCACTGTAAATTCGTGTTCTAAACGTAAACAGTTAACATTAGACTCTAACTCGTTAGACACTCTAAAAAATAATTAAATTATTAGGATGAGATTACAGGAACTAGGGTCTACTGTTAAACAGGTAGAACTAACGTCAGGCTTAACTAGATCTAACTTGCGCTAACGTTAGAAATAATGGCATAAGCAGGCCTACTATCTACTGCAGTTTGTCAACATCTTTTGGGTGGGTCGCTCGAGTTAGCGTACTGCGAGACCAACTTAGTTTCAAACGGCGAAGCATGAACTCCCCAAACTTCGACAGTCCTACACTGGGATATAGGCATAGACACTACCTCAAATCTAGCATACCGTAGTTAGGGGATCATACTTTGGGTAGCATTCAAATCCTTTGAATGACCTTCTATTGGCATATATCTCTAACCTAAACGGTTACGAGTCACGACATGCATCTTCAAAACCAGGGCCAAATGAGACTGGCCTAACCAACGTTCGTTAGATATAAGAATAGATCTAGGCCTACGGTACGTCGAAGAGCCCTAGCTTGCTTATTGTTGTTGTCTAATTATAGATCTACGATATCGCCTACTCTGTTGTAACGTAATACAATGCCATGAACATCTTTTTAGGTAGAACGAGGGCTTCATAAGAGTCTCTCTGAGTCTCTCTAACGTTACACGTATTGAGTGTATGCGTGCCTTGTGGTTCTCGCGAAGTGAAGGCGCCGCAATACCCATTCATTTGTACATGAAATCTCTCGCGAAGTGAAGGTGCTGCGATACCCATTCATTTACACGTGAAATATTTCGCGTCGCGACGCGAAGCAAAAAAGGCGCGAAAATCACCAGCGTGGTATAGTTTTTACCATTTCCCTAGGGAGTATAGTCTTTTTCGCGCACTTGTATGGTAGAATTATGTTTTGTTGTTTACAGTGCTCTCGACCAATCAGAGGACGAGATGCATTTTGTGAGGGATATAATGTACACTGTAGTTTGCTGGCGCTTTGCTACGGGTGGGTGTGAGCCACAGAACTCTGTGAGCGGCCATGCATTAGTAGCCCCCCGCGAAGCCGTGCTATAGTACCTTCGAGCCATGCAATAGGCCCATGCCAGGGGCCTATGGTATGGCTGTCACTCTCAATGAGTTTGATAGGTACACTGTATTTTCTATTGAATGTCATGTGACATGTTCTTGGCCAATCACAATTCGACATCATTCTGAGGTGTTGTATAAATGAGTATGACATGTGTATATAACACATATTATAACACCACAGATTCTGTACACAATCTTAGGAGAGATGTTCGTTAGACTATGGTCAAAACACCAAAAATATGCCTGCTCAGGGACGGAGGGCGAGTTTAAGGGATGGCTAGTAACTGATCAGTGGGAATCAGTGGGAATGCTGGGGTATGCTTCTTCCAGTCCTTGTGGGATTCATTTAAGAGTACATTATATATCTATTGTTGTCTGAAAATTGTTTGCTTCAGAATGGTCTCATATTCAAGTAATGTGCAGTTTAATGTTTCCAGGTTAGCATGCCTGTACAGTGACGGGGCGATCGTTAACGGTCCGTTAACGATCGTCCCGTCACTGTACAGGCATGCTAACCTGGAAACATTAAACTGCACATTACTTGAATATGAGACCATTCTTATAGTCTCCGCAGAACTGTGGTGTTTTAGTGCCGGTGGGGTATCGTCCGGTTGTCGGTGGGACATTGTTTGGTCACTATTATACCCCGACGCCAAGCGGGGACGATCTCCAAATTTTGCAAAACTTTGAGCTAAAATACTGTAAATCGGCTATCGACAGACGAGAAATAGACGGGACATCGCTTGGGCATCGCTGGCCCTAAATTCTAGCGGCTCCCAGGCAGGCAGCAAACAACACGGATGAGTTTTGACCACGGCGTTAGTCCGGAAGTGCGGTGTTCTTACGGAAGTTCCCCCCCCCCCCCCCCCCCCGATGTAATAGGGAGAAATAACACGGAGAGAGGAATAATAATAATAATAACAATAATAATAAAAATAATGATAATAATAATAATAATGATAATAATAATAATAACTATTATTCTTATTATCATTATTATTACTACTACTATCATCATAACAACAACAACAACAATCTCAAACTCACTTATTACACAAACTCGGCCAACAGATAACGTTATAAGAGGAAAAAGAGGTCAAAGCGATTTCATTTGTTCATTTATTTATTTTTTTCTATTTTCAAGAGAAATATAAATATTTTACAGAAATTGAATGCATACATTGCATCACAATACAATGATAAAAGATTAGTTAACAAAATATTTTAAGTATGCGGAAAAGCAGGAAATGGGGAGGTATGCTTAAAAGCAGTGCATGTTGGGTGCATTCACCCACACGTATATGCAATTATAATGATTGATATAATGTTATACATAAAAAGAGGAAGTACAAAAGAAACTAAGATATGTAGAAACCTAACCCGAGACAAAGACCCTGGATAAATCCGTACATAAAGTCGCTGTCATGCAGGAAGAGAAAGGAAAGAGAAAGAGAGGGTGTGTGTGTGTCTTGTGTGTGTGTGAGAGAGAGAAACTTATACGTGGTGTGGAGATAAAAGATAAAAAAGATAGAAGAAGACTATAACAAAGCGAGAGGTAATGGATGGTTGGAACCTCTCAGCAGTGATTGCTTGATTTCAAAAGAAAATAAAGTGGCATTTTGAGAATTAAGAATGAATTGAAAATACATGTACTATAATGATATTGAAAAAAATATATATTCTATTGGCTACTATCAATGGCAGCCGGCAGGCTGAATTGTGGACATGTTACATGAATCAACATAAATACCCAAATATGTACAAAATAGTAAAAGGTACATGCAGATTCTTTTTGTATCAAGATTATGATTCTAACTCCACTATTCTCACTTCCATAAATAAGCATTATTTCTTATTTACGACACTACTCAACTCACTATTCAACTTCTTTCTCATTTTCTTCTTCCTTTCTCTCTTTACCCCTCAGCTTTTACTTTCTTCTTCTTCCAAGTATGCGGAAAAGCAGGAAATGGGGAGGAATGCTTAAAAGCAGTGCATGTAGGGTGCATTTCCCCACACGTAATACAACAACTATGATGATTGATATACTGTTATACATAAAAAGAGGAAGCACAAAAGAAACTAAGATATAGAAACCTAACCCGAGACAAAGACCGTGGATAAATCCATACATAAAGTCGCTGTCGTACAGGATGAGAAAGGAAAGAGAAAGAGAGTGTCTGTGTGTGTCTTGCGTGTGTAAGAGGGAAACTTATTACGTGGTGTGGAGATAAAAGATAAAAAAAGATAGCAGAAGACTATAACAAAACGCGAGGTTATGGATGGTTGGAGCCGCTCAGTAGTGATTCCTTGATTTTAACAGAAAATAACGTGGGATTTTAAGAATTGAGCAGTTGAGAATGAATTGAAAATACATGTGCTATATGGTATTGGAAAAAAAATTTATTGGCTACTATCAATGGCAGCCAGCAGGCTGTATTGTGGACATGTTATATGAATCAGCATGAATACCCAAATTTGTACAGAATAGTAAAAGACACATAGAGATACAAATATCAAGATTATGATTCTAACACCACTATTCTGATGACCATAAATAAGCATTATTACTTATTCATGACATAGTCAAGAATTATTCCCTTTAAATTCAACTTGTTTCTCATTTTCTTCTTCCTTTTCTTCTTTCCCCTCCTTAGCCTTTACCTTCTTCTTCCACTTCTCATCCTTCAAACTCATCCTATTCCCTAAAATAATATTCAAATTAACCCTTCGAGTTCCCCGTACTCATCATTCATGGGCTAACAGAGCTTTCACCCAGTCTGGCTCTTCTCTCTGGAACTCATTGCCTTTTGAAACTTTCCCTCTGTTCAAGAGGGAACTACAGACCTTTTTATTTCAGTAACTGTGCTTTCTTTCAATTGGGATCTTTTCCTGAATGTAGCAATGTGAGAGGAGGTCTTATTCGTTTCTGCGCCAGGAGTGCCACTGTGTGACAGATATGGCGCATTACGGTACAAGACTCCATTATTGTTATTATTATTATTATTATTATTATTATTATTATTATTATTATTAATATTATTATCATTATTGTTGTTGTTATTATCATTATAGTTTTCTATGATCATACATAAAACCACCATTAACACTGTTACTATAATAATAATATCATATTCAGCAAAAATATATCATTACTACACAAAATATCGTGTTCATAGCAACAAAACTAATAAAAAAAAATCCACTGAAAAGCTAACATATCTCCCATTACACAGAACATAAACTTAATGACATATAGTGCAATTGACAAGATCAGAAAAGTTTGCTTGAAACTAATACACGGATTTTGGCAGATGGAAAAAAAATCAAAATCATGAGATCAAAAAAAAAGATGAAGATTTAGCTTTTATCTTTAGCGAGATATATTTAGAAATTACTCTACGAGATGTCAAAGAGCATGCAATTCTCAGGGGTATCAAAAGTTTATATGGTGAAAATCGGTTTTGAAATGGCTGAGATATCCAAAAACAAGGCGAAATAAAGACATCCTAATAAAAGGCATGGCCTGTCGCTTTTTTTTTTTATCATCATTTTTTATTTTGTTGGATATCTTGGCCATTTGAAAACCAATTTTCATCTAATAAACGTTGAATCCTTCTTAAAATTATACATGCTCTTTCATTTCCTAAGAGGTTTCTCATTATCGCGCTAAGGAATTTTATAAACCTGAATCCATACCTCAACCAGTACAGTACAGTCCCTTTAAACTTATTTTCTATATGAGATACTATTGTTTATATAATGATTTTCGAACTTTCTCCTGTCCTGACGATGGACTGGCTTTACGCAATAGTCACAGACCTATCATTTTCCCTTTTTCTCCCTATTTTTTGTTCTTTCTTTCTCCGCCCTTCTGCCTGCTCTTTGTTGTGTTGTAATGCCATTGTGTCATTACTTCTTGCCATAACAATGTGTCTTTTGTTTACCTATATTTGCATTTTTCATTTGCTTGCACGACCAACTGTGTGTATATGTACTGTTTATTGTTACCGTATTTTCCTGGTAAACACGGCTAAATGGATATTGTCTGGATATTCCTGCAATTTTGATATTGACTTTTTTTTTTCAAATTCGTATTTTCTTTTTTGCGACTCAAGTACTGTTGCCAATTAATACTATTGCATACTTTTATTATAACAGTTAACAAATGCTTTTATTCAACGCAAATACACTTTGGATACTATGTATTATGCATATTGTTTACCGAGGGATCCACGTCTACAAGCAGTGCTTTTTAGTATATTACTACTTTTTGCATTGCTTTACATCTTAATGTTATTTCTACAACGTGTACGTTGTTTACTTTATACTATTGTACTTTCATTCTCATGTACATTTAGTACTATTCTTTATAGTGTGTATACGTCTTTACTTTTTGCTTGTATACTTTGTATAATTGCTTTTTTGTTCGATTGAATTAAAGCAATTGAATTGCATTGAATTAAATGAAACAAACTGAGTTGATGTTTTAGTAGGTCACTAAACCTATGCTATTGCTCTTTATTTTTGCTTCGTTTAGTTTTCTTCTTTTTTTCTTCTTGCTGCTGTCACAGATAAGTTTCAGTTTTAAAGGACAATTGATATTGATCGAATGGATAGCCATACTTGAACAGTTTAGTGGGGAAGGAAAACCACTATAGAATGCTACCCTTGTACTCTGCTCGCCACGTGATTTCAAATCTATGGAAGTTGAAGTGAAAGTGATAGAAGCTTGGACGCACAGCAAAGACGAGTCCTTCCAGTTCAATAGGAGATTGTGCAATCAGCACTCAGGGTGAAACTCTTTGAAATATTATACAGCGTTTCGCCATCAAACTGTGCCAACCTTTAGCTATTTTAAACTAAATACACCCCTCACTGAGAATGGTATCTTCAGAACGGAAGCCAAGATTTGCGGAAGGAACAATCACTGCTTCATAGTTGTGGTGGCTTCTAGAGATGTGATCTTTGGCTACGAAGTATACATCGACGCTGCAACGCAAGACGGTTTACCCATCACTGTCACAAAGAACAAGGGTTGTTTATTGTCAAGCATCATACTCATTCAGAGTATTAAAGTCCGTACTTGGTAATCATTACCAGAGGAAAAAAAAATGGCATTTAGAGCAGGTCTTCTACTTCTGAAATGTTTATATTTCTGTGATCTTGTGACGGCTTCGACAGATCAAAGACTGGAAACTTCGGCCGTTTTCTTTCTTGAACAGCCAAGAAATGTGGTTACTTCTCTCGGGGAGATTGTGAACTTTGCCTGTCTGGCTGGCAATGTCGATATCAGCCGTCATCGTATTAAGTGGGACTCTGTGCAAAATAGATGGCAAGATCTCGAACAGAACACATTTACCGTCTGGAATACCAACGAGAGGAGAACAGCCTACTCTACGCTGATAATTCCAAATGTTTCAGAGGATCACCAAGGGTTGTATTTCTGCGAAGTCTATGACCATGAAACATTAATCAATTTTACAACTGCTTCTCTGGCTCTTCGAGCGGTGAAGAAAAATCTGACCTGCTCAGCATCTTCCCGACAGGGAAATGTTATTCGTCTGTATCCCGGACGTGCAGCTGAGTGGATATCTTGTAAGATTCCCAGGGGTTTTGATGAACTCTCTTGGAATGCACTCCATTACACTTCAGACATCAACAGGAAGCTCGATCACAACAGGTTTGATAGGAGTAAGTTTGTTCACACGAGAACATTCACACATACATTGCATTTGTGACCGTGCATCACAAAACGAACAAAACGTCGCACCCCTTGATTTTACATGAGGACTCAAAAAAGTGAAATGGGGCAACCGAGTCAATCTAGAGTAACAGAGTTTTTCATATATTCTGAAAGAGCTATCCTTGTTGACTGATGTAAATTCTTCTCAATCATCCAGTCGAAGTACAAGATCAAAGAGTAATTGAATCAAGAAACTGGAAATAAACTCATTGTTGCGACGTTTCACCAATTATCAATTGGGTTCTTCGGGCGAATGAAGCTCCCGATGATGGAATGGCCCTTAAATAGTGAAGCCAATTGATAATTGGCGAAACGTCGCAACAGTGAGTTTATTTCCAGTTTCTTGATTCAACTAATCTTTGGGCTATCCTTGTTCTACGTTATTCTTCAGTTTGGAATCATATATGAATGGGAAAGTGTGTTTTGAACAGTTTTTCTACAACTTTTTTTTTTTTTTTTGGGGGGGGGGAGAGTAAAATGATCACCTATGTATTAGAAGCCTCCTTTCATTTTTCTAAAATCCTTTGCATACTCTTTACTTTCAAGTTTATAACGTTTAACATCCTTTGCATACTCTTCACTTTCAAGTTTATAACTTTTAAAAGGATAATACTACTGTTTTTAAAGTTGGCATTAATTATGAACAGAATGTGTTAATAGAACATGCTCGATTTCAGCTTAATCTAATAATCCCTTCATTGTTGTTGGTCAGGTTGTTTACATCCTGTGTTCTGTCCCTCTCATCACACAGCTAGCACGGCTTGGTAAAGATTAAGCGCTTGAATAGACCCTGTATTTCAGAGCCTTTTTTCTCAGTATACACTGTTCCAGAGTGTGTGTTTTCTTTTTAGTATTTAGATAGGTTAGGAGAGTCCATTTGAATTGAGTTATACATCATTTTAAAGCTTAGAGTCTGCTCTTTAAGAATCTGCCCTTACCTAAAAATTCATGTCTGGCAACTTTTTGTGGTTTTGTGATACAGGGTCACATTTGTAATTACATCAACCGCTATATGGCAGATCCCATTATTCAAGGTGTCTTTGAAGAAGTGAAAATTCACTCTAATTCTAAAAAATAATCACGACTACAGTATCTTATCCAGTATTGACAATACTGTATATATTTTGATATCTATATTTGTTTTCAGATGGATACAGGCACAAAAACACAACGTTGTCGTGGGACCTGGAGCTTGACAATGTGATTCTTTACTGCACCGGGCTCAGCTTCGAAGAGTCTTTTCCCGCTAACCCGTGCGTTTTTGGATTGATTAAGGTTGTTCATTCTGCCAAGGTTAAACCAGCTACTCACTCTATCATCCTGGGATTGGTCAACTCCGCCGAATTCCTTTGTGAAGTTCGTGGATTGTCATCGTCGTCCTGCTCGTACTCGTGGACATGTGAACCTTTCTTTGACGGATGCCATAGTGATACCGACAAACTCAACTTGTACAATAACGCTTCAACACCTTTACCATTACAAGATGACCTGTTGAACATCACGTGTACAGCTGAGTGTGTCAAAGGCTACTTGACTTCATTTTCAGCAACATTAAACGTGCAAAGCTCTAACGAGTCTAAATCCTCAGGAGAACGTCCAACACCCGTGACTTTTTCTTCCGATGAATTTGGCTCACAGAATCTTTCGCTTTCTGGAATTTATGATGAACGTGGCGGTGTTCTTGCTTTCAAGTGTTCGTTCGATTCCGAAAACAGAGAAGAGCCGTTGCTCAGGTGGTACATAGATGGTGAGCTGCTTTCGGCTAACAGTGGAATTAACAAAGAAGATCAAAGGAATGCATCCATAATTTATGCATCAGATCTTAATCACACGAATTTGATTGCTTGTGATGTGGTCATTGAAGCTGAAGTGCTAAGAGTGTGGGCTTTCGTTGATGAAATGCATATGATATCGAGCACGACAATTGAACCTTTTGGAATGACTGTCAACAATGAATTGTCAATTGCAGATTCTATACCACCTACACTATTTTCTACAGGTACTCCCACAACATCACACTTTATTCAGTTTATCAAAGATTCTTGGCAGGTAGTTGTCGTCGTGTGCACTCTATGTTTGGTGTTTTTATTCGCCGTAATCGTATGTAATGTCATATTTCGTCGGTGTCGAAGCTGTAATGATGTACGAGATGACATAAATTCAATAAAGAGCCAGCGTCATCAGCAGCACGAAGAGAAAGAAGAATACGACGACGTATATTTAGAACCCAGTGAAGCAGGACATACAAGGGAAACGGATTTTTTATCTCATGCCGATTCTCCAGCTGAACATGATTACGCTGACGTAGATTATCAGAGTCCCTTCTATGTCACGGACCTCAGTAAGAACCGTGAAAACCCAGGTTCAACCTTTTTGTTAAATGTCGGGTCTTCAGATGTAACCGACTATGAATACGCCTTTACTGGTTATCATGGCCCCATTTATGTCACAGATCTCAGTAAGAATCGAGGAAAATAGTCACGCTCAATACTCAAAAGAGTAGAAGAAGCGCCGATCGACGCATCGCCTAGCACTCTTTATAACGAATGCAATCATGACCAATCCAGCCCTACTTCACCGACAATATGCGGAACTGAAGGATGCAACCCTTACAGTGGACGCATCCGTCGTCCTTCTCGGAATGACCTCCCTCCAATATCGTCCTGGAACTCCTCGTCGTCATTACCAGAACTAAATCTCCTCTACCCTTCCCGTCAGTGCAGTCCCAGTACTAAAAGCAAAGCCTACAAAGCTCTTGTTCGACCGCATCTTGAATACGCATCTGCTGTCACAGATCCACACCAGGTCAAGTACATTCAGATGTTGGACAAATTTCAAAGAAGAGCTGCTCGCTTTGAGGTCAATGACTACAGGCGGAAATCCAGTGTTACTGCAATGATGAAACATTTGGAGTGGGAAAGTCTAGCTGACAGACGACTCTATACCAGATTGAGCCAGTTCTACCTAATTCACAAGGGAGAATCCCCAGTTACATTAACCAAGCTTCAATCCAGAAATTCCGCTCAAGTCGGCGTTTTACACCAGATGCCTACAATATAATTGAGTCCAGAACTGACAGGCATTTGTACTCTTTTCTGCCCAGAACCATACGGGACTGGAATGATCTTCCCTTTGCCATTACATCAATGCCATCTCTAGACAAATTCAAAGCCGCTTTAAATAAGTTGTAAGTCATATCTGCACCCGACCACAGCATCATGGAACATTCGTTCTGTTGCTGTGTATCTGTGATGATGGTGATGCTATCTCTTAGCAGCTCAAGGGAGAGTTATCGCTTACCCTCAAAGCTGTGGAAAATGCTTTAGATGAAGAGGTACTAACAGTTAAAGTTTCGGTGATCTTTACAAATCAACAATTCTATCTTCCTCAAATGGGGAAACTGCAAAGTCAGGTATCGACTGAAGTGGCAAAACTGCATGGACCCCAACAGGAGATTAAATGTGAAACGATAAACCACGGAGTCCATACAAACGAGACGGTTGCTTGGAGGGAAGAAAAGAGGATACCAAAACTCGCTTGATAAAAACTTTTTGTAGGTCGATAAAAGGACAGAGACAAACCATTGTAAACATTCGAAAGAGTTAAATAAAATGTCGGTTAGTTGGTGGTTATTTTTTCCTTCAGGTGTTCCTCTGTTTATTTGTTGATTTTTTTGTTAGCTCAAAATTCGAAATAACCATAAACAGGGATCTTTAATTATGGTTTAGTGTATACAAGGTATCTTGTAATCTTAACGCGGTTTTCTTTATTCGAGCTTATAATCAAGAGTTGATATAACAAGTATCTATTGATATAACACAATTGAAATTGGGTGTCAGTTGCACATTGATGAGAGCACAAACAATTTATAGGAACACATTCTTAATTACAGTCTGGCAAAGCCATATATGTACAGGCTTATCTGTAAGAAACAAATAGAGCGAGCTATCCGCATGATTTAATGATCACACTAGTTTCCGTAGGAAACGATTGTTATAGGATGAAGAATTCGATGTTTGATACCTTACTATTTACATATAGCCCGTAGATAAGTAAGAGGACATAATAAGTACGTAAGTGTGTGCGCACATACACATGATTTTTTAATGATAGAAAAAAATGATACACAATTGTACATACAATTGACATAAATCCTATATATTTAACAGGGTTTTACCTTCTGATTACGGAGTATACAGTAAGAGGAAAGAATAGGTTAGGCATGTGTCGTAAGTCTCTAGCTTTCCCTTAATGTTTCCAAACTGGCAAACTTAGGACTTATTTACTTATCGTTTCACTTAATTCTATTGTATTTGTATATAACGGTATATTATTAAGTTGAAAATGTGCTTTTCAATGGGGCTCTATTTGAGCAAACACATACGCATATATACATGCACTTAAGATGCCCTTACGTACGACAGAAGCATAGCTTCTTAATCTTTTGGAAAGAAGAAAATACTGAATAGTTCCCGGAAACATTTTATCAACTCATCTCTTGATATGTCTCTTTCACAAGCATATTTTGTAATCATGTTTCTTTGTGCACTAATGAAGAGAAGACGGGGATTATATTCTGGAAAGTTGCTGAAAAGCCTGACATGACATATTGACATAGCAGTTCTTACTGCATATAATCTGAATAATGTAAGTTACATATTCATTATAACCCATATATCCTTCAACCATAACATTCGGTCGGAAATGGGGGAAGTCGAAAAAAAAAATTCTGTGCTCTTGTGCCATGGGTGTGAATAACATCGTGGTGAAGTAACTTGAAAGACACGTTTATACTATTCTTATAAGGGAACAACAAAATATTAATTGCCCGGAGTGACAAAATTCACGAAGGTAATACAACAGAGACCATAGTTTGTATGGGGCTCCAAGTGTCGCATGGCCTATTTCGTCGACGAAATTACCTTGTTAACGAAATGATCATTTCTTGGACGAAATGTTAACATTTCGTAACGAAATTACTGATTTCGTAATGAAAAGGGCCATGTGACACCTAACACCCGATACAAACTATACGGCCTTTGTCCATGGTTTAAACTCACGAATTTGACTTCTCTTGGATCCTGCTCCTAGTAATTTTCGAATGGATTTGAAATTTTATCTGTGAAAAGTAACCGAAGATGAAGGCACACGGTCGTATGCAAGGTGGAAAATGGTGTATATATAAGGTTAGAAGTACATGTTGTATAAAGAGGACAGGTGATAAGAGATAGTTACCTATAATCATAATTAAAGTTACATCACTAGAAAGAATTAAAACGACGACACGAAATCTGATGAATTGGACGCGTTAAGTATTTCACTGTTTGGAAGGCCCACATTACTCGGGAAGTGGCCAAAGAATCGTAAGCCCCTCCCGTGAGGCTTGTACTTTGCAATGTTGAGCTGGCACACACACAGTTATACAGGTGCGCGTTTCATTTTGTCTGATGTATACTAGAACATTTTAATTTCACCTAGAAAATGTGAGGCAAAGATAAGCCACAAAAAAAAGTGATTTGAAAAATCAATGTTGTAAAAACAAGGGTTTCATAAGGTAGCAGAATTCACTGTTCATGAAAATTAGTCTTGATTCCATTGATACTGTATACGTGGTTGAGTGTATGTCGTGATAAAGCTGACGTGGCACCTTCACATGGTTGAAAAGAGCAAACAAAACACTCTTGATTATAAATGTTAGTGCATGTGTCATGTAATGACATTGACCAAATTGAACCAAAGGAGGCATCAATCCTTTGAGAAGATCAGAGAAGGTTAAGCGCGACAAGGATTTTCGTGATGGAAGTGACAACCATAATCATGTCATGGGCGTTGTGATCAAACACATGAAGTTTGCATTCATCGAATCATAGTACATGAAATAAGGATATATTACATATCAACGATGTAATTCCTTGGCAACAAAAAGAGTTTCCTTTACATTTGTGAAGAACCAGCAAAGTGTCCACAATATTTATCGCACAAGGCAGACTGTCATATAAATTACAACAAAATGAGGATGTCCAACATAGGACGGTGTTATGTGATATAAAACGGATAAGCTAAGATATGATATATTCGGATGACTGTGATCAGAAGCACCAAATAATCCATCTTACCTATAAGAATAGAGAATGTAGAAGTGTCTAATCACAAATAAATAAATGAAATTGTATCGACTTGTCTTCTTGGTGTTATCAATTGTTGTTTAGTGAGTTTTAAACCTTTTACTAGTAGCTCCACGCAGTGCTACTCGCTGTAGTGTCTGGTATTCTGGAGGTAACACCCAATACAACTATATTCGTCTGCACATTAATAGCAAAAATTGCAGATATTCTCTAAATTTGATCGTTCATTTTCAGGTTGTATAGCACTTTGCATTAAGATTTTTTGAACTGTAGCCATTTGTACGTGTGTGCAGAATTTAGGAGCGGAAATGCAGTTTTTGGAATTTTGCTTGGATGAAAACTCGAGTCAAAGGTGCCCGTATGGCAAGCTATATTACTTTTAAAAAAGATTTTCTGATATCACGAATTCCCTTTCGTGATATCAAAAATTCGAATTTCTGATATCACAAATTCAATTTTTGATATCACAAATACCCATTGGTTTATCACGTAAAACCAATTTTTGATATCACGAAATCGAATTAGTGATATCACAAATTCAATTCGTGATATCACGAATTCAATTCGAGATATCACGAATTCACATTCTTGATATCAAGAAATAAATTTTGTGATATCACTAATTCCAATTTGTGATATCATTAATTTACATGGAATTTCAGCACATATCTTTCGCAAAGAAATAATCTGATTTCGAGCATTAGTTTTGCGCTGAAATGCAACCGTAAATTCTAGCGTTAGTTGAGGGCAGAAATACACAGGGAATTCGAGCTTTAGTTCAGTGCAGAAAACCAACTTGAATTTGAGCGTTAGTTGAGCGCAGAAATACACACGGAATTCGAGCATTAGTTTTGCGCTGAAATTCAACTGTGAATTCGAGCGTTAGTTGAGCGCAGAAATACACAGGGAATTCGAGCATTAGTTTTGCGCTGAAATTCAGCTGTGAATTCGAGCGTTAGTTGAGCGCAGAAACACATAGCGAATTCGAGCATTAGTTTTGCGCTGAAATTCAACTGTGAATTCGAGCGTTAGTTGAGCGCAGAAATACACAGCGAATTCGAGCATTAGTTTTGCGCTGAAATCCAACTGTGAATTCGAGCGTTAGTTGAGCGCAGAAATACACTGTGAATTCGAGCATTAGTTTTGCGCTGAAATTCAACTATGAATTCGAGCGTTAGTTGAGCGCAGAAATACACTGTGAATTCGAGCATTTGTTTAGCGCAGATATTCCTATGGAATTTCAGGTGTTATCTTTACATAGTATATAACGATAGTTACAAAAAAACCCTAAATGAAGAGTTTTGGCAACTCGTCTTCATTTAAAGTGATTAGGAATTGATTTTAAAAGAATCGATGAAAATAAATCGTTTAGCAACATATCTAAAATGCCATTATTGATATGTTGTCAATTACTTCAAAGTCATTATTATATTCTTATTTTTCTCCATTTCTCGCCACTGATTTGGCAGAGACTGGTTGACTTACAACTTTTGTTTGCGTTTCTCTTTACTCTGTCATGTGAAAGATACTCTCTCCCGACCTCCCCCTGTTACTCCTCCGAGTTAATAAGAGAGATTTCTCATTGCGCAGATTAACAAAATTGAAGTCCTTCGTACCACTGCTTTTTTCTTACTACAAATTCTAACTGTTTGTTTGCCATGCATACTGCTACATAAAATCCTCATAAGATCTGGATATCTTCACTCTTCTTGATCTGGTCTGAAGACTTTTGGGCTTGTGCATTCCAGTTTTGTTCTCCCCGGTTTTGGTTCTTGAATAAACTTGCCTATATAATTACACTTTAAAATAATTATTTTACAAAATCATAAACATATTGGGGCAGGCAAACTGTACACCCAACACTATTGGTCTTAAGGGATACACCCCTTTGTTCTGGAGGACTGATTTTGAGGAGTGAGAAAATGTCTTTAGGAGAAACACGTTGCTTTATGTGACCACCAGCCGACACCAGTGGTGGACATTTGACAAGTTTACGACTCCCTCTCGCACCCTGCATGACTCACAGTCTCTCTATCTTATTCTCCGCTGCTGACATACACAGACCAGAGGGGTGATTGCACTCGGTCGGTCCTCCGCAATACAAACACATGGTATGCTTTTATAACACACATACACATAAAACCACACATAATTATCATCGATTTGGTGGAAGAGTCTTACTGTATATAAAGGGGATTACCACATAAAAAAAATAGGGGGGGGGGGATGTATAATGATTAACAATAATGTAGTAATAGATGACAATTTGAGGACCAAAACGATGAATTAAATGTATGCCCTAAGTGAACATAGTATCATTGAATTCATGATAACATGTTGCAAAACAATAATTGATTTGTATCAATAATTCAGCGAATATACCTTGATGATCATTTAGGGAATGATGGATGTGTAAATCTCTCATATATAGTTTGTATTTTGAACATTGTTCTAAAAAAAAAATAGCAGTATAATATACCTTCCATCTGAATATCAGCTCAAAAGTAATGTTCCAATTCCCTGTGTATTCTGCGCTAAAAAAGAAAAAAAAAACGCTCGAATTCACAGTTGAATTCCAGGGCAAAACTAACTATTGAATTCCCTTTGTATTTCTGCGCTAAACGAATGCTCGAATTCACAGCGATTTTCTGCACTGAACTGACGTTCGAACTCCCTGTGTATTTCAGCGCTCAACTAACGCTCGAATTAACAGGTGAATTGCAGCGCAAAACTAACGCTCGAATTCACTTTGTATTTCTGCGCTAAACTAATGCTCGAATTCACAGCGATTTTCTGCACTGAACTAACGCTCGAAATCCCTGTGTATTTCTGCGCTCAACTAACGCTCGAATTCACAGTTGAATTTCAGCGCAAAACTAACGCTCGAATTCACTTTGTATTTCTGCGCTCAACTAACGCTCGAATTCACAGGGATTTACTGCACTGAACAAACGCTCGAAATCCCTGTGTATTTCTGCGCTCAACTAACGCTCGAATTCAGTTGAATTTCAACGCAAAACTAACGCTCGAATTCACTTTGTATTTCTGCGCTCAACTAACACTCGAATTCACAGTTGATTTTCAGCGCAAAACTAACGCTCGAATTCACTTTGTATTTCTGCGCTCAACTAACGCTCGAATTCACAGGGATTTACTGCACTGAACTAACGCTCGAATTCCCCGTGTATTTCTGCGCTCAACTAACGCTCGAATTCACAGTTGAATTTCAGCGCAAAACTAACGCTCGAATTCCCTGTGAATTACTGATATCACAAATTCGATTTTGTGATATCAATAATTCAATTCGTGATATCACAAAATAGAATTTGTGATATCAGAAATTCGCATTTGTGATATCACAAATAAGAATTGTTGATATCACAAATTCAAATTAGTGATATCACAAATTTATTTCGTGATATCACAAATTCGAATTTGTGATATCAAAAAATAATTTTGTGATATCACGAATCACCATTGGTTTTTCACGTGAAACCTATTTTTGATATCAAGAATTCGAATTTCTGATATCACAAATTCATTTAGTGATATCTCAAATTGAATTTTAGATATCACTAATTCGAATTTCTGATATCACAAATTGAATTTGTGATATCAAGATTGAATTTTGTGATATCACAAATTCGATTTCTTGATATCACAAATTAAGTTCATGTGCTACACTTACGGGAATTTGTGATATCACAAATTTGATTCTTGATATCATAAATTGAATTCTTGATATCAAAAATTTGATTTTATGATATCACAAAATGGAATTTGTGATATCAGAAATTAACTTTAAATGTAAAAAAGGCTTGCCATATGCCCGAGCTTTCGATCCTCGCAGAATCATCGTCAGAGGCAAAATGCTCATTTTGTCTCTGACGAAGGTATAAGGTCCATTCACACCCTCAACTTATAAGTTTTTGACTCATAGTGTTTTTTTACGTCGACATAGGGCAGTTTGTCAATCACTTAAAATAAAACAAGTAAATGCAAGAATTTGAATTTGAAGTTGAATATTTATACGCAATACCCAATACACGCTACAAGCAGTCACAAGGATTAGAACCAGAGGTGGCTATTGGACGGAAGCTCGGACGCCCAGTGGATAAGACACCTATCCGGTGATCAGGAGGTCATAGGTTCGAATCTTGCTCGACTACGTATGCCCATGATTTCTTCTGTCATGGCTACTACTAATACACTGATCACTTTAGTGCTTATTTGCTTCGATGTAGGGGAATTTGTCAATCAGTTGCAATAGAAACAACTAGACGCAATAACTCCATCAATTTGAATCATAGTGAGTTTGTTTGACTAAGGAGGTTCAAGAGATTGAGTCAGTATTCTATGGATCCGCAAAATAATTCCACTGGTGCATTATATTATGTGCCTTTCATGATCGGGGTTTGATGACGCTATCTTTCTGAGCAATCTGAAGATTCATTTTCAACTCCACAGCTAATAAAGTCATAACTGAGAGCGGTAAACGGCCGATTTGAAGCTTGCCAAGTCGGCGCTGGAATTTATAGGCATCGCCCAACGGTATTTGAAGAAGCCAAACTGGCTGGGCCTAGTGATCCCCAATCGATGCCCTGTCGACTTCCCGTCGGGTCGGTTGCTAATTGAATTTTGGTCAAAACTTGTCAAAATCGAGGGATCTCTGCAAGGCGTCCGGGCAGTGACCGAATGATTTCCCAGCGTCCACTGGCCGAGTTTTAAGAAATCGATAAGTGGTGATCTGTTTGATAATATAATCACTTATCACTTGGCACATAAAATTACAGACCTGCTCATGCTAAGCAATGACCGGACTGTGACTCCATGCATGGGAGGGGTGATGTTCGTTTTCCGAAGGTTCCTTATTCCGAAATACCACAGATTCTGTACATAAATTGCGCCGAAATCTTATTTGAGCTGTAATCACAACCCCAAATATAACCTGCTCGAAGACCAGGCCGCGAAATTATGGCCAATTTCACCTAGACCCTGACCGCAGGCCGCCGGGCACGCTGTTTTTCAGGGCCTATCGTTTGGTCACCATTAAGTTTTCCCACGGAGTTAAAATCTCGCTCAAAAATATACGCTCGGTGGTTTCAGCCCAGGCACCGACCGAATAATACGACTGCCGTCGAGCGATTTGGACTTGTGGTCTACGGATCTCAGCAGCTGGTGTTGTTGTTAAGGTTAACGGCATAGTAGACCTCGTTGACCTCTCAGCTGCAGAGCAAAAATATTGTGGTTGCTGGCCACGGGACAGTCATATTTTCCGCAATATCCCCCAGAGACCGGCCTGCCGCAGCTGGTTCACCCACGGAACACCCAGTACCCCACGGTAGAATACCGGCTGACCGCGATGCGTTTTTTTCCCAAAAATCGGCCGGTGGCCGTTGGGAGATTGTCTAGTTATCGATGGGTCAGTCATTCGGTTACTGCCTGGACGCCGCGCCGAGAAGACTCCCCGATTTCGCAAATCTTTGACCTAAAATTGTAAGGCGACCGACGGGATGCGACAGGGCATGCATCGCTTGGGCATCAGATCGCTTTGGCCCATATTCCAGCGGCGGCCTGGCAGGCTGCAAATCAGCCGGTCGCCGCTCTGAGTTGTGCCCCAACCATTCAGCCGAAAGTGAAAATGGGCTCGTGAATCCGAACACTTGTGGTGTTATTCCGAGGTTTGTTTTTCCGACAGTTAATGGAGAAACAGGAAAAATTAAAAAAGAGGAAGTCTTAAACGCATTTTACACCGACCTGACCAATAGATATCGTAAATGAAAGTAAAAGACAATATATAGCAAACTCATTGGACGATCAGATGCTCAACCAATGCTATTGCACTTTTGTTACTGTTTTTTTTTTCCTGTTGTTGTCACAGGTAAGTTTCAGTTTTACAGAAAATTTGTCATTAAAGAGGTCAAGCAGCTACATACTTGGGTAGTACAGAGGAGAAACAAAACACTATAGAATGTTACCTTGTGATCAATGCGGAAGTTCACGTAAGAGGATACAATAGAAGCTTAGACGCATAACAAATCTTTTCTGATCAACATGATACTAATTTGCATCGACGTATGCTATTAGTTCAATTGCGACTGAGACTGTGTGAAATATTTCACAGAGCTTTGACATCAATATTTGCCAACCTTCGACTGCGTAGAACTCAATGCTCCCCTCAATTAGAATGGTATCTCCAAAGAGCAATCCAAGAGTTTCGTAGGGAACGACCAATTCCCACATGGTATGTTAAGTTTCTGCTGATAAAGAGGTGTTATTTGTGCTGCATCTGTGTAACGCTGCAACGCAAGACGGTTTACCCATCTCAGTTCCACGGAGCAAGCGTTGTTTATTGTCAAGCGTTATACTTAGAATATTTTAGTCCGTAGAATACTTGGTAATTAATACAAGAGCAAAAGAAGATGGCATTTAGAGCAGGTCTTCTACTTCTGAAATGTTTATGTTTCGTTGATATTGTTACGGCTTCCCCCAATCAAAGATTGGAATCTTCGACCGTTTCCTTTATTGAACAGCCAAGAAATGTAGTTGCTTCGCTCGGGGAAATTGTGCCGTTTGCTTGTAGGGCCGCCAATGTCAACAGGGACATTCATCGTATTAAATGGTACATGTACTCCATGCAGCAGGACAGATGGCAAGAATGCGAACAGTACACATCTGTCGTCTGGAATCACAAGAGGAGAACAGCGTACACTTCGTTAACAATTCCAGATATTTCAGAGGATCACCAAGGGTTGTATTTCTGCGAAGTCTATGACCATGAAACATTGATCAATTTCACTAGTGCCTCTCTGGCTTTACGAGTGGTTGAAAGAAATGTGACATGCTCTGCATCTTCCCGACAGGGAAATGTTATTCATCTGTATCCCGGACGTCCAGCTAAGTGGATCTCCTGTAAGATTCCCATGGAATTTGATGAACTCGTTTGGAAGGCACTCCATTACACTTCAGATATCAACAGGAAGCTCGATTACAACAGGTTTCATAGGAGTAAGTGAGTTAACACAAGAATATTCGCACATCAGCTGCGAGTTTCTTCACTTTATCTTCCTCAACAAATTACATTTGTTAAGAGTTCCACTGGTTCCCCTTTTCGGACATGTTTGTTGATTTACAGATCAACAGTTGCAATCTTAAAAAATGTAACATGTAAAGGGACTAAGGGAGACAAAGTGAAGAAACTCGCACCTGAACCTTCACCCCTCTGAAAAAACCTCTTTCTTTCATGTAACATTTGCACATGATATCATACGTAATTTCATCAATTATAAAATATTGCCTTAGTAACCTCTTTGTCAGAGTCTTTCTAAAGAAATAGAAATTCACTACATGTACCAAACTATCATACTCCGTTTTTAAACGGTGCTGTCATTTTACTGATTAATTCATTGATAAAACTGTGGACATAAAAGCCGTGGGAAAGTTTTCCTCATTCTTACTATGACAAAGTATGGGTAGGCCGGTAAAATCATTCTTGATTTTTTTTTCCCAACAGAATTTGCCTCCAGAAGGTCAGGGGTTCGAGCCATTTTCCTGGCTTTGAAGTTTTTTTTTTTTCGTGCATGTCTTAACTTGTTAATTGTCAAAATGAGTATATGAAACTTTATACCAGACCATTAGTTCCAATAAACGTGTGTTTTACGTCATCAATAGCTAAAGTATCTTACACATTATTTATATACCTTAACAGGACAGTTTCTTTAAATAGTTATTCCTTTGGATATTTAATTAAGGAGCGCAAAATGTCAGATCATAGTACTTAAAATAGACATGCACTTTCTTCCAAGTAAGCTTTTGAATAAATATTATCCGTTATAGACAATATTGTATATCATGTTTTGATTTCTGTATTAATATCAGGTGGATACAGACATATAAACTCCACGTTATCATGGGACCCGGAACTCGACAATGTGATTCTTTACTGCATTCGGGTCAGCTTCATAGATGATTTTCCCGCCAATCCGTGCGTTTTTGGGTTGGTAAATGTTGTTCACTTGGCCAGAATCAAACCAGCAACTCACTCTATCATCCAGGGATTGGTCAACTCCGCCGAATTCCTTTGTGAAGTTCGTGGATTGTCGTCATCGTCCTGCTCCTACTCATGGACATGTGAACCCGAGGGTTTCCTCCACGGCTGCCATAGTGACACCGACAAATTCAATCTGTACACAAAGAACTCAACGCCTTTACCATCACAACATAACCTGTTTAACATCACGTGTAAGGCTGAGTGTGTCAATGGCTACATGACTTCATCTTCAGCAACATTAAACGTCCAAAGCTCAGTCGAGTTTGAACCCTCAGGAGAACATGCAAAATCCGTGACTTTTTCTGCCGACACATTTGGCTCACAGAATCTTACCCTTTCTGGAATCAATGATGAACATGGCGGTGTCCTTGCTTTCAAGTGTTCGTTCTATTCCGAAAACTCAGAAGAGCCATTCTTCAGGTGGTACGTGGATGGGGAGCAGCTTTCAGCTAACAGTGAAGTTAAGCAGGAAGATCGAGGAGATGCATCCATCATTTATCCATCAGATCTTAATAACACGAATTTGATTGCTTGTGATGTGGTCATTGAAGCTGAAGTGTTAAGAGTGTGGGCTTCCGTTGATGAAGTGCATATGATATCGAGCGCGACAACTGAACCTTCTGGAATGACTCTCAACAATCAAATGTCAACTACAGATTCCATACTACCTACGCTATTTTCTACAGGTACTCCCACAACATCACACTTTATTCAGCTTATCAAAGATTCTTGGCAGGTAGTTGTCGTCGTGTGCTCTCTATGTTTGGTGTTTTTATTCGCCGTAATCGTATGTAATGTCATATTTCGCCGGTGTCGAAGTTGTAATGATATACGAGATGATAGAAATTCAATAAAGAGCCAGCGTCATCAGCAACATAAAGAGAAAGAAGAATATGACGACGTATATTTAGAACCCAGTGAGGCAGGACATACAAGGGAAACGAATTTTTTATCGCGTGCCGATTCTCCAGTTGAACATGATTACGCTGACGTAGATTATCCTAGTCCCTTCTATGTCACGGACCTCAGTAAGAACCGTGAAAACTCAGGTTCAACCTTTTTGTCAAATGTCGGGTCTTCAGATGTAACCGACTATGAATACGCCTTTACTGGTTATCATGGCCCCATTTATGTCACAGATCTCAGTAAGAATCGAGGAAAATAGTCACGCTCAATACTCAAAAGAGAAGAAGAAGTGCCGATCGACGCATCGCCTAGCACTCTGAATAACGAATGCAATCATTACCAATCCAGCCCTATACTTCACCGACAATATGCGGAAGGATGCATACCCTCACAGTGGACACATCCGTCGTCCTTCTCGGAATGACTTCCCTCCAATATCGTCCTGGAAATCCTCGTCGTCATTACCATAACTAAATCTCCTCTACCCTTCGCTATCTCTTAAGGGAGCTCAAGGGAGAGTTATCGCTTACCCTCAAAGCTGTGGAAAATGCTTTAGATGAAGAGCTACTAACAGTTAAAGTCTCGGTGATCTTTGCAAATCAACAATTCTATCTTTCTCAAATGGGGAAACTGCAAAGTCAGGTATC
Source organism: Diadema antillarum (assembly GCF_040938485.1). NCBI lineage: Eukaryota > Metazoa > Echinodermata > Echinoidea > Diadematoida > Diadematidae > Diadema > Diadema antillarum. Next base: position 640,747 of record NW_027271396.1, on the reverse strand, counting down.
GACTGAAGTTGCAAAACTGCATGGACCCCAACAGGAGATTAGATGTGAAACGATAAAGCACGGAGTCCATACAAACGAGACGGTTGCTTGGAGGGAAGAAAAGAGGATACCAAAACTCGCTCGATAAAAACTTTTTGTAGGTCGATAAATGGACAGAAACAAACCGTTGAAAACGGAAAGAGTAAAATAAAATGTCGATTTGAGACAGCCTGTTCTCTGGTTAATTTGGTAGTTATTTTTTTCCTCCGTGTGTTCCTCTGTTTATTTGTTGATTTTTGTTGACTCAAAATTCGAAACAACCAGAAACAGCTGAGATCGTTCATTATGTGTACGTGTATTCGAAATAACCAGAAAGAGGGATCGTTAATTATGTTTAAGTGTATATTGTCATCTTAACGCACTTTTCTTTCTTCGAGCTTACAATAAAGACACGTTCACACTTACACATTCTTGATTACAGTCGGGCAAAGCCAAATATGTGCCGACTTATCTGTAAGAAACAAATCTAGAGCTATCTGTCCGCATGATTTAATGATCACCCTATTTTCCGTAGAAAACGATTGTGATTGATGAAGAATTCGATGTTTGATACCTGACTATTTACATATAGCCCGTATAAGAGGATTTAATAAGTACGTAAGTGCGTGCGCACGTACACGTGATTTTTTCATGATAGAAAATAATGATAAGAAATTGTAAATAGATCCTATATATTGAACAGGGTTTTACCTTCTGATTACGCAATATACAGTAAGAGAGGATGGAATAGGTTATAGACATGTGTCGTAAGTCTCTAGCTTTCCCTTAATGTTTCCAAACTGGCAAACTTGGGACCTATGTACTTATTGTTTCACTTGATTCTTTTGTATTTGTATATAATGGTATTCTACTTAGTTGAAACTGTGCTTTTCAATGGAGCTCTGTTCAAGAAAACTCACACTCATTATATACATGCACTCCTCTTTGATTAAGATGCCCTTACGTACGATAGAAGCATAGCTTCTTAATCTTTTGGAAAGAAAAAAAATGAATAGTTGCCGGAAACATTTTATCAACTGGAGTTTTCAGTATGAACTCTTGATATGTAGTCTTTTCCACAAGCATATTTTGTAATCAAATTTCTTTATGCACCAATGACAAAATGAGGAGAAGACGGGGATTATGACAAGACATATTGACATATTCGTTCTCACCGCATGTAATCTGAATTATGTAAGTTAAATGTTCATGATATGAATAACCCATAATATCCCCTCATCCATAGCATTCGGTCGGAAATGTGGGTAGTTGAAAAAAAAAGATCACATTCTGTGGTCTTGTGCCATGGAAATGAATATCACCGTGATGACGTAACCTGAAAGACACGTTCGTACTATTTTAAAAGGGGCCAACAAAATATTAATTGACAGAGTGAAATATAGGCCAGAACTCGCGAAGGTGATACAATCTTTGTCAATGGTAAAAATTATGGACAAAGACCGTAGTTTGTACGGTGCGCCAAGTGTGGCATGGCCTATTTCGTCGTCGAAATGTTAACATTTCGTAACGAAATTAACATTTCCTCGAGGAAATGACTTATTTCGTAACGAAATAGGCCATGCGTGACACTTAAAGGGGACGGCTAGTAACCGATCAGTGGGAATCAGTGGGAATGCTGAGGGATGATTGTTCCAATTCTTGTGGGATTCATTTAAGAGTACATTATACATCTACTGTCACTGACTGTTGTGTGAAAATTATTTGCTTCAGAACGCTCTCATATTCAAGTAATGTGCAGATTTGGCAATAATGCCCCGTCACTGACCAGGCACGCTAACCTGGAAACATTAAACTGCACATTACTTTGAATATGAGACCATTCTGAAGCAAATAATTTTCACACAAGAATAGATATATAATGTTCTCTTAAATGAATCCCACAAGGATTGGAACAATCATCCTCCAGCATTCCCACTGATCAGTTACTAGCCACCCCCTTAACACCCAATACAAACTATACGGCCTTTGCCCATGGTTTAAACTCACGAGTTTGACTTCTCTTGGATCCTGCTCCTATAGTATTTTTCGAATGGATTTACAGTTTTATCTGTGAAAAGTAACCCAGGATGAGGAAAGGTCGTATGCGAGATGGAAAATGGTATATATAAGGTAAGAGGTATAAAGAGGGCAGATGATAGTTACCTGTAATCATAATTAGAGTTACATCACTATGAAGTATGATGAATACGACACGAAAATTTTATGAATCGGACGCGTTTAGTATTTCACTGTTTGAAAGGGCCACAATACTCCGGGAGTGGCCAAAAGAATCGTAAGCACCTCCTTGAGGACTGAACTTTGCAATGTTGAGCTGGCACACACAGTTATACAGGTGCGCTTTCCATTTTGCCTGATGTATACTCGTACAGTTTTATTTCACTTAGAAAATATGAGGCACAGATAAATCATGAATTAAAAATCAATTGATAAGAACAATGTTTATTTACATTGATACTTTATGCGTGGTTGAGTGTATGTCCTGATAAAGCTGACGTGGCACCTTCACATGGTTGAAAGAGCATATTCAACACTCTTGATTATAAATGTTAGTGCATGTATCATGTAAAGGCATTAACCAAATTGAACCAAGGGAGGCATCAATCCTTTGGGAAGATGATCGAGAGGTTAAGGGCGACAAAGATTTCCGTGATGGAAGTGACAACCATTACGTTGGGATCAAAAAGATGAGGTCCGCTTGCATCGAATCATAGTATATGAAAGGATATTTTAACATAATTCAAAACAGCGTAATTGCTTGGAAATAAAAGGAGTGTCCTTTACAGTTGTGAAGAACCAACAAGGTGTACACAATATTTATCGCACAATGCAGACTTTCATGTAAATGAAAACAAAATGAGGCTGTGATTTATGTCCTACACACTAAGAAAAATGATTCATTCTTGCACCTTTTAAGGGTGCAAAATGATGTCACACTGGTGGCTCCCTATGGGTGTTATCTTGCACCCTCAAGAAATTGGTGCAAAAGTAGCACCATGGTGCAATGGTATAATTTTGCACCCTGTGGGTGCACCTTTGCCCCTCCATAGAGGGTGCAACATTGCACACTTTATTGAGGGTGCGAAGTTCTTCCCTTGGGTGCATATTTCCACCCACACTAAGTGGTGCTAAGTTTCACCCTTTTCTTGAGGGTGCATCTTTCCACCCACACTAATTGGTGCCAAGTTGCACCTTTCTTGAGGGTGCGATCTTTCTCCCTTTAATTTTCGGCGCAACTTTGCACCCTCTCTTGCCTCTACTTTTGGTGCAACTTTACACCTTTCGTGAGGGTGCAAAGAAGCACCCTAAGTTCCAAGATTGTAGCCTCTTTTGAGGGTGCGATTTTGTGCCATATATAGGTATAATGTTGCACCTATGTGGTGCTTATTTGATCCATGACTGCAGCAAAATTGCTTCTTTAAAGGAGCCAGTCAGTGTCACTGTCTACCCTTTAGAGGCGCAATGTTGCCCAGTATAACCTCAAGTGCACCTTGAGATTACTGGGCAATATTGCGTCTCTAGAGGAACAGGCAGTGACACTGATTGGCTCTTTTAAAGAAGCAATTTTGCAGCAGTTATGGATGAAATAAGCACCACATATTTGCAACATTATACCTATAAGGTAAATATACTTAGCATCACATAACAAGGTACAATTTGGTTACTTAACTATTGTTGGTACTTTAAACCTTGAATAGTGCGAACTAATGCAAGCCTGTTTGCTCAGTATATCAAACTTATGCTGTTGCTGCACTCTGCAAAGTAAATAAGATTGGTGTAATTATTGGACCCTGTGAATCATGAAATGTGTGTGTGGAATTTGTGAGTTTTGAAATGTTAATGTAGAAGTTAACTTATAGTTGTGTTTGAATGACATACTAAAACCAAATATTTACCCAATTACCTTTCCAATGAGGTTAGCACTATCACTATCTATCAAACAAACCCTCTAGGCAAGAGCATACATCTGCATGAAGGAAGAGGTAAAAATATGATATACATTTGTCTGGATACGTTTTATTCAAAACGTACTTGAATACGTACTTATTCACATAATCTATAAGAATAAGATATGCTTTTTACCAGTACTCAAAGCCTAAAAAAACAAAAGCATGCTACGTACATTTCTAAAGTATGCACCATTCCATATATCTATAAAAAAAAATGTAAGAGGATTTAACAAGTTGTTTGTATGCATTTAAACGAATAGGCCTACATATTTCCATGCGTACAATATTCATGTAACAGTGACGTCATCATGAATCATCAAAAAGATATGTTTCCAGCATAGACATGAATTTATCTAAAATTTAAAACATGTCTTACAATTAGGAGTTTGTTTTATAATGAAGATGCCAATTGTCTTAAAGTCCTTATCACGACATGTCTTGGTGTTCACACTTATTCAAATCATGAGATTCTTGGCACTTAGATTACGACTACAATTTATTATGGTTTAGATACTTAACTGACATACGCATACCATATTCAGGTATACGGGCATTTCGATGAAAACATCAAAATACAAGGTATAATTATAATATGAAAATCGAACTTGATACCAGCCCTTATAAGATATGGGCTACCAATGGAGACTAGGCAGAATCGCAGTTATCATGGTTATGTATTCAGATTTTGTTTTGGGTGATACACTCATTCCGACTGATTTGGGATCAATTCGAGTCCCTCGAGCTGAGATTCCGGAACTGCAATGAGCAAATCATCATAATGACTAACAAAGTGACTGAGAATAATACATGCACCAGTTTCTGTTTCGTTGTTCTATACATAGAAAGTTGTTACGTTTTCCAATCCTCTGTAGGCACACAGGGATTTGCAGATCACCTTTGGCTATAACGCCATGGTCGCGTGCAAAATGATTGCAGCTTATCTAACTTGTAGTTTCCGAATAGGGGACTACCGTGCTTATACATATTACTCGGATGATAGACCCCGTCAAAGAGTTAATTGCGGATATCGTATACCATTGTCAAATCCACTTTTTGTTCTGTACATAGTTTCACTGGACTCTTATGAACCACTTAAAGGACAAGTTCACCTTCATAAACATAAGGATTGAGAGAATGTAGCAATATTAGTAGAACACATCATTGAACGTTTGAGGAAAATCAGACAATCCGTTCAAAAGTTATGAATTTTTGAAGTTTTTGTGCAGTAACCGCTGGATGAGAAGACTACTCCAGTGTATGAATAACTTAGATGTCACATGCGTACAACAATATAAGGAAAATATAAAGAGAATTTCACAAAATGCCATCTTTTGAAAAAAGTACACATTCCCCTGACTCGTTACCGACAAATGTTATGGGTAATATTATTCCCCTGCCTTTAGAAAGAGGCAAGTCAAGAGCTCTTTTATTATGCGAAAAAAGTGAAAATATGTTGAATTTTCTTTTACATTTTCTTTATACTGTTGTACGCATATGACTCACAAGCTGTAGTAGTCTCCTCAATATAGCGGTTCCAACACAAAAAATTTAAAAATTCATAACTTTTGCATCGATTGTCCAATTTTCCTCAAACTTTCACTGATGTGTTCTACTAATATTGTTGCATTTTCTCAATCCTTATGTTTATGAAGGTGAACTTGTCCTTTAAGCATTACCAAATCATGGAGTATAAGAATAATCTTATGTTATTTCCTTGAAACGGCTGCATTTGTATGAGCGGGAACAGTTTGGCATCATACATGACTAAATGCATGTATTATACAAGGTTTCAGGACACTTTGAACCGTGTCCCCCCCCCCCCCCCCCCCAAAAAAAAAAAAAAAAAACCACAAAACAAAACAAAGCAAAACAACAACAACGAGTGAAATGTTGTTATACCCTAGGCCCATTAGTGTATGATCTTTGTCCTTTGAATACATTGCCCATATTTTTCAACGAATAGGCATCTGGATGCCACGTAGGTGTATATAAAATGATTGTTTTTTTAAAGGAAAATACATTTAACCACTTCAGAAATAACTATGGAACAAATAGCATAATATTGACACGTTCCCTTATTCCTAAATGACGTGACAGAAAACTTTCCTCACCGAAATCATTCTGTCGTTATTCAAGTACAAGACATTGATGATTATATACCTAGTTCGATTAAAAGTATACATGGAGTCATTGCAAAAGTATCTAATGAATAGCATGCTTCAGAACTACATCATTGTCATTTATTCTATGACGCTAATAATAGAGTAATTGTTCCGCCATGCTACCTGGCAGGTTGTAGTCCTCCTACGACGTTTGTTAAGCAAATAAGGCACAAAATAAAATTTTGCGAATTTTACACGCTGTTGCCAAAGTATCTAATCTTCTTTACCACTATTCTCAGACATAAGGTATGCTGATGCTGTATGAATTAGAAACGGAAGCTTCACAAATATTCACCATCTAACAAGGTAAAAGCGAAGTGATGTCTTGCCCACATATCGAATTTGCGATTACACTGATTTTCAAATGTAAGCTCATTGACTTTTTGACTGTTGACGGAGTCGGACTTCACCAATATCAACACTTGACAGCCATCTTTAGATGATCTGAGGAGTGAATTTGGTGGTCATATAGCTCAAAAGTGTGGAAAGTTATTAAAAGAACACCACAATACTATGTCGACAGTGCCTACAAGGTGAGATACAAAGAAAGAGCACGAAATGGCATTGTAGAATTTGACAATGACCTACAATATTTGACCTTGAACGCTGGCACCCACAAGGTGGTAGAAGTAACTTCGTCCAATCGTACATACAATACATGCAAAGTTTCATTTGGATATACCTCAAACGGTACTTAAAGGGGAATGAAACCCAAATGTACCCGTGGATTGGAGCAATATCATAAGAACACATAAGTGAACATGGAAAATCGTATGATCCAGTGGAAGTTATACATTTTTTAAAGTTTCAGTGTCACTTTCATGTATGGAAACGTATATGAAGAAAATATCAAGGGAATTCCATAAAATCTGATTCTAAATGAAAAGTACAAATTGCCTCCACTTAATTGTCGTTGCCATAATGTTAAGGGTAATATTACCCCCACCCCCTTCTGGAAGAAGTAAATCAAGTGCTCCTTTTGTAATGCTAGAAACGTGAAACTATGCCTATTTTCTTTACATTTCTTTATATAATTTCCCATGGTTGACGTCAAAGATGTAGCTTTCTCATCTCGTAATGGCGGCACTGAAACTCTAAATATATGTGTATATATAGCTCTTCAACGGATTTTCCGATATTCCTCAATTTGTGACGATGTGTTCAACTGCTAAAGTAATCTCCCTGCATTAGCTTGTCCACTTGTACTTTTCGTTTCATTTCCCTTCGTGATACAACGTTGCCATAATCGATAACAGACTGATGTACGAACGGAGGGACAACCTGAACAACATCATTTCTCTGGTGACAATTCCTTGTAAAAGTATACACCATGAAAACTTAAGGCTGGTAAACTATATCAAGACAATTATTGAACAATATTGTTAATGAAATGCCGTAGGTTTTTCTTCGTGATAGTTGCCTGTTCAGATCAAGGCTTGCAATGTACTGCTGAAGTATGCATCGGGTGTTTCTGCTTTGTCTGGGATACTGAAAGCCACAGAGCACAGAAGGCCGGAAACATTATAGCGAAGGAAGACACGATTGTATACAGGAATTCGGGCAGATTTCACAACCATCCAGCCAAATAGTGATGTCACTAGTGCGCAGCATTCACAGTGAAGATTGTGGGATTTAGTCCTGCCAGGTTCTGAAAGAGATTTTGGCATGAATAAGTAATGACGGAATAAAATTTCGAAGGAAATAGGTCGTTTACACTACGCAGTTTTGTTGCTTACATAAACTAACAGGTTGCAACTATGACCATTGACCAGAAAATGGAAAATTAAATTGATTGCACAGATCTACTTCAGGTTTCTAACGTCATTTTCCTGAAATAATGAGAAATGGTTTTGAAATAGCTGCGATATCCAAAACAGAGCAATAATAATATAATATAGGACTCACTTTTTATCACGATCGCTGCGTTTTATTTTGTTTTTGGATGGCTCATCCATTTCAAAACCAATTTTCATCAAATAATCCTTAGAATTCCTCTTAGAATGGCATACTCTCTATTATTTCATACGTATAGGTTCTTGGTATATCACAAAAAGTTAAAAGCCCAAATCCTCACCTCCACCAATACTATACCATCCCTTTAAGCTTTGATGTTGGTTTCTAAACAAATCCGGTCGGATCGATTTATTTCAGCTCTTTGTCATATAAGTAAAACATGATAATGTTGCAAAGAAATATTCCTCTTATATTTCCAGTCACAAAGCAGATGGAATTCCCGTCTCCCATAAAAAAATAAAAGTGCAGCACTTACTTTGTCACAGACATACAGCATGTCCTCTCCAGGCAGACGGGGAATTAGGAGACAGCATGCCGACATCACTAAGTTAGAGCTGAAAAAAAAAAGAATAGATGTGGAATAGCCTGAGTAAAGTCATGTTGAAAAGAAAAATGTGGCGAATTTGGACTGAGATGAAAATACACACCTTTTATGTAGGCCTGCATACATTTATGACATAGGGCATATTCAAATATTCCCACGTTTTTCCTGACCAACTCAAAGTCCTCATAACATAAAATAACAAAGTAAGACAACATCAAATTACATGCCAATTTAACATCAGTTTGCTGGATATTTTACACAGTTAGGAAAGGAGTAAGACTTATAGACCTCAGCCATTCAGCCGTTGCTGAGCTTGCCACAGATGATGGTCCGGGTGCTGGCCATGGCAATGGGTGTAATGATGCCCATTATGGTTGACACCTCTAATCCTGCTACCACACACACACAAAAAGTGAAAATATAGCCCCCTCTACTTATTCATAACATTGATTTGATTTACTTTGATAATACTGGTTACAGAAAAGAAGATTACCCCCCCCCCCCCCCCAAAAAAAAAAATAAAAAAAATAAAAAAATAATAATGATAATAAATAGAATGAAATAAAATAAAATAAAATACATAATATATAAATAAATAAATTTAAAAAAATGAAAAAAAAATGAAGATTCTTGCGGGGTAGAGATGCTGCCTGTATGAGTTACAATCCATCATGGAGTTTTCAGGAAAAAGTCCAAAAAAAAAAAATGAGAAGACGTAGAACGGAAAAGGCAAGAATAAATGATCGCAATGGTCCACTTGAGTAACATATCTCTCGATTATAGATGGTATCAAAAATTGCACTATAGTCTTATCAAATTTTCCGCAACCCACTAAACGGTGGCTACGTTATAGTAACTGATAAAACTGCGTTCATGTGTAATAATACGCTTTAATATAATATACTTCACGGATATCACATGCTGAAAATCTAGATGAATCAATAACCTGAAAATACATATACATGTATTACGGATTAATCCATTAATGAAACTTACATATTCTGTCGAGGAATCACTCTGTCCTTCAGAATTGCATATAAGTTTACGAGATCAGGAGAATGCGCGCAACTTCATCATATTGTATCTTGCTTGAATACCTGAAAAGGAAAATCAAGTGTCATGAGTTAAAGGCCACTGTTCATGCGTGTGTAATAATTTTGCAGAAGAGTTAACTTATGTAAATGTGACTACATAACTCACTCCATGGCAGCTCAATGTATAGTTCAACTTTTATGCACTGCCTTGCTGCATACAGGGTGAACTTAAGTCCACCACTAACACTACCTGACTACAGAGAATTATCCCAGCATAAAGATAAGCGTGCAATGTTTGCCATTATAAGTTTAGTTAGTACACTGGTCTATTCATCCATAAGTTTATCAACAATTATTCATCAACTTCCGTTCCTTTTATTCGTTATTAATCAAATGTGGTATGGCACGACGCGATGTATTATCCTTGGGGATGTGTGTGTGTGTGGGGGGGGGGGAGGTGGCGTAAAGGTTATGTTAAGGATACACTTCCTATAGGAATATCCGATTCCACGTTTTCTTAACTATTTTGTTTTGTTGTTGATCGGCAAATATAAAGAATTACTTGAAATTTGTGATTATGTATGTGTTCACTGTATTGTGAGTATAAATTATGCTTGTATAATTGTGTATGTAGTGAAAATTGTATCATTTATAATGTGTACATGTACATGAATGTGAGTTTATGCATGTATGTAGATATTCCTATGTGCACGCCCATGTACCAACAAAAAGAATTTCCTAAATGAACAATAAATGAATCTGAAATCTGAAATCGGAATGCCATGACGTCTTTAGCAAGACATTTTATCGCTAAAGCTGCTCTAATTCCACAGGATGGTTACGAAACAAAACAAAACAGAAAAGAAAACAGCACGCATAAAACTGGCCAGTTTTAACAGAACTCTAAAATGAACATTTTAATATTACTGCCTGCAAGCCTACATTATAAGACATGACTATACAACCAAAAACATAACAGATACAAGAAATTTGATGAAGGGTAATATCGAGAGTAAGGCCTTGGTCGAGAACATTGTGGATATTTCAAATCATGCTTTACGATGATGTTTTAACTCACCATTTTCCACGTAGTAGGAATCTGCGGGGTCTTGATATTATGAAGTGGACAAAATAATTTTGAAGTCAGAGTTGCAGTAAGCCGCTACGAAAAGCCTCAGAAGAGCTGATCTGCTATGGAAATGGAATTTGCGCTAGATGCTCAGCTCAAACACGCATGAACGAGCTGTACAATGAGCCATCTGGGAGTCAACTTGTGTGCACATAAGTTTGCACGACTCAATAATTCATTGAATTCATAAATCATGTTCAAGAAAAGAATGAACATGCCCACACCAGGTGACCAAACTACTGGGTCCGTGAATTGACACTTTAGGAAACATCCATGTCATTATTTTGCATCGAATGTATTCTATGGATTAATAGGCGTTTAAAAAAAAAACATTTTCCACTTTTGATTCTTAATAATTCAGTAACAATATATCAGATAACACTATCATTGATATGGGAGATAGTTGTATAGTGTACAATTTCGTTGGAGGTGGTTTAAAACACAAATCAGTTTTATGAAATCCATGATCAATTTCACAGTTAGGTTACAGATTTTGCTCTATTTCCAACCCTCTGTACAAAATTTTCACTTTGCACAGGGGTCAATGGGTGTGTATGGGAGTATGTGGTTAACACCCTGACAGTGGTGTTGAACAATGGCCAGGGTTTGAATGCTTTATTATTTATTCATGAGAAATTCCACTATGACAGCTAGTCTTTATTCATTCTAAAATGTGGTGTTTGCAAGCACACGGAAACATGTGCTTACATTTTTCATGTGCATGCATTTTACCCATAGGCTTTACCGTGCATGAATCCATGAAAAAAAGGGGAAAAAAAATCAACCCTTACAAATAAATCGTGTAGTTTGCACCCTTATATATCCGCGAGTTTGCTCTCTAAATGATTTTAGTTTATCATTTCCTTTACTTTCACTTAATAAAATATGCATACATAAAATGTGACAATGGTATGAATAAAATGACAATGTGACAAACAAACAAACAAAGCAAACAAACAGCAAAAGATATCAAGTGAAGGGGTGAGTGAGAAGGCAATTGGCCTTATTTAAAACTAATCCCGGAAAAGTAAATACATTGTATATACAGAGAAAAACATTGGCACACACACACACACACAAACACACACACACACACACACACACACACACTCACACATACACACACATGCATACACAGACAAAAACATGGACCAGCGCATATTAGCAACACACAAGATGTCATTTTCACAAACACACCCTATCTTTCTAGTCTCTTATAAATTCGTAAAATGATAATGGTAACTTCCAGAAAACCTTTCAAGTAAAATACGTTTGAAAGCTTCCTTAAAACTTTGTACTGTTTTCTTACATTTCACATCAGAGTGGATGGAATTCCAGATTTGAGGGCTTTGAAAAAATATTGATTTTTTTTTTCTGTCCCGAGATCGAGTCGCAACGAAAATCTTTAGCGTGTAGTAGGGTTTGATTCCATCATCGCACAGTAAGCATGCAGGGAATGCTGTGACATATTCCATTTCGATTGGTCAATACCAGACGAGCAGTCAAGTATTCTTCGTTAGCTTGTTCGCAGACCCTTTCATCAAAGACTCAACTTTATTTAAAAATGCTCCGATGAATGATTATGAAATTATGGGAGAACATCAAGTTTTATGATGTCTTAAAAAAAAACATGTACATAGTAGCACCACGACGGTATGCAATATTGTATTCAAGTGTCGATCAACACCATATGGGTCTTTTTTTTAGACTTGTTATGGGCTCAATATTGCACCTTAGCCAGAATGAACCACAAGCAGGAAGATATGTCTTTGTAATGGTAATTAAGTTTCGACATCCCAACCAATAAGAGATAGGTTAGGTGAATGTTAAAGACACGGGGATACACGAATAGAAATTGCTCCAAAAAAAAATGAAATAAAACGAACATTATTCTAATAGGCATGCCTGGGCAGTAATCTGATGTTTCTATTGATAAAGAATTCTATTTGAAGATTCATATCAGTTTGCATTGTCAGAATCATGAGGAAAAGTGATAAAATAAACCGGCTATCCAGGGTACAGTTTAAACACTTTCACATGAAACAGCTCTGATTAACACTTTTGCACAATAATATTTCCGTTCAGAATTGACTTTTGCTTTATATGTTTTTATCTTAAAGTATAGGATTTCATTTGAAGCAAAATATAGCCAAAATTATGTAAACGTCCGAAATGAATCTTCAGATTGCTCAGCGAGACGGCGACATCGAATCCCGATCAGCGAAGGCACAAATGCACCTGTGGAACTTCATCTGTTAAACCTCCTAGGTTATGTGTACAATGTGATTGGTCAATACCAGACAAGCAATCAGGTATTCTACGTTTGTTTGTTTTTTAGTAGACCCCTTTCATCATGGACTCAACTTAATTTGAAAATATTATTCTCTCGATGAATGATTATAGAATATGAAAGAAACTTAAGTTTCCTGATATCAAAAAATATATGTTCATAATATCAGCACAAGGATATGTAATATTGCATTTTAGTGCCGAGCAACACCATAGGATGGCCTTTGTTTTGAGACATAGTTTGGGGCGTAATATTGCACCGTCAATGACCGTGGCAAGATCGAACCCAAAATGAACCATATACGAAGCAAAGTTCCACCATTTTCTCAAATCGTGTAGTTTGCACCCATTTTCGCGACTTCGAACCCTTCTAGCTCCCTTATTGATCCTTTTTTTCTTAGTGTGTACATAATTAGGACGGTGTTATTATTGTGATATAAAACGGAAATGCTAATATTCGGATGACTGAGATCGGAAACACCAAATAATCAATGTCACCTATCAGAATAGAGTAAATGCTATGTAGAAGTGTCTAATCACAAATAAATGACTGAACTTTGAATATATCGACTTGTCTTCTTGGTGTTATCAATTGTGTTGAGTGAGTTTTCAACCTTTTACCTCCAAGCGGTGCTAGTGGCTGTATTGTCTGGTATTCTGGAGGTAAAAATCAATACAACCATATTGGTCTGCACAGTAATTAGCAAAACTTAACAGATATTCCCTAAAATAGATCGTTCATTTTAAGGTTGTTTAGCTCTGTGCATTAAGTTTTTTGAAGCTATTGCCATCCTTACGTATGAGCAGAATTTAGGAATGGAAATGCATAGTGTTTGGAATTTTATTTGGATGTAAACTCGAGTCAAAAGGGACCTGAGCTTTCGATCATGGCAGAATCTTCCTCAGAGGCAAAATGGTAATTTTGTCTCTGACGAAGATGAACGTATAAGGTCCATCCATACTCACGAGATATATGTATTTTTACTCCTATAGTGCGTTTTTTACAACTGATTGACAAATTGCCCTACATCCATTGACATCGACGTAAAAAAACACTGAAGTGATGATAAGTGTGTTAGAAGTAGCCATTGACAGAAGAAATCATGGGCATACATACCCGAGCAGGAGTCGAACCTACGACCTGCTGATCATAAGGCAATCTTCTTAACCACTGGACTACCGAACTTTATCCCGACAGCCAGTACTGGTTCTAATCCTTGTAACATGCAGCGGGTACTGGTCATAGGTTCAAATCCTGGTCGGAGGTTCAAATCCGGCTCGAATTCGTATGCAAATGATTTCTTTTGCCATGGCTACTACTAAAACACTGATGAATTCAGTGCTTATTTCCGTCGATATAGGGCAGTTTGTCAATCAGTTGCAATAAAACAACTAATGCAAGAATTTCATCAAGTTGTATCTATATACGCAATACCCGCTACACGCTACAAGCAGTGACAAGGAGCTGGCTGTTGGACGGAAGCTCGGACGCCCAATGGATGAGACGACTTTTATTTTACTACTTTGTCCCGCAAATTTGCCTTGAAACTTTCTGCTCCTACCTCAGGTCTTCGCCATCTACTCCCAACTCGAAATCCCGGCATACGAACAACGAGACACACCCAGCCTATCCCCCAACTTAGATTCCGAACAAATAGACTCCGAGATTCCGCAATACCATATTTTGTTACTCTCATCAACCAGCCGTAATTATGTCTTCAACCAATTGTTAACCGACTCTGAAATGATTGTATCAAAGTTTTTGCAGTACATTGCTTTATTTTCTGTCACCCCATAGCATGTGTATTTGAATGCACTGATCATTATTATGCATGTGTTACACCGCTGTGCGCATGCTCAGGGCACAAGCAAACTATTATGTCGTACTTGTGGGTGTACGTGTGTGTCTGTGTTGTATACTGCTTGGGTATATTATGCGTATATACTTGTATGTTCGGAAAAGTATAATAGGCGTATGTGTATGCCTTTTATGTGTACAGCACATTATGTCCTGTATGTGTGGGGGTGAATGTGTTTGAGCGTGTATAATGGGTATGTGTGCCTGTGTGCATGAACTACTTTGCCTGTTTGTACGCATGTATGTACCAGATCGAACACATGTATACTTGCATTATTATAGATGAGCGGGTGCGAGTACAAGTTCATATAAATTGAAATACTCACGGTAGGTGTGGCTCTGTTTGGTTGTATTATTATTACCACAACACGAACTGAATGGATTTAATCACGGAATTTACAATGTCCATTTATGTGTTTGTATTTTTTTTCTCCTTAGGAGTGATTGCAAGTGATTTCAAGCTTCTGTTGCAATGTAACATGTGCAATTTGAAGTTAACATATTGAAGATGAATCTGATATAGTTTTTGAAGATACTGTGAAGTTTTTACAGCTTTGTTTATAGACTCAACAAACTGGATTTATTTTGCCGCTCTCATGTACCTCTGTATTACTATTCACATCCGAAATCATTTACCCTTTACGTTTGTGTGTGTAAGTGTATATGTGTGAATATGTGTGTCTGTGTGTGTATGCGTTTGTGTACGTGTGTATATGTGTGTTGGCGTGGGTGCGTGTGCGTGTGCGTGTGTGTGTTGTGAGGGTATGTGTGTGCATCTTAGTGTTCCACTTGTCACTTGATTGGTTTATGCCATATTTCAAAGCACGCGGAATAACTGGAGCGCTAATATTTATCACTTGGTTCAGGTTATATTTTAGTACACCATGTAAAAGCAACAAATGTACCCGATACTCATAAGTGATGCAATAATTTTTATACTTTTGATATGGTCAATGATAAATAAGTGACTGATATTTTTATTCATGTTGATTGTTGCCGTTTAAGGAGGTTTTCTTACAGCGTGAAGCAAACTTATTTTCTCACAGTTTTATCTATGAATATAATATGTACGAGTGTATATGTGTGTGGGCGTGAATGCGTGTGTGTGTGTGTGTGTGTGTTGTGAGGGTATGTGTGTGCATCCTAGTGTTTCACTTGTCACTTGATTGGTTTATGCCACAATTCAAAGCACACGGTATACAGAATAACAGGAGTGTTGATATTATCACTTGGTTCAGGTTATATTTTAGTACACCATGTAATAGCAACCCATGTACCCGATACTCATAAGTGATGCAATAATTTTTATATTTTTGATATGGTAAATGATAAATAAGTGATTGATATTTTTATTCATGCTGATTGTTGCTGTTTAAGTATGTATTCTTACAGCGTGAAGTAAACTTATTATTTCCTCACAGTTTTATCTATGAATATAATATGTACAAGTGTATATGATCATTATATATTGTTTTCATGCAATAATGACTTTTTATATTTCATTGTGTATACAGTTGTACTACTCCGCAATTCAGCCATTTGGCTGCCATGGCAGTATTATGGATAAACCTGATTGAATTGAATTGAATTGAACTGTCCGATGATCAGGAGGTCATAGGCTCGAATACTGTTCGACTACGTATGCCCATTATTTCTTTTGTCATGGCTACTACATAAAAACTGATTAGTTTAGCGCTTATTTGCGTCGATGTCGGGGACTTTGTCAATCACTTGCAATAAAAAGAACTCGACGCAAGAATTTTATGAATTTGAATCATAGTGAGTTTGTTTGACCAAGGAGGTTCAAGAGATTGAGTCAGTATGCTATAGGCCTAGATCCACACAATAATTCCACTGTTGCATTTTTTTTTTTTTTTGTGCCTGGCCAATCGGGGTCCGATTATGCCATCTTTCTGAGCAATCTGAAGATTAATTTTGAACTCTAAAGCTAATAAGGTCATAACTCAGAGCCGTGAACGGCCGATTTGAAGCTAAAGAAGGCGCCGCTGGAATTTAGGCATCGCCCAAGGATTTTTGTAGAAATCAAGCTGGCTGTTAGGGCCCTGCCGATGCCCTGCCAAGAGATGCCCTGTCGACTTCCCATTGGTTGCCAATCGAATTTCGGTCAAAACTTGTCAAAATCGGGGGATATCTGCACGGCGTCCGGGCAGTGACCGAATGATTTCCCACCGTCCACTGGCCGAGTCTTAAGAAATCGATCAGTGGTCATCGGCTTAATAAGATAATCAATCAAAATTTGGCACATTAAATTACCGACCTGTTCAAGCTTAGCAATGACCGGTCAGTGACTCCGTGCAAGGGAGGGGGATGTTCGTTTTCCGAAGGTTCCTCATTCCGAAATACCTGACTCTTTACGTAATTTGTGCAAAAATCTTATTTGATCTGTAATCACAACCCCCAAAATCAACCTGCTCGACGGCCGGGCCGCGAGATTATGGCCAATTTCCCCTAGACCCTGACCGCAGGCCGCCGGGTAATATACGCTGTTTTTCAGGGCCTGTCGTTTGGTCGCCCTGAAATTTAACCACGGAGTTAAAATCTCGCTCAAAATACGCTTGATGGTTTCCGCCGGGTCACCGACCTATATAGAACGGTTGCCGATGAGCGATTTGGGTTTGTGGTCTCGGCAGGATCTTGATAGCTGTTGTAGTTGTTTAGGTTGAATCAACGGCATCGCAGATCTCGTTGATCTCTCATTTACAGAGCAAAAAATGTTGTGGTTGTTGGCCACGGGACAGTCATATTTTCCGCGATTTCCCTCAGAGACCGGCCTGCCGCAGCTGGTTCACCCACGGAACGCCGTATAGATGCCCCGCCAATTACCGGTCGACCGCGATACGGTTTTTTTTTTTTCCCACAAATCGGCCGGTGGCTGTTTGGAGATTGTCTAGTCATCGATGGATCAGTCATTCGGTTACTGCCTAGACGCAGGGCCGAGAAGACTTCCTGATTTCGCAAATCTTTGACATAAAATCGACAGTCGACCGACGGGAAGCGACAGGGCATGCATCGCTTGGGCATCAGATCGCTTAAATGGCCCTAATTCCGGTGGGGGTCTGGCAGGCTGCAAATCTACCGGTCGCCGCTCTGAGTTGTGCCCCAACCGTTCAGCCGAAAGTGAAATAGGGCTCATGAATCCGAACATTAATTTGTGGTGTTATTCCGAGAATCATGTTTCCGACGCTTCGTTGATCCGAGCATAAGATAATGGAGAAACAGGAAAAAAAAAAAAATTTAAACGCACTTTTCACACCAGCCCGACCAATAGATAACGTTAATGAAAGTCAAAGAGAATGAAGCAAACTCATTAGCCGATCAGATGCTCGACCTATGCTATTGCACTTTTTTTGCTTCCTTTTTATTACTATTTTTTCTGCTGTTGTCACAGGAAAGTTTCAGTTTTACAGGATACCTATTGTTATTGAACAGAACAATCGGCTATATACTTCAGCAGTTTAGTAGAAAAAGGAAACCACTATAGAATGTTACTCTTGTGCTCGGTGCGGCACATAGTTTCAAATCTTTTGAAGGTCGCGTGAGAGTATACAATAGAAGCTTAGACGCATAACAAAGACGAATCTTTCCTGTTTAATAGGATATTAATTTGCATCGACGTATGCTATCAGTTCAATTGCGACTGAGCTTCACCATCAATATTTGCCAACCTCCGGCTGGGTAGAACTCAATGCTCCGCTCACTGAGAATGGTATCTTCAAAGAGTGCTAAATCCAAGAGCACCGTTAGGAACGACCAATTTTCACATTGTATGTTAAGTTTCTGCTGATTAAGAGGTACTCTTTGGGCTGCATCTGTGTAACGTTGCAACGCAAGACGGTTTGCCCATCTCTGTCACACAGAGCAAGTGTTGTTCATCTTCAAGCGTTATACTCAGGATATTTTAGTCTGTAGAATACTTGGTAATTAAAACAAGAGCAAAAGAAGATGGCATTTAGAGTAGGTCTTCTTTTGAATTTTTTATATTTCTTTGATATTGTTATGGCTTCCTCGGATGCAAGGTTGGAATCTTCGGCCGTTTCCTTTATTGAACAGCCAAGAAATGTAGTTGCTTCTTTTGGGGAAAATGTGGCGTTTGGTTGTCAGGCCTCCAATGTCGACATGGACAGTCATCGTATGAAATGGTACATGTACTCCGTGCAGCAGGATAGATGGCAAGAATTCGAACAGTACACATCTGTCGTCTGGAATCAGAAGAGGAGAACAGCTTACTCTTCGTTAACAATTCCAGATATTTCAAGGGATCACCAAGGGCTGTATTTCTGCGAAGTCTATGACCATGAAACATTGATCAATTTCACTAGTGCTTCTCTGGCTTTGCGAGTGGTTGAACAGAATCTGACATGTTTGGCATCTTCCCGACAGGAAAATGTTATTTGTCTGTATCCCGGACGTACAGCTGAGAGGATCTCTTGTAAAGTCCCGAGGAGCTTATTTGTTGAACCCGCTTGGAACGCTCTCCATAGCACTTTTGACATCACGGGGAAGTTTGGTTATAACGTCGAAGATAAGAGTAAGTTAGTTAAATTCACACAGACTTATTTTCACATCAAATGAAGATTAGCACGCACTATGCCTGTGTATGCGGAACTTTTTTTTTTCTTTCAAACTGGTCTGGTTGATTTTGCTTGTTGATCGAAGAAGAAAAAGACGGACATAAACGTCATGAGAAAGTCTGTCTTAGTTTACAATAACAGAGATATTGATCGGCCTTCATTATTTGTTTTCAAATGATCATTTAAAGTTGTTTGATAAATTTGAGGATGAATCATGATTTATACCCACTGAATATCGAAGAATTTGTTAAAATTCTTTACGTTGGAAGATATTTGAACGAACCTCAACACAAACAAATTTTCAAATTGGACCATAGGCATATACCTCTATTAAATATTCCTAAGTAATGCTACAAAAATGCTAGATTATTTTGATACGCGTGATATGTTCTACACTGGCTAAACACGATCAAAGAGGTAATGATATTTAAGTTTTTAAAAAATGCTCTTGGAGACGTTTCTCTTTCTCTTTCTCTTTCTCTTTCTCTTTCTTTCTCTTTTTGTCACTAAATTTGTCTCCGGAACGTCAGGGCTAGGAGTCACTATCCTGGCTTTTCAGTGTTTGTTTTGTGATTTGTTTTGTTTTTGCATGTACAGTATGTATGTTGACCTTGTATTTGTCATATGAAGTATAAATCATAAAACTTCACCTTTAGCTATCAATTCCAATAAACCTGTGCTCTACGTGAATAGAATAAATAAAGTTCATTTGTATATACCTCGACTGAGACAAATTCTTTAAGTAGTCATTTTATTAGCATGACTGGATTTTTAGTCAGATGACACACTTGCAGATACATGTAGGTAATTCATAACACATGCATATATACATGCGGTTTCTTCCGTGTAAGATTTTGTAAGATCCAATACAAGCAATTTTGTACATGTTTTGATTTCCACATTCATTTCAGATGGATACAGACATATAAACGCCATGTTGTCGTGGGACCTGGAACTAGACAATGTGATTCTTTATTGCACCGGACATAGTTTCACAAATTCTTTTCCCGCCAATCCGTGCGTTTTTGGATTGATCAAGGTTGTTCATTCTGCAAGAGCTAAACCAGCGACTCACTCTATCATCCAGGGACTGGTCAACTCTGCCGAATTCCTTTGTGAAGTTCGTGGATTGTCATCGTCGTCCTGCTCGTACTCGTGGACATGTGAACCTGAGGGTTTCATTCACGGCTGCCATAGTGACACCGACAAACTGAACTTGTACACTAACGCCTCGATGACTTTACCATCACAAGATAACCTGTTCAATGTCACATGCAAAGCTGAATGTGATAATGACTACGTGACGTCATCTTCAGCAGCATTAAACGTCCAAAGCTCGGCAGGGTTTGAACCCTCAGGAGAACATGCAAAATCCGTGACTTTTTCTTCCGGTACATTTGGCTCCCAGAATCTTTCGCTTTCCGGAATTTATGATGAACATGAAGGTGCTCTTGCTTTCACGTGTTCGTTCGATTCCGAAAACACTGAAGACCCGTCATTCAGGTGGTACATAGATGGTGAGCAGCTTTCGGCTAACAGTGAAGTTAACAAGGAAGACCGAGGAAATGCATCCGTAATCTTTGTATCAGATCTTAATCACGCGAATTTGATTGCTTGTGATGTCGTAATTGAAGCTGAAGTGCTAAGAGTGTGGGCTTCCGTTGATGAAGTGCATTTGACATCACACATGATAACTGACCTTTCTGGAATGACTGTTAGCAAACAAATAGCAAATGCAGTTTCCATACCACCTACGCCATTCTCTACAAGTAAGTCCAAGACATCAAACTTTATTCAGTTTATCAAAGATTCTTGGCAGGTTGTCGTTGTCGTGTGCTGTCTTTGTCTGGTGTTACTATTCGCCGTGATCGCATGTAATGTGATGATTCGTCGGTGCCGAAGCTCAGGTGATATGCGAAGTGCTACAAATTCAGTAAAGAGCCAGCGTCATCAGCAGCACAAAGAGAAAGAAGAATATTATGACGTATATTTAGAGCCAATTGCGGCTGGACATACACGTGGTACGACCTCTCTCTCACATGCCGATTCTCCAGTTGACCATGATTACGCCTATGTTGATTATCAGAGCCCCTTCCATTTCACGGATCTCAGTAAGAATTATGAAAAGCCAGATTCTACTTACATGCCAAACTTTAATGATTCTTCAGTTGTATCCAACTATGAAAACGCCGATAGTGGTTATCGTGGTCCCATTTATGTCACAGATCTCATCAAAAATCAGGGTAAATAGTCACACTCAAGTTAAGAGAATGGAAGAGATGCCGCCAATCGCATTGTCTGGCACTCTGAATAATGAATGCAATCATCGCCGATCCAGCCCCGACTTTCACAGACAGTCATTGGAAGGATACGATCCCTTACAGTGGACACACCCTTCCCTGAAATGACTTCCCTCCAATATCATCCTGCAACTCCTAGTCGTCATTACCAAAACTAAATTACCTCTACACTTCCCTATCCCTTACACTTCAAATGAGAGTGATCGACCCTTCAAAGCTGTGAAGAAAAGAAGATTTCAATAAAGAGAGACTAACAGATAAGAAACGGCAACGTCAAGTATCGACTGAACTACTTGCAAGACTGCATTCACACCAACAGGAGATTTAAAGTGAAATGATAAATCACGGAGTCCATTCAAACGACTCGGACATAAAAGACATAAGAAACCTAAAGTCGCTTGATAATAACTTTCTCTAAGTTGATAAAAAGGACAGAGAAAAACCGTTGCAAACATTCGGAAAAAATGAATAAGATTTCGATCTGCGACAGTCCATTCTCTGGGATAGTTGTTAGTTATTTTTCCTTTTTGTGTTTTTCTGCTACTTCATTGGAATTCTGCTGACTAAAAATTTTAAACAACTAGAACCAGGCATCGTATGTTTCAGTGCACATTCTTTTTTATTTATTCTTCATTTGAGCTTATAACCAAGAATTAACAAAACAATAACTATTGATAAAACAGAAATAAGATTGGGCATCTGTAGATAGCCCATCAATGAAAACACATATGAATTACAGGAATACATGTATGATTATTATCGGGCAAACCTACATAGTGTGCAGGCTTAGCTGTAAGAAACAAATCTAGAGCTGCTTTCACTTCCGCATGATTTCATGATCACCATTAGTTTTTGTAAAAAGCGACTGCTGACAACGATGCTATTAAAATTATTACTCTGTAACAATTTTTGTTGGAAAATTCGATGTAATCGATGGGGTTAAAATCAAAATGTTGACAATGACCTCACGTAAACTTTACGCGAGCGTTGCAAGTGATTCAGGTAATTTCATTGTTGATAAACAAGGATTCTGGAAACAAGTTTTATGGATTATGTTCTTACCTGAATATTTGCATAAAATGTGTAGATATCCGTAGATAAGTGAGAGGAAATAATAAGTATGCATTTATATAAATACACACACACATACACATATTTTTCATGATAAAAAAAACTAAAAAAAAACTGTATACACTGAAAAGCACTTTAAAATCTGATTACGAAATGCACTGTGAGAGTAAGAGGGATCCCATGTGCCATACGTCTTCAGCCTTGCCTTTATTGCATGTTTAGAAACTGATAAACGTGGGACTTATATTGCATTTCTCTTCCGTTGTAAAGTGGTACGTCATTCAGTTGAAAATGTGTTGTTCAATCTGGCTCTTATAAACAAAACACATACACTTATACACTATACACTGTCTTTGATTATTGATGCCCCTATGTACGATAGAAGCATAGCTTCTTAATCTTCGGAAAGATAAGACTGGATAGTTAAAAGAAACTCCAGGATACACGAGTATCATTATCATTATCATTATCAGTATCATTACTTGATATCATGTACTGTTTTTACATGTAAGTTTTATAGCATGTTTCTTGATGCACTAATGAATAGAAAACGGTTATTATGATCATGAACAGCTCCTGGAAATCCAAATATGTCATTCCTGCTGGAAAAGAACACAGTGTCCCACAGTATTGACAATGTATTTACAGTGTGTTCACATATTTTGATGATTTCTAATGCTCGAACAATTAAGTGTGAGGATGATTTCACACTGTGGTAAGTTTTTGGGGTATTTTTTTTTTTCAAAGAGATCCACATAGTAATAGTTTGTTTCACACAATGAATTGAGGATTCACAATGTGTTCACATTGCTAAAACCCTCGAATCAAACAGTGAAGAGATTTCACACTGCATGTTCCACATCGTAAAACCCGGGTTGTTCTTTGCCAGAGTGACTCGAGCCCACAAGCGGTTACAGGTGCACGTTCCATTTTGCCTGAAGTACACTGATGCTATTTTAATTCACCTAGAAAATATGAGGCACAGAAGAATAGAATTAATTGAATAGCAATGTTAATGAAGTTGCATAAGGTAGAAGAATACACTGTTCATATGAAACTCTACTTTGTATTATACCAAATGTTAGTGTACAGATTCATGTGTCATTAAAAAAAAATCCCTAAATTGAATTAAAGGAGACATTTGTCCTTGAGGAAGATAAGAGGTTGAGGGCGACGAGGATTTTTTTTTCTTTCTTGATTGTAGTATTTGGCGTTGCCACGGTCAATTGATTTTGGTCGTCTACATGGAATGTATGAGCAACAAAACACGCGCGACTGAAACAAGAAAAAAGTCCCTTGTCTGATTTGAAAAAGAGCTAGTTAGTCCATGGGCCAGGCCAGATATTGGTACCATCTGAGGTGGCAAAACCTTTTTGGTGTCATTTTGTTTGTCGGGCATAGATATGCTTATTAAGCTATGATAGCATTTCCAAATGAGTAGCTTAGTCATAGTAAATGAATTTTTAACCAATTTGGTCTCGTTGTTATATCCCTATACTTCTGAATCGAAACTAACCGCTATACAAAGAAGAGCACTGTCTTCTGTATGTTCCATAGAGCTGTAAAATGCAGCTCTATGGTATGTTCACAGGTGTTCTATTGTAAACGCGGTGCGCTTAGTCTTTATTCAAGGCAGCGAAGGGAATATCCAAAGGTTATGATGTCCACAGCGCTTAGTCTTTATTCTAGAGGGCGAAGGGAATATCCAAAGCGTATGATACAGTGTATATCCTTTTATCTAAAAACAACAACAACAACAAAAGCAATTCCTCGTGAATTTTACCGTATCTTTCAATTATTTATCATTTTCCGGCGAAAACGCTACGGTGAAAACGCTGATACCACGCCAATGTCGCTTTATTTCCCTCCAACGATATAAGATATGCAAAACCAATGTACCGGTACACTACAATACATTATAATGAATGATATTGTAAACGAACAGAGTGATTTTTGTTTAAAACTGATGTATTTGTTGATAGGGTAGTATAAAAACAGTATAGATAATCCCTTTTATGAGGAACTGTAGATATGATAACGGTACATTGGTCTAGATAAAGACTAAGCGCACCGCGTGACAGCTGTGGACATCATAACCTTTTGGATATTCCCTTCGCTGCCTTGAATAAAAACTAAGCGCACCGCGTTTACAACAGAACACCTGTGGACATACAGAAGGCAGTGCTCTTCTTTGTATAGCGGTTTAGTTTCGATTCAGAAGTATAGGGATATAAAAACGAGACCAAATTGGTTAAAAATTCATTTATTATGACTAAGCTACTCATTTGGAAATGCTATCATAGCTTGATAAGCATATCTATGCCCGACAAACAAGCTGACACCAAAAAGGTTGTGCCACCTCAGATGGTACCAACAACCCATTTTTCGGGTCTTGGCCCATGGACTAAGTGATCAAAATTTTGTTTTCGCAATGCAGTCTGTCAAAAAAAAAAAATAGCAGAAATTTTGATTAAAGGCTTTGAATTTTTCAACATATCAGCACAAGCGTTATTCAAAAGTAAAGAGTCATAATATAGGTATTCGGATGATTGAAATCTGATGCACCAAATAATTCATCTCACCTATTAAAATAAAGTATGCTGTAGAACATGTCTGATCGCAAATAAATACTTAGAACTTATATCGGATTGTCATGTTGGCTTTATCAGTTGTTGAGTGAGTTTTTAATTCAATACCTGCTGTCGCTGTTAATGACTGGATGAACAATAATAGAAATTATAATATTCTCTTTCATAAAGCTCTAATCCTATCATATGTCTCTAATTAACCTCTATATTGGCTCTGATGGAATTTCGACCTCGGGGAAAAGTTTACGAGACCATCAGAATGAAACTATGATGAAAAGTCAGTGGAATGGACCACTATCGAAGACCATGTCTGATAATGGTGTATATCTATTGATTTGAGTCCTCCCTAACAGAGACAAAATGTTCTGAAATTACAATAGACAGATTCCACCTGACCATTATAAATTGTCTGGTTGTTTTATTTCTAATGGTACTGTCTACTCCACAATCAGATTGTATTAGACCCACATAACCGTAAGTAAAGTTCTATGACTGGACCATTAGAAATTCTCTTATTATTTCTTTTGGAAAATCTCCTTCACCATGTATTAGGCCTACAGATACTATTAGGACTCTAAAAAACAAGTTAGATTTTCCAACATCAGTAGGCATTATCTAGTGGTTTTTAAATTCATAAGCTCCTCAACCATTAGACACCATTAGATCAATGGAAGACAACAAAATCTTACTGAGCATTAGGAACTGCTTAATGGTGTTGGACGACGTGTTGGCATGACGTAAAATTCAAACGGTCTCAACCTAAAACATTAAGATTTTACAAAGGTCTTTACACAAACATTCGATTTCTTCTAATGGTTTCCATTTTCATTAGTTTTTCGACCTGGGTTGATGCTTACTCCCTTTTTTTGTACTTGATATGTAACATCATACAGAGTAAAATTCGTAAGTAGGAAGATGAATAGTATTGTTGTTTTTCCAATTTCATTTTCCTCCATCTCATCATAATCAATAACATAGGCACATTGTAGACGAAAGTGTACATAAATATCAACATAAGTAAGTAAAAAGAGAATGTATACATGTACGCAGTATACTTTAGAAAGGGATTGCCGAAATATAGGCATTACAGTGAGATATGATTGGAGAATGGAGATGTGTTGGGGGACCCACTTTAAAGAGAAGATTGTAGATTGTGAGTCCAACCATTTACAATATACGATGTACATTAAAAAAAAAGAAATTCAAGGTCACCAAACCCATTTCATATTGCTTAAAGGGATGGTACAGTATTGGTGGAGGTGAGAATTGGGCTTTGAACTTTTTGCGAGATACCAAGAAAACACTTATGAATAGTACAGAGCATACCAATTTAAGAGGAATTCAAAGTTTATTTGAAGAAAATCGGGTTTGGAATGACTGAAACATCCAAAAACAAAGTAAAACAAAGCGATCGTAATAAATTGTGGGTCCCACACTTGTTAGAATCGCTCTGTTTTTGGATATCTCAGCCATTTCAAAACAAATTTTCATCGAATAAACGTTGAATTCCTCATGAAATTACATGCTCTTTCATATTTCATAAGAGGTTTCTCATTATCTCACCAAAAAATGTTAGAAACCTAAAATTAGGTCTCAACCAAAACTCTGCCATCCCTTTAATCAATAATGACCAAATTGAAATGTATTTACACTTTTCATAAAAGCGTATTTTGCCTTGAGATTTTGTATAAAATTGCATTATAAATCAATACTTCATAAAACTGTTATAATTGTGTATATATACAATATGTAATCTTCTAGTCTTTTTTCTTTCTTATCTATACCTGTTTACAACTGGTCCCCATGGAAGATCAGCGGCACCAGAAAAGTACAGCTGATTATGGGCTATCCAGCCGTTATCTTCCTATAATCCCACATTCTATTCTTTTTGTATATCGATGATCGATGATGTGTAACACTATTCATTTGGTATGTATGTATGTTTCACTTTATGCATGATGTTTTATTTTCCTTGTACCTTATGTTGTCTTTTACATCTGTATGTATGTTTATGACGGAAGTAAAACAAACGAACAAACATATACATATGCATATACATATACATATAGCTTTGAATTGTCTTCAGGGATTGATACAACTAAATATAGTGTATTAATCCAGCAGATTTGATTAGCGTTCCCCTAAGCCAACAAACCGAAATGAAGTAGAATCAGAGAGGAATACAGCATAAGTAATGAAGTAATTGGAACTTAAAGTTTAACTCTGTTATTAACACCAATATAAATTTCGAGATATAATTTTGGAAATATTATCAACATGACATCTCCAGGAGAGTTTATTATCAGTGATTATTTCTACAAATATGAGGAACACTTTCAACAGAAACTCATCGAAGAACAATATCTGTTGGTATTTGCATGCTAGGTTGCACCAACGTGGTACATGTACCAGTGAAAAAATAGAAGACCGGGTGCACAATATATTTCTTAGTTAAGTGCGCAATGTATTGATGGAGCCAGGAGGGAGGAACTTAAAAAAAAAACTGTCTTCGGTAGGAATTGTTACCTCATCTGATAACACATGTATTTTACGGTACGACACATGCTTGTTGTTTATTATTTTGTTGTTCAAGTATTTTCTGTGAAAATGTTTATAGAGACATAATAGACCCTCGAGATATGCTTTGTCCCTTTTACTATTTTTTCTCTTTATTCTTTTATCTGATCCCATACTCAGTGCAGGTGGACAGGAATTGGAGTGTATAGGACAGACAGTTTAAACAAAATTTACCCTAATACACCATGTACACAGTATAAGTACAATGGACTGTACAAATAAAACTGATAACAATTTCTTTCACTGCATCACTATCAGTACAATGAATTTTTATTTTATAAAAGGTTGGGCAGGAGGCTGTGCGAAATTTGTTCGAAAAGCAGTCATTTCAGTTCTTCACTTGTGCGTTTTCTCATTTTGGGCAGTTTTTCTCAACCGATAGACCTTGTAATCCTTTGTTTTCGTAATATTTCACACGCTTTTCATAACAACCATGTAAGTATAAAATGAAATTGATGTCAAAAAGAATGACGCAAGTTCATTGACCTCTGCTCTTGCTCTTTTACTTTTGTTTGCTTGGATTTTCCGCTGTTTCACATATTTGTTTCAGTTTTACTGGACAATTGAACTGAAAAGAAAAAATATAGGACCTACTTGAACAGTTTAGTGGGAAGAGAAAACCACTATCTTTATGTTGACATGACAAACGTTCAAGCTCCTTAAGAGCATATTAAAAACGAGTTTTTTTTTATTTCAATAGGACCCTATTTTGAATCGACATTTGCCATCAAACCCATTTCATATTGCTTAACCAATAATGACCAAACTGAAATGTATTTGCACTTTTCATGAAAGCGTATTTTTGCCTTGAGATTTTGTATAATATTGCATTATAAATCAATACTTCATAAAACTGTTATAATTTTGTATACACTCTTAAAACATCCGAGTCAGAACTGACCCGAAACTGGGTCCGTTGGGGTCACACACCGTTCCGGGTCAGAAATGACAAGGAATGGGGTCAGATATGACCCATTTAGAGTCATGAATTGGGTAAGGGTGACACCATTTGGGGTCTTCATGACCAAATTCCAAGTCATTTTGGACCCGGAACGGTGTATGACCCCAACGGACCCAGTTCCGGGTCATTTTTGACTCGGATGTTTTAAGAGTGTATAATATTATGTAATCTTCTAGTCTTTTTTCTTTGTTATCTATACCTCTTTACAACTGGTCCCCATGGAAGACCAGCGGCACCAGAAAAGTGCAGCTGATTATGGGCTATCCAGCCGTTATCTTCCTATAATCCTACATTCTATTCTTTTTGTATATCGATGATCGATGATGTGTAACACTATTCATTTGCTATGTATGTATGTTTCACTTTATGCAGGATGTATTATTTTCCTTGTATCTTATGTTGTCTTTTACATCTGTATGTATGTTTATGACGGAATTAAAACAAACAAACATATACATATACATATACATAAATACATATACATACATATACATAATTATACATATACATATACATATAGCTTTGAATTGTCTTTAGGGATTGATACAACTAAATACAGTGTATTAATCCAGCAGATTTGATGAGCGTTCCCCTAAGCCAACAAACCGAAATGTAAATGAAGTAGAATCAGGGAGGAATACAGCATAAGTAATGAAATAATTCAAAAGTTTAACTCTGTTATTAACACCAATATAAATTTTGAGATATAATTTTGGAAATATTATCAAAATGACATCTCCAGGAGAGTTTATTATCAGTGATTATTTGTAGAAATATGAGGAACACTTTCAACAGAAATCTCATCAAAGAACAATATTTGTTGGTATTTGCATGCCAGGTTGCACCAACGTGGTACATGTACCAGTGAAAAAATAGAAGACCGGGTGCACAATATATTTCTTAGTTAAGTGCACAATGTATTGATGGAGCCAGGAGGGAGGAACTTTAAAAAAAGATAATACATGTATATTACGGTACGACACATGCGGGTTGTTTAGTATTTTGTTGTTCAAGTATTTTCTGTGAAAATGTTTATAAGAGACATAATAGACCCTCGAGATATGCTTTCTCCCTTTTACTATTTTTTCTCTTTATTCTTTTATCTGATCCCATACTCAGTGCAGGTGGACAGGAATTGGAGTGTATAGGACAGACAGTTTAAACAAAATTTACCCTAATACACCATGTACACAGTATAAGTACAATGGACTGTACAAATAAAACTGATAACAATTTCTTTCACTGCATCACTATCAGTACAATGAATTTTTATTTTATAAAAGGTTGGGCAGGAGGCTGTGCGAAATTTGTTCGAAAAGCAGTCATTTCAGTTCTTCACTTGTGCGTTTTCTCATTTTGGGCAGTTTTTCTCAACCGATAGACCTTGTAATCCTTTGTTTTCGTAATATTTCACACGTTTTTCATAACAACCATGTAAGTATAAAATGAAATTGATGTCAAAAAGAATGACGCAAGTTCATTGACCTCTGCTCTTGCTCTTTTACTTTTGTTTGCTTGGATTTTTCCGCTGTTGTCACATATTTGTTTCAGTTTTACTGGACAATTGAACTGAAGAGAAAAAATATAGGACCTACTTGAACAGTTTAGTGGGAAGAGAAAACCACTATCTTTATGTTGACATGACAAACGTTGAAGCTCCTTAAGAGCATATAAAAAACGAGTCTTTTTATTTCAATAGGACACTATTTTGAATCGACATTTGCCATTAATTGTGTGACTGAGACTCTTTTAAATATTTTACAGAGTTTCGCCATAAAAGTGTGGCATCTTTATTCTAATCGTGGGAATAGACCCCCGCTGAGAATGGTTTCTTCAAGGAGCAAGCCTACTAAGCATCTAGAGTCGCGAAGGGAACGAATTGTTGGATGACGGAAAAGTACTCTTGGGTTATATAATAGTATAACGCTGAAGGCAAGACAGTTTACTCATCACTATCCCATAACTGAACAGCCAGTGGTGTTTATCGTCAAACAATACATTTTGTCTGAACTCCTTTAGTTTGTTGAAATTTTGGTACACTTGTATATTACCACCAGTAACCAAAATGCCACTGAAAACAGGTCCTCTACTTCTGAAATGTTTATATTTCTTTGGTATTGTGATGGATTCCGCTGCTCAAAGATCGGAATCTTCGTATGTTTTCTTTATTGAAAGGCCAAGAAGTGTGATTGCTCCTGTCGGGGGACATATTGTGACGTTTGGTTGTCAGGTTGGCAACGTCGACATGGATCGTCATCGTATCAAATGGGACTCCATGCATCGTACTAATGTAGACTCGGCGTCTCGGTTCCAATGGTACTTCGTGCACAAGAGTTGGAGTGATCTCGAACAATATGCTTCTGTCGTCTGGAACAACACGAACCGATCGGTGTACTCTTCGCTGACAATTACAAATATTGCACAGGATCACCAAGGGCTGTATTTCTGTGAAGTCTATGACCATGAAACATTAATCAATTTCACTAGTGCTTCTCTGGCTTTACGAGTGGTTGAGAAAAATCTTACATGCTCAGCATTTTCCCAACAGGGAAATGTTATTCATTTGTATGAAGGAGGCAGAGATGTGTCAATCACTTGTAGGTCACCGAGGGAAAGACCTATTCCTGAGCCCCGATGGAAAGCGCTGCACAGCACAAGAAATCTCTCGAAGGAGCTCCTGAAGTTCAGGAAACATGACACTAGTAAGTCAATTTTCAAGATAAATGAACATCTTCCTTTCATATTACAACTTGTTTAGAGCTGCGGTGGACAAAGAATAGCTAACCTCTATCACTTGAATTTTGTAAAGTATTACACGAGCTTCCAATTAAAAAACAAACAAACCCCAAAACAAGAAGTACTGGACAGTAAATGGAGATGATTGTATGTACGTAAATGACAATGACTTTTTTCTCTCTCTTTGCTTGTTTGTTTTATTTCCGTCATAAACATGCATACAAATATAAAAGACATCATAAGCTACTAGGAAATGATGCATCATGCATAAATTGAAACATACATACATAGCAAATAAGTAGTGTGACACACCATCGATATACGAAAAAGAATAGAATACATTGTATAGGATTAGAGAAAGATAACGGCTGGATAGCGAAAAATCAGCTGCACTTTTCTGGTGCCGCTGGTCTTCCATTAGGACCAGTTATAAAGAGGTAAGAAAGAAAAGATAGAAGAGTAGAAGATTACATATATAAATATTACATACATATTACATAAAGATTACATATATAAATACAAAGATTAAAGTTTTTTTATTGCAATGTTATGTTCCTACAGAAGTGAATCAGCCTGTTGGCTCATTTTAATTTCTTGTCGAAGAATTTTGATTACCAATAATACACTGTCACATATTTTCTCGTCCCTGTTGTCCTGAGACACTTTCAGAGTAGATTCAATTCTACTTGTATTACCTCCGCATCTATTTCTCTCTATTTTTCCATATTTCTGTATCCTTTCCACGCCTCCCATTATTTTTTCGATATAGTTCTGTCGAGGATCGCTGGATCTGTTTTTCCTTTCTGTCCCTTGTATTGTCTTCCTATTATGTCAATCTTGTTTCGTTCTGTCTTGTATTTAAGTCCCCTTTCATAAGTTTTGTCGTCCCAGTCTCGTTTAATGTTCATTCGCCTGTGTATGTGTGTCTGTCTGTTACTCTGTCTTCTTATTGGGCTTCCAGGCCTTTTTTTTATCTGACTTTATTCCCAATCTTTTTTCCCCTTTTTGCATCAGTTCATTTTCTATTGACATTCTGTACCTGAGGGGCCCACATTCTACAAGCATTGCCTTTTTAGTGGGTCCCTCCATTTTTCGATATTTTTTGTAATGTAATATCGTCTATATCACTTCAGTCAATTTTCATTACAACATTATTTGTTACCCCAAGGTTCCACAATTGTGTTTTTTTTTCAATTTTACTTTGTTTTCATTATATGTAACCTTATTCTCTGTTACCAAAGAAGGTGAAATGTTTATGTTCTTTTCGAAAAATGAAATAAAGTTTGAATTGAATTGAACTGAAAAAGTTATAATAATCTCTCTATATTTGGTTTTTCGTTTAGTATCTTAACTAAAATTGAGTTCCCCCCTCGGGTATACTTGTTATTTGTAAAACCCTGAGTAGTCTCAAATTAAAAAACAAACACGTATAATATGCTAACTGAAAACACAAAAGAAACCATATCATTATCTGAAAAAGAAAGAAAGAAATTGGTAAAGTTTAATCATCTGGCAAGAAAGAAAATCGCAGATTTTTCGGTACTCCTTTCCAATTTCCCTCCCTAAAAAGACCCCTCCCCCATACAAAAGTAGAAAAGGACAATGCACTGTCATTTTGGAAATGAAATGTTTTGTATGTAGATGGCGTCAGAAAGATCTTTTAGGTTTGATTTGATTTTAAATTGGTTTTCAGGTCGATACAAACAGATAACAACAGAGCTCTCGTGGGACCCGCACCTTCACGGAGTGATCATATTCTGCTACGGGGCGTCATATTTTGATGCACTCCCAGCTAATCCTTGTACCATAGGTTTGATTACGGTTGTTCATTCTGCAAGAGTTAAACCAGCAACTCACTCTATCATCCAGGGACTGGTCAACTCTGCCGAATTCCTTTGTGAAGTTCGTGGATTGTCATCGTCGTCCTGCTCGTACTCGTGGACATGTGAACCTGAGGGTTTCGTTCACGGCTGCCACAGTGACACCGACAAACTCAACTTGCACACGTACGTCTCCACACCTTTGCCATCACAAGGTCTCCTGTTCAACATCACGTGTACAGCTGAGTGTGTCAATAACTATGTGACTTCATCTTCAGCAACATTAAACGTGCAAAGCTCTATCGAGTTAGGACCAGGAGGAGAACACGCAAGATCCGTGACTTTTTCTTCCGATAGATTTGGCTCACAGAATCTTTCACTTTCTGGAATTTATGATGAAAATGACCGAATTCTTGCTTTCACGTGTTCATTCCATTCCGCGAAAAACACAGAAGAGCCATTCTTTAGATGGTACATGGATGGTGTGCAGCTTTCGGCTAGAAGTAAAATTCAGCAAGAAGATCTTGGAAATGCGTCCGTTATTTATATATCAGATCTTAACAACACGAATGCGATTGCTTGTGATGTTGTCATTGATGCTGAAAGGCTGAGAGTGTGGAAATTTCTTGATGAAATTCATGCGGCATCTAGCACGACAACTGTACTTTCTGACATTAGTATTACAAAACGCATGTCAACTACAGATGTCATATCACATACGACATTTTCTACAAGTAGGTCTGATGTATTTAACAACAATGGGCTTTTGTCAGAGTCTTGGCAAATTGTTGTTGTCGTTTGTTTTCCGTGTCTTGTGTTTCTAACCGCCGTGATCGCATGTAATGCCATGTCCCGTGGGTGCCGATGTTGTGGGGATAGGCGAGATAGTAAAGATTCATCGAGGATGCAGCGTCATCGGCAGCACGAAGAGAGAGATGAAGGTAACTTAGAACCTATTGTAGCCGTACACAGGGAAGAAACAACCTCTTTCTCACATGCTGATTCTCCAGTTGACTATGATTACGCTTACATAGATTATCACAGTCCTTATGTCACGACTCTTGGGGAAAATCGGGGAACAGAGACCCACCTAAGTTTAGAAACAGGAAGATGTGCCGACGATTTGCCCTGCTCTCTAAATAACGAATGCTGTTGTGACCAGTCCAGCCCCGACTCACACCAACAGACGTTGGAAGGATACGATCCTCAAGAGTGGACAAACGCTTCGTCCTTCCCGGAATGAACGTCCCCCAATTTCGTTCCGGAACTGTCGTCTTCATTATCAGAATTAAATCACATTACCTCTCTCTGCCTATTACCAGCGCGAAATGAACTACAATGTATACAGATAAACATAACATGCATCATTGTGTCGAATATCTGCAAATGCAATTCTATTATGCAATCTATATTAAGTTCATATCGACTTAATTACAGAGTCAACTAAGGCGAGCAAAATTATAGAAATTTAATCGTACTTAAGATCAGCCAGATAGAATTATGGAATATTCAAGTTTCACATAATATTTTCAAGGAGAATAGCCTCAGGCAGGATAAGTAAGCCTATGTGTATGATGTCATCACCACGTCACTCTGCCACGAGTTTGTACAGGAAAACATACAGATTATGTTGTTTGGTTGATGATTTTAAGTTAGCTAACTGCTGGGTAACTCCCACCCCTCCCCCTGTCCCCAAGAGTCTTCAGTGCTAAATTATTTAAACACAAAAAGAATTTAATGTAAAGGATGCCAGTTTTTCTTACTTCCGATAATCATTATTTGTGTGTATATAATGGGAGACTTACAAATTGTAATGTGAGGTTATAACATCACCTCATCTATATTTTCACAGGTGATTGCCAAATACCAATGTCGTTGTTTCGTTAAGGTAGGTGTATCTTCGAAACTCAATATGACTTTATTATCTGCAGGTCAGATATTAATGACAGGGGCCGCGGAACCGCGGGGGCTTGGAGCTGCAGCACCAAGCCTACTCCCTCCCCCGTTAATCTTTATTGCAACTGATTGTCAAACTAGTTGGGTTCAATTCATGACATCGGCACCCATGAGTCATACACCACGTATGCAGTCCACGAGTCATACAGCCCATGAGCTCGACACTAGGCAAATAAGGCCCTTAAGTCTGAAACTCGGCAAAAATGAAGGCCTTTAGATACTATAAGAAAAAAAAGCCCGCGAGATCCCGACACATTGAGCCCCGCGATGCGATGTCGAACTCTGGGACCTTGTTTGTCTATTGTCGCCTGTTGTTGGACTCATGGGCCTTATTGTCCCAGTATGGAGATGACTCGTGGACTGTATGACTCATGGACCTTTTTCAATGTCGAACTCCTCGGCCGTGTGACTCGTGGGATGACCCCGACAAATTGCCCTGCATCGACGTAAAATACGTCGATATTGGGCAATGTCGTGATGTAAGGCAATTCATCAATCAGTGGTAACAAAAACAACTCGACAAAAAAGATATTAATCAAACAGTGGGTCTTCATCTTTGGCATCTCTCCTTAAAGGACAAGTCCACCTTCGTACACATAAGGATTGAGAGAATGCAGCAATATTAGTAGAACACATCAGTGAAAATTTCAGGAAAATTGAACAATCCGTTCAAAAGTTAAGAATATCATAAGTATCTGCACAGTCACTGCTGGAAAAGAAGACTACTACACTGTATGATGTCATGTGCGTGCAACTATGTAAGGTAAATAAAAAGAGAATTTCACAAAACTTTACTTTTTTATTAAAGTGCACATTTCTTCGACTCGCTACTGACGTATGTTAAGGGTAATATTACTCCCCCTGCCTTCCTCTGAAGGAGAGAAGTCGAGTGTTCTTTTGTTATGCGAGAAAAATGGAAATATGTTGAATTTTCTTTATTCTTTCTTTATATCGTTGTACTCATGTGACATTACAAGCTATAGTAGTCTTTTCATCCAGCCGTGACTGAGCAGAAACTTCAAAAATTCATAACTTTTGAACGGATTGTCTGATTTCGCTCAAAGGGTGTGTACAGTTCTGGTCGAGGTGAGGATTTAGCTTTTAACGTTTTGCGAAATATTCAGAAACCACTCTATTAGATGTCAAAGAGCATGCAATTCTAAGGGGTATCAAAAGTTCATTTGACGAAAATCGGCTTTGAAGTGGCTGAGATATCCAAAAACAAGGTGAAACAAAGAGATCCTAATAAAGGTGGGGCCTGTAGTCTCTTATTATTATCACCTTTTTTTTATATCTCAGCCATTTGAAAACCAATTTTCATTAAATAAACGTTGGATCCTTCTTAAAATTACGTGCTCTTTCATATTTCATAAGATGTTTCTCATTATCTCACTTAGGAATGCAAAAAACATGAATCCCCACCTCAACCAGTAATGTACAGCCCCTTTAAATCACTGATGTGTTCTATTAATATTGCTGCATTCACTCAACCCACATGTCTATGAAGGTGAATTACTTGTCCTTTAAAGGGATGATATAGTATTGGTGGAGATGAGGATTGGGCTTTTACCTTTTTGCAAGATACCAAGAAAACACTTCTGAAATAGTACAGAGCACACCATTCTAAAAGGAATTCAAAGTTTATTTGATGAAAATAAGTTCTGGAATGGCTGAGACATATAAATCAAAGTAAAACAAAGTGACCATGATTATCATAATAATAAGGTGGGTCCCACCTTTTATTAGGATCACTCTTTATGGTTATCTCAGCCATTTCAAAACCAACTTTCATCAAATAAACTTTGAATTCCTCTTTAAATCACACGCTCTTTCACATTTCATAAGAGGTTTATGTTAGGTCTCAACCAAAACTGTCGATCCCTTTGATATCCGCTCCAGTTCACAGAGTTTTTTTTCCATCCTTATGGAGTTCAGTCCTCCCAGCCCCCATCGATGCACACTGGTCTTCGGCCTTACATTTTCTAGTTATTATTTCGTTTGACTTGTGCCACTTTGTGTATGGTTTCATTTCAGTTCCTTTTTTTTTCATTTTATACTGTATTATATCTGAAAGTGTACCTAGACTGTTATTTACATGTTAATACAGTATGTATATTCTTGTTAAAGCCTATTTCTCAAATAGGTTAAAAAACAAATAGGTTCTCCAAATGCTTTGAGAATCTATTTGTGTTGAATTGTGCTTTATGAAAATGTTGTATATGTATTTTTGTGTCATAATAGTGTAAGTAGTTTCCCTATATCTAATATACTGTATGTGTACTTGTATAATTCATGTCTTGTACGTAAAATAATCTTCTGATTACTCATTGTGTTCGAGTAGAAAATGTCGAAGAAAATTAATATCATGATAATATGCGCAGATGACGAAAAAAAAATGTACGAGTAAGAGCAAGACAATTTGTATAGGTATACCATCCTTAATTTCTCATATGATTCTTCCTGAATTATAACCCTGAGTGCACGTACTTCGAAATATAGGAGCAATAAGCATCTCGCAACTTGTCACTGTGTTTTATCTTTACAGTATCCTGTCCATCTTCAGACAGGTACGAAACTGAACACACGATCAAGCCAAAATTAAATGCATTGACAAGAACCTGTAAATTAACAGTACATGGAAAAAATCTCCCCCCCCCCCCCAATTGGTGAAGTCACCGCCTCAACATTACAAATTACATGCATGTTAATCTAACTGAATATCTTGTTTTCACTAAATTATCATTTTTACAGTGACTGGACTACATGTGTATTAGTTAGTTTTCAGTGAAAGCACAAAACTTGATACAATGTAGGCAGCTGTGGCGTACCGTGGGTCAAGACATGGGGGGGGGGGGCACCTCGTGGTAAAAAGTAATTTTGAGGGTGTGTATGCTTGTGCGTGCGTGTGTGTGTATGTGTGTGTGCGCGTGTGTGCGTGCGCTGTCAGTCTGCAAACAATGGGGACTATAACGGAATGTGATTGCAAGTTTTCCTTACATGGATTATGGAATGACGGTGTGAAGCGTACGACAAATTACTAGCAGCAACATCAGGAGAAATACATAACAATCAAATGCGAGCGAGCGAAGCGAGCGAGCTTGAAAATTTTGACATTTTACAGTTCCAAAACTGCCCTTTGTAGCTATATTTTTTCGCTTTGGAAATTAAAGGGGACGCACCGGGCGCAACTGCTGGCAATTACTGGCAGCAACATTAGGAGAATTGCATAACGATTAAATGCGAGCGAGCGAAGCGAGCGTAATTGAAAATTTTGACTACAGTCCCAAAACTGTCGTTTGTAGCTACATTTTTTTTTTTCGCTTGGGAAATAAGGGGGGGGGGGCGCATCGGGCGCAACTGCTGGCAATTACTAGCAGCAACATCAGATGAATGGCAAAACGATTAAATGCGAGCGAGAGAGACAAGCGAGCTTGAAAATTTTGACATTTTAAACTGCCGTTTGTAGCAATATTGTTTCGCTTGGGAAAATAAGGGGCGGGGAGCGCACCGGGCGCAACTGCTGGCAATTACTGACGGCAACATCAGGGGAATGGCATAACGATTAAATGCGAGCGAGCGAAGCGAGCGTGAAAATTTTGACATTTTACAGTCCCAAAACTGCCCTTTGTAGCTCTTTTCGCTTCGGAATCTAAAGGGGCGCACCGGGCGCAACTGCTGGCAATTACTGGTAGCAACATCAGGAGAATTGCATAACGATTAAATGCGAGTGAGCGATGCGAGCGAGCTTGAAAATTTTGACATTTTACAGTCCAAAAACTGCCGTTTGTTGCATTTTTTTCGCTTGGGAAAATAAGGGCGGGGGCGCACCGGACGCAACTGCTGGCAATTACTGACAGCAACATCAGGGGAATGGCATAACGATTAAATACGAGCGAGGGGAGCGAGCAAGCTTGAAACTTTTGACACTTTACAGTCCAAAAACTGACGTTTGTAGCTCTTTTCGCTTTGGAGATTAAAGGGGCGCACCGGGCGCAACTGCTGGCAATTACTGGCAGCAACATCAGGAGAATTGCATAACAAATGCAAGCGAACGATGCGAGCAAGCTTGAAAATTGTGACATTTTACAGTCCAAAAACTGCCGTTTGTAGCTCTCTCTCTCCCTCTCTCTCTCTCTCTCTCTCTATATATATATATATATATATATATAGGTTTTTTTTGTGGTTTGGAAATTAAAGAGGGGGGGGGGGGGGACGCCCGGGCGCAACTGCTGGCAATTACTGGCAGCAGCATCAGGATAATGGTATAACGACTAAATGCGAGCGAGCTGAGCTAGCGAACTTGAAAATTTTGACATGTTACAATCTAAAAACTGCCGTTTGTAGCTATACTTTTTCGCTTTGGAAATTAGGGGGCGCACCGGGCACAACTGCTGGCAGTTATTGGCAGCAACATCAGGATATCGATTATGTCATAACGATCAAACGCGAGCGAGCGGAGCGAGCAATCTTGAAAATTTTGACATTTTATCGTCCAAAAACTACCGTTTGTAGTTATATTTTTTAGCTTTGGAAATTAAGGGGGGGGGGGCGGTGCAAACATGAAAAGCAATATTTTTCCTGCAATCAATTTTCAAGTTTGCTAAAATTGTTCTCGTGATAGTTTTCATGACATTATACCTGTCAGTGAGTCGTAGTGTCTCGTTGTGCCTCGCTGACAATGAGGGCGCTCCCATGGTAAAAACAGGTTGAAATATCCTTACAATAAGTCAACATGGTGCCCTTTAGTTATGACCAAATTTCGATGAAATGAAACGAAGCTGCCGGTCCGGAGGACTTCGTTTTAATGGGAGTCGACTGTACAAAATCTTCACCGATTTTGAATTATCTGATAGATTAAATTACGCAACACCAGAGCAAGTTATTTATTGTATTTCCTACTTTACTTCTAATAGTAATGGTTGAAAAAGAAAAGAAAAGAAAAACATCTAATCAAAATAACATTAACTTTGTCTGTTTGATATAGACTGTTCACTAATGTCATTTCAGGAAATTATTGTATGTTTATTCATTTTCATTATTCTCGGTGAATATTCCCGTTAGATATTTATGATTACTAAAATTATCGATGGCCTCTCAGGCTTTGCTAAAGGTGTGACAGGATGACAGAAACTTTTGACTTTGACCTCTGGTTATACAGTACATTCCTCAATTTGTCAAAAATCTCAGTGTGTTAATTGCCTCAGTAAAAACATTTATTGTACCAGGCCCATTCTTTTATTTTGTTGTGTTTTCCATCCCACATACACCAAAGTTTCTCTCTAAGTCGATGTTTTTTCCAGTATTCCCAAGAGATTCAACATAAGTAGTTAACTGTCTTGGTATTATATCAAATGTATCCAATCATATATATATATATATATATATATATATATATATATATATATATATATATATATATGTATATAGTTGAAAGAAATTGGACTTAGGCGGGACGTTGCTCTCGATCTTAGTCTCCCTTTTATTTGTCAAGCTTTCGGCCCGTCATTGGGCCTTCGTCAGGACCTACCCAGGCCCAATGACGGGCCGAAAGCTTGACAAATAAAAGGGAGACTAAGATCGAGAGCAACATCCCGCCTCAGTCCAATTTCTTTCAACTATATGCATCCAACAATGCGGCACCGCGTACGTTCGGGACCCAGGGAACTATTTCTCACATTATATATATATATATATATATATATATATATATATATATATATATATATATATATATATATATATATAGACATACAATAATGTGATTACAAGAAACATTTATTTCAACAAAAGTGATGATTATGTAATTGAGGATTACAGTACATACATGTATTTGTATTCATAGTTGTTGTATGTTTGTTCTCTTTTGTTAATTGTAAAGCACTTTAATTTGCAATCAAAAAGCAAAAATCTGAGCTAAGGGAATTTATTTTTCATTGACAACAAAGCGTTAAAGCACCACTGGCTGAAATGATGTAATCTTTAGTGATGGGTACATAATAGTACAGTACATGTACTTTAATTTTTACACTGCAGGTACATTAATGCTCTGACGATGTATCTCTGAGTGGGGCGAGGGATATTTGAAGTGTGCGTGTTTGTGTGTGTGTGTGTGTGTGTGTTTGTTTGTTTCATGTATGTATTATTCCTCACAATCCAATAACCCATTCCTCTGCACTGGCCTACACAGGGGAACCTCATTATGATGAGGCTGGATACACTGCAAAGAGAAATGCATTGTATCTAATACAGTGAACAATGAGGCAATTTTGTAGGTCCCATTTGTTTTTATCCCAGACAAATCGTAACAAGATACCGCATATTATGAGGAAATTTCAGTAGTCCTAGACAACTTGTTCTAATGAAACATAAATAATTTAAAAAAAACTTGTTCTAACGAGGTTCCCCTGTAGGCCTACATGTAAGCTGTTCTTGCTGTATATATTGTATTCATATTCAAACAAGTAACATCATAGTATGACACAAACACTGCAGAAATGAGCTTTGACATTTTTCAGCTTATATTTAAAAACTTATTTAGGAAACAAATCTTGGTGCAAGTAAAGGAGTAAGACATTCAAGAACTGACATGGGATGCATTGTACAAAACACAGAAAGTGAATGCAATAAATATACATACATGTACATATAAAGATCTTCTTTTTTTTAATTGTGGAAAATTGATGACCAACATTAAAGTACACAGGGCATATACACCAGTACCATTTCAAATGCATATGCAGGATCCAGGGAACATGTAATGTAAATGACTGCAGACATTAATAGAAAAGATGAGCTTCAACTGTGAGCATATATTTAAAAAAAAAAAAGGATTGAAAAAAAAAATGTGATGGATATCAATGAAAACATAATAGCAGACTTGCATATAAGCTTGAGCATGGTCATATACAAGACTTTAGTCTAGATGTACATAGGAATCAAGACACTTGCCGGCAAAGCTTTCAATATACTGTTGATAAAGGTCTTATCACAATCACCTTTACTTGTAGCATGAATACAAAGATTAAAACAGTCTTTTTACATTTGTGTCACACAAACACCTTCCACTGTCCAGATTGGAAAGCAATATGATTAAATTTATAGCATCTTGTCACTGCATTTTGAGCAGACCTACCAACAAAAAACAAAAATGTAAAAGTAGATACTGGTCATACATTTAAGGAATGAGTCAGGGGAGTGACAGTACCTGTAGAAAAACATTTGGGGAAAACAATCATATTTTTTTTTTCAAGCCAACTCTTATGTGCATTAAACTGTGAACATTTTCTACTACAGTGTACATGTATTTCAACTGCTAGAAAGTCTGAAAAGTGGGTTTTGAGCAGAGTAAAAAAAAAAACTCTGAACTTTCATATACCTGATGAGTGATGGGTGACATCCAAGCAATGTCACAAACTAGATCCAAAGACATTTTTTTTTTTTTTTTTTATAGATTCTCAATGCATGCCATGCCAGACTTTGCAACTTGAAACAGTCCACACTTTCCTCACACTTCATTAAAACTTTTACTGAACTACTCACTTTACACTGCATAAACAAGAAAGAAGATTCTCTCTCTGAGAGGTTAGTTTTCCATAAGACAATCTTGTGGTAGGCCATCATCTACAAGTGTGTATAACATTAACTTCTTTTGGAACAGGAATTTGTAAGTGGTGCTATCTTAGGTTTAGTTTCAATCTCTCCATTCACAAAATATGTACAGCAATAGGGAGAAAGAATTCACTTTTGTTGTCTCACAGATATTCACATGGTGTGAAAAACTACAGGAAATATGACATAATAAATTAGAATGGAGACTTTTACTCCTATTGAAAGTGAATCCATAAAGGAAGACATGCATAAAGTACAAGTAACTAATATCAATTCACTATCAGCTAAGTCAATGCCTAACCATTTGCTGAGGTGTTTAGATAATCTGCATTAACATGGTGTCAACAATCATTGTACATT
Source organism: Diadema antillarum (assembly GCF_040938485.1). NCBI lineage: Eukaryota > Metazoa > Echinodermata > Echinoidea > Diadematoida > Diadematidae > Diadema > Diadema antillarum. The sequence goes on along the minus strand of NW_027271396.1, from coordinate 597,382 downwards.
AGCAACATCGTGACATTCGTATGACACCTACAATGGTCTCCCATGAGCTCATTTTTTTTTTTTTTAAGTGAATGGAATGTCACCTCTGTTTCCAATCAAAGCAAAGCAAATCTCTAGAAATGCTTGTTGATTGATGAGCTCTTCTGCTAACTGATAGCTGTTTGCTACACGTGATAAACTATTCCTGCATAAAACCCAAAAGAAAAAGGATACACTACAGCCAAACCCATACCCTGGACATGCTGTTCTATCACAATTTTGAGTTTTCAAGTTTACCTGGTAGCAATGAGGAGATTTAGCAGGCAGTACATCTACAAAGACTTGGAACAAGATATTGTAAGGTATTGCACCAACTTCATAACATCTATACTGCAGAGTATTCATTCAGAGATATCTATATCACATTGAACATTGACAGCAGATGTCTTTTGATGCTGTGGTGTCGGCTGAAAGTAGTAAGAGGGATTGAAGGTGAACATAATAAACATTTTAACACACTCTATTTGGTTAAGGCAAACATGATAGCTTTACACCTGCTTCCATCCCTTATGTACACTAAAGACCAGCTTCCCTCTCCACTAATTTTCTCCTCCTCCTTGCTCCATTTCCGGATTTTCTTGTTGAATCTGTCGATGAAAAAACAAATTGAGGAAAAGCGATTAAAAACACACAGAATCTTGCCTCCTGGACAATTGGAACAGTTCATCTGTTCTACCATAGCAGCATAAACAAGAGACCCGGGGGTCAAGCGCTCACCTGAGTATCGCAATTTCACCTTCAATGCATTCTTGCACACTCTTACCTGAGAACATTCAAAACTTAGGTCTGCATATGGATCCCCCCCCCCCCCCAACTCCAGGGGGGGGGGGGGGCAGGCAGCCCTGGATCTGCCATGAACAAACTTGGAACGAAAGTCATTAATGTACAAACTCATGGTATTAACTTTGCTTTTAAATCATTTCTGGTTCTGGGGTAGAAAATTTTAAATATTCCTTAATGTGTGTGTGGGGGGTGGACCCCCTAGGGGCCCCCAAGAGGGACATGGAGCCCATTTGAAGGAATTAAGATTCTATCCCCCTAGGGGTGCTACCTGCTAATTTTGGTCAAAATTCATTATGAGGTTTTCAAGAAGAAGATGAACATGTACAATTCAGGCTCCATTACAACTGTAGGACTTCTCCCCATCCCCTCTCCTGGGTCCCAAGGAGGGGGGGGGGGGGGGGGCAATCCTTGATTCCGCCAACGCCATGAACAAACTTCAAACTACAATCATCAATGTACTAACTCATAGTATTATCTAAGCTCTATCACTTCTGGTTCTAGAGAAGATTTTTAAGAATTCCTTAATTTTAGGGGGTTTGGGCCCCCTGGGGGCCCCCCAGGTGGGCCATGGTCCCCATTTGAACAAATTGAGATCCTATCCCCCTAGGAATGCTACCTACCAAGTTTAGTGAAAATTAGACATGGCGATCTCAAAGTGAAGATGAAAATGTACAATTTAGGCTCCATTTGGACCCTTCCCCACCCCCCTCTCCTGGGTCCCAAGGGGGGCACCCCTGATTCCCCCATGAAAAACTTGAAACTACAGTCATCAATGTACTTACTCATAGTATCAACTAAGCCCTATCACTTCTGGTTCTAGAGAAGAAGATTTTTAAAGATTCCTTAATTTTAGGGTGTTTGGGCCCCCTGGGTTCTCCCAGGTGGGCCATGGTGCCCATTTGAACAAATTGAGATCCTATCCCCCTAGGGATGCTACCTGCCAAGTATGGTGAAAGTCGGTCATGGGGTTCTCAAGAAGAAGATGAAAATGTAAAAAGTTTACGCACGACGGACGCCGCACGACGGACGCCGGACGAAGAGCGATCGCAATAGCTCACTTGAGCCTTTGGCTCAGGTGAGCTAAAAAGTACAATAGTACATGAAAGATGGCTCCTAGAAACAGCTAATATTTAATTGTAGCTCCACCATACCAATACATCAGTGTGTACTGCTGGCAAGATAAAGCATAAACGAACGTTATCATTAAGCTATGAGCAAAACAGTAGTAAAATATTCTGGGTGGGGGAATACGGAATGTTCTTTAAAATCATGTTTTCCAGTGTCACAATGGCTATATTTTTAACATACTATGGAAAACAAATGAACGGTGAGTATGGGAAGATCTGCATCCTGATGCATGTATACTGTAACACTATGGTATACCATGGAAGTTGTATGTGTTCATTATCAAAACCCTACACAGGTCTGCATGGAGTGCTGTACAAAACTCTGCTAACACAAACACTTTTAACACCACCATTATTTAAATTCATTTTTTGAAAAGTATAAAAGAGTACAAAACAAAGAAAAAAGTATACTCTTATTTTTGAGCAAATTCCTGGACCGCAGTCATTATTAAAGTGACCCGCTACAACAAAAGGATCCTAAAGTCGCTGACGGGCGAGCCAATCATGGCCCAGAAAAATGCTATTTTCAGGCCTTTCCTTTGATCATTTAGCTTCGAAATTTCGGCAGATGATAGAAGATACATTCGACTACAAAATTATGTAAAAAACAGAAACCCAAACGTTTTGACAGATTTTGGTGATCTGACTTTAAACTCGATTTTCTTGGCTCACCCGTCAGCGACTTTAGGATCCTTTTGTTGTAGCGGGTCACATATAGATCATGACTGGCGGGGAAGGGAACATACGAAATGTTCCATCCGAAGGGTTTGAAAGCTATTGAGGGAGGTTATAAGTCCCAAGACGAAGTCGAGGGACTTATAGCCTCCCGAAATAGCATTTCAAACCCTGAGGGTGGAACATTTGGTACATATTCCCGACAACAAAAGTCATCATCTGTTCTATTATATGGGTTAGTCAAATACATCAACGTCAACCACCAGCACAACGCACTCGATTGCTCGCTCGCGCATAGCCAAATTCACTGTGTACGCTCGGTCCTAGGCCTTCTGTCATTTGTTACGTGAAAATGTTTTCCCATGGGAGAACATTACAAAATGTTTGCCCACGGGGGAACATAATGAATGTGCCTCCATCACATGACTGTGTTTAGACAATCACTAACTGGTATTTGACTAACCCACTTTAATATTACATTATGCTATCTAATCCAATACAGTGCACTCCAGCTTTACCAAAGTCCTCGGGACCTGCAGTTTTGTTACATCAAAATTTTGTTAAAGCGTAACAGTTAAATATATAAAGATATATACATAGATTATAATTTCTGGACCTGAATTTTTAGTCTTTGTAACGAGAATTTTGTTAAAACCATGCTCATGATAACAGGAGTGCACAGTAGCCATGGAGCCACACCCAGAGCATCTTTGCATTCCACTTTACCCATGAAAGCATGATTATTGCTCTAATTAATGTATAAATATGTACTATTTTGAGAACATAATCTCCTAATTCCATGACATAAATGCTCAGAATGGCTGCTGACCTTTGCCCTGAGTTCCTTGTTTTCATCCTGCAGCTGCTCCACCTTTTGTTGCAGTTCACTGACCTGAAGACGGAGAGCCTCTACATCAGCAGTGTCTGGGCCTGCTGTGCCCATGTGCTGCTTCAGAAAGCTGGAATCAGACATCCAAGTTAAGGCAAACTTCTGTATGCAGGAAAACCCCCTTGTAATAAACTCACTTATGAGGTACAAATGTACTGCTTTCACCAAGGTAAACGTAGCAGTTCAAATGCTCTGTATACATTAATCTATGACAAAGAGAATGTAATAAGGTTTGTGATTGCGGTGACAATTGACTAAGGATTGATTTGGGTATGAGATTTATGTTTGCTCTGCACTCTGTTTGAACTAATTTCCCTCCCCTCTTCTTTCAATATACTGTAGAAACGTAGAGTCTCTCAAGATCAGTTTTCACAAGACATTAAGAGGCAAAACAGAAATTTCCATTGGTTTATTTTACTAAAGAAGTAGTGAATTACAATAACTGGAACTTTGTGGGGTCACCAATGTAACAGTGGAACAACAAACATACCTATAAATGCCTTCATATACACTGTACTACTAAAAAAAAAATGACATTTCAGCTCTACATTGTTTCTGCCTTGTAGAATAAACACATTACAAATGCAAGAAATCTGCAACATTCCTTGTTACCCATCCTTCAATGAAACTCACAAGTGAAGCTGCAGGTAAGGAGAAATATTCAAATCAGTATGACCCATGCTATCACAGATCACAGCTTTGAAAACAACAGTGGGAAAAATTGTGGTTCTATTCCATTCGATGGAGTAGAATATACATGTACATGCCCCCTGGTACTAATTGCAGATAATTCATTAAACACATGAGGCAAGGGGCAAGAAAAATTCTAAGAAAAGAAGTGATTAAAGGATACTCCAGTGCATCATTTGGTTTCTCAGGCTCTTCGTACAGGGCTACAAGAATCTTGGTGAGGGCATCCAAGACTCCTGCCTTCTCAAGATACTTGCGGAATTCCTCACGCTTTGAATCTCCTGGCTAGAAAGTCAAAACATGAGAGATCAGATTTAGAGACAAGAGGTGCAACACGCAATAGAAATTTGTCACTTCAAGACTCTGAGTCAACAGCTCTAATGAAAACCTCATTAGTTGTGCAGGGAAGGCCTACCTGGTCACTGCACAACTAGTACATACAGTTAAACTCGCATAAGTTGATCTTCTTGGGACTGAGCAAAACACATCGACTTAGGCGATTTTCGACTTGTGCGTAAGTCGAAAAAAAATCGACTTAACAACAGTTACACCACACGTACATTATGTATAAATGTACATTGTATGTTGTCTACTCTGGAGCCGAGAGCTGGAGAGGTGTGCCGCAGCACGGGTCGCCCGGCAGGGCCGCGGCTAACTTTGCATGGACAGTGTATTATTAGTATTGGCACAGGTCCGATTACTTTACACCCTTGTTAAACCTTGGGGAAGTGAATATGAACAATATTTGAGCAGTGATTGATTCCAGTTTACCATACCGTGGCTTGAAATGCGTGTAGAGATGTAATTCTGATTTACCCGTGCCCGTAACTTTCCCCCTTCTTTCCGCTTTGAAAACTTCATCCATCTACTGCACAGCGCAGACTGCAAACATAACACACAGACTATACAGCCCAGTCACTGTGTACGTAGCGCGACAGGGCTGTACCAGCGGACCTCCAAACACGAAGAGAGTTCAACAATCGCATGCGATCGCTTTGAATTTTGATGCTTTAGATCATTTTTGTCACCTGTCTGGTCGGGCTAGGTCTTATGTAAACAAAAACTGGCGTCTCGTGATTTTGACAGTGATTTATTGCACAATAAAATCTTATTCGACTTAGGCACAGTGAATTTAATGGTTTTTCCGTGAGAGTGTTCTTGGAATTTCATCGACTTAGGCGAGTATTCGACTTACAAAATTCGACTTGTGAGTGAATTAATACGCGTAAGTCAATGGGGAAAAATCGGGACTTTTTAAAATCATCGACTTGCGCGATTATTCGACATATGCGATGTCGACTTAGGCGAGTTTAACTGTAGTTACCTAACAAACTAGTACAATATGCCGTGCAAAATACATTTAACTCAGCACGAGTTGCAAACACATGGACCATATTTTACATCTTAATTTTGAAGCCAGAGTAAATTAAAGATTTTCCACCATGACTTCAACTTGATACAGAATTTCTGCCAAATTCAAGTTGCAGAGTCGAGTTTCGGATAAGCCAGTGGGAAAATCAGTTCGCTTTACTCAAAATAGAAGGGAAATTCGTCATCATGTCAGCTGAACTGCAAATCTGTTTCTTCATGTCAATTGTTATATCACGAAAGAAAGCTCCCATTTACTTGAAAGTTAAGGTATGAAAGATACCAAGCCCTAATAAATTCAGTTTCAGATTGAGCAGTGTGAGTGCATGAATCAAGAATGTTTTTAATGACAAGAAAGTTGATGTTGATATCAACACTTCTAGAAAACCATTTTGTTTCACACCCAACTTGATGAGATTGTAATGTGATTAAAATAAGCAAGCAAAGAGATCTTTTCTCTAACGATATGTCTTGTATTTCTGTCATTTTGGACGAATTTAGGTCACTTATTTAATATGTAGAATTTGAAATACATCACATGTACAGTACAGACGCATTCGAAGCAGTTGTCTTTAATAGACTGTAACATTTAAGAGCGCGTACACATGTACCTAACTATAAGTAAAACTGCATTTGATCTGCAATATGCACTTGTGAATTCTGATTTTCTTTAATAGACCTTATGCATATGACGTCACACGGTCTTACCAACTGAAGGGTGCCCTCCCTCAAAGGGCAAGCAATGCATTGCTAGAGCATGCTTTTACACGCGAGGCAACGGGCATTTACACACAACATCGGTGTTTCTTTTACTTTCTTTTCTATTGCATGTAATCCACAGCCGTAGATCGGGAAATTTAAGCTTGTATAGCAAAATCGACATTTGAGGTATGCATTGCACTCACCAGGTTAATGATATATCCAACATTTTGGCACAATTTTCATGAAAAAAAATGCAACTACCAGCGGTCGTAACAGCTCATCAACCTACGAATCCGTTAGCCAATCACATGCGAGGTAGATTTCTACGTGTTTTTTACTAAATCACGTACCTCGCATGTGATTGGCTAATGAAATTCAAAATGGCGACATACATCCAGCGAACGGCGATGTTGCGCTATGGATACAAATTTCTGCGATATAACCTAGTTCTAGTTGTAGTTACTGTGAATATTTCGATCGCACAATGTGAGAAAATTACCCCAATATTGCTGCATAATGTGTCATGTCATGTCAAACTTGTTTGATGGTAAAAAAAACTGCCACTGGCCTGGGGACTAGCGGCGAGTGAGGCGATCGCCGCTAGCGCGCGTAAAAAAAGCACATAAGCTAGCTGCACGCGTGCATTGTCAAGGACTTCTCTTGCCCTCTAAGATGGCGTCGCGAGAGGTTGTCAAGCGAGTGATGACGTCAATGCATAAGGTCTATTAACGTTGTCGTTAAATCACATGGGAGTAAAATTTCAAGCGTGTGGTGAGATATTTTAAGTTTCTTTTGATAGAAAAACGCAAGGGTGTCGACGTATAGGACATCCAACCATAGCCAGGACCTAACGTTACTTGTTAATGATAATAATGCGATCTATGCGACGGCAATTGAAAGCACGATATTTAGCAGCTGAAATTTTGTGAATTGGACATCTAACGTTGTTGTTAGTCTAGCTAGAACCTCCCGTCTATCTTTTGGTTTTGTTGAGCCGACAGCGGCAGCGGCGTTTTTAGCTGCTTCGCGGCTATTATCAATCGGCAATCATGGCCTCATGCACTGCCATTCAAGAACTTTATACATTGTACCTAAACTAGATTCTAATAGACAAGAACTTTCGCATGCATGATCTTGGCGTTCGCGAATCTTGGCTATCGCGAAATTAACCCGTTCCATACTAAATTCTCAAATCCCCATAGACTTAATACACATGCCACCAGGTTCCCGGGCCGGTTCCCGTATGGAACGAGTTAAATAGAAGTCTAACGGTTAGTTCAGTCACCATCGGCAGTAGATTTCTAGACGGTCGCTGCACGCACTAGCGTAAGCCTGTTACTGCAGAGAGTCGGGCGACGGGCGGGACGACGGAACATCCGACAAGGCCAAGCAAGGGCAGATAGTGCAGTGAAACACACACCAGGGACAGGCACGTCGTGGAAGCTGGAAGCAGCACGGCATGCGGCATGCATCTAATCAAGATATGAGTCATATACATTCAGAAACTGGTTAACGAAATAGAATTTGTGTTCATACCCTATATGCAGTTGTCATTGTGGTTGGTTCTCAAATGAAGGTTCGAAATACAGTATTTAAATTGGGTAGATGATTCCGCTGGCAGAAATTGTGTACCCTTCGATCGGCGGTCGCAAACACAACTTTACAGCGGGTTGCTAGCAGTGATCTGCGCATGCGCTAGAACTCCGAAGGCATAGTACTAATTTACTGATCATCTGTGCAAAATGGATATGAACCTTATTGAAATTCCCTAATGATAATATTTAGCAAAAATAATTATTACCTAAGACAAAAATATTTTTTATAAATAAAAAATGACGATAACAATAATAAACTTGGACGAGCTTTTCATCTAAATATACTACATTCTTTTGGTCGAGGAGCAGTACCTTCAGTGGGGAATTTGACGTGAACTTCTATTACACATCACACATGCACATCGAACGTACGGAATTCCCACGACGGGCCTAGAATGAATGTCTGAATTATGATGGTGGAACTGGTGCTGGTAATTGATTGAGTTTATCGTTTGTTTATTGTAATGTTTAATATCAGGTCCTTGATTGCATTGCCGTCATATCATGATTGTGTAACCACTAACAGTTACATGATGTTTGTATAAATACTAGTTCCTCTGTTTTCTTGATACGTCGTCGTCGCGCAGGTGTGCGCCTGTGTGCTGTAGCTGTGCCTGCCTGCCGTGGCTTTCCATTGACGATGTTGACATTGTATTGATTGTATATATTGCAAACCACATGTGACATGAACCATGTCATCATTCACAGATTATTAGTAACACTAAAACAGATTACAGGTTACTCGCACAGTGCAGTAAGTAGCCAGGATCGGGAGTGGAGCTTAGGAGTCACACACCTCCCTGGTGTAGTAGCACATGTAAAATTATCTTGTTGCCAATGTCAATGAATGTTAATAAATTTACAATACTAAAGCTAGGGACATGTTCCGTGGAGACTAACATACATATATAGACCCTTCTAACGCCAAGAACACTAACATTAACAAAACAGTTAAACGTTACAATACATCTCGTCTGGCCGGTTTGTTGTGGTAGTGTCTGGCTACATGGATTTTTTTACGGAATGAGGCCCCCCCCCCCCCCAAAAAAAAAAAAAAAAAAAAAAAAAAAAAAAACCAACCAATGAATGAATAAATGAAATAGATATATAAGAATGAGTAAATAAATGAATAAAATAGACCTCTAAAATTAAATTTAAAAACCTCCGGAGGACCAGACTGCGGACAGATGGATTTTTCTTTCTACTTAAAGGGACTGTACAGTAGGGCCTACTTACCAAGGGTACTGCTACTGACACAGTACTGTACTGGTTGAGGTGGGAATTCATGTTTTGAACATTCCTAAGTGAGATAATGAGAAACCTCTAGAGCATGCAATTTTAAGAAGGATTCAACATTTTTGATGAAAATTGGTTTTAGAATGGCTGAGATATCTAAAAAAGTGATAATGATAAAACTAAAAGGTGACAGGCCACGGCTTTTATTAGGATCTCTTTGTTTCACCTTGTTTTTGGATATCTCAGCCATTTCATAACCTATTTTCATTAAATAAACTTTTGATACCCCTTAGAATTGCATGCTCTTTGACATCTCATAGAGTGGTTTCTGAATATCTCACAAAACATTAAAAGCTGAATCCTCACCTCAACCGGGGTAGTCAGCACTGACAATTTCAGAAGCTCTTGTCACTGACTGTTACCATGGTAATTGTCAGTGACTGACAACTTGTCAGGGCTGACAACTTTCATGAGACTGTCCCCAGAACTGTACACACCCTTTCAACTTAGTACAGAATATACCAACCACATCAGGCCATATAAAATGAGATGTTTCAAGTAGTACAGTGTACATGGCTGGGCGGAACTGGGGGGGGGGGGGGGGGGGGGGGGCAGAGGGGCTCGGGCCCCCCCCCCCCACACGTTTTGTGCACCATTATTAAAGCAAAGGAATACATGAGGTGTCATCACTTTGCCCCCCCCCCCCCCCCCCCCACTCTTTTTCAACCCGGAAGTATGTTAGTGGCACTAAAACAAAATAGAGATCTTGAAGTGTGAGCACGGTAATGTTATGTGTTTTCGCTGAAGACTAGACCCCCCCCCCCCCCTTATTTTTTTTTTTGTGTGTCGGCTGAAGAAACCGGGAAGTGAAGGGGAGAGAAGAGCTGAAGATTTTTTTTTTTCCTTTTTTTTGCTTATATAGCTCTCAAAACCCAGAAGTGGCCCCCCCCCCCCCCAACTTTTGAAAATGCTACACCAGCCCTGGTAGTAGTGTACTCATAGTACTACTATTCAGTATATAGCCCGACCAGACGCTGTAAGTACGCTGTACGAACCTACATACCTATACGTACCAGCGACTGGGCTGTGTAAAGTTAACTATTCAGCTGCTGTTAGTACACAGCCCAGTCACTATAAAAACAGGACTGTACCAGGGTGGTGCGCCAACAACAAAGCAAACACAAAGCGAACATGCTGATCGCATTGAGTTTGATACTTGACATCATTTTTTCTCACTTCAAACTCGTGAAAGACAATTTTTGTTTATTAGACTTCATGTCTATGTTATTGGTATTGACATTTGCAATTTACAACTTACCGAAAACGAAGATTATACGCAGTGTGTGCGAACGGTACATTTGGAGTTCATGCAGAAAATGGCCGTCAGTGAACGTCATCCTGGAGCTTGACTGTGTCGTCTTTGGATGATATTGTGTGAAATACTAGGCAGTCATCCACAAACAGGTTGATGGAAGAGTTTTTTTTTTTTTTTGTCCCCGATGTCATTGATGATGACTGGTACTACCATTAGGTTCTAGAATCCATTTTGTTTTCACAGCTTTCACTTTTAATTACACCAAAATAAAAAAACATTAGCAAGGTTTGTCATCGAGGCCATAGCTTATAGTTTTAGATAGGGGATTTACCCACTTTTCAGAATGTAGACCTAAATGACTTCATATTTTTCTGTAAATCAAAGGCAAAAGCCTAAATATGAATAGTTGAAGGTGCTTTGTGACATGATACATGCAGAAAGTCTTTTGAGGAGATTCAGCCTCTTTGTATTTTGTTGTTGTTTAGTGACAGCTAGACATGGGTACAAATGTATGGTGATGAGAATACAGTATGAATTTGTAATGAGATTATAGATTGTAAAGTACTTGTCACCACCGTCGCCACTTTTTCAAAAGGGGGGGGGGCCCACTTTGGTTTTTCATAAGCTAACAAGCAAAAAAAAAAAAGGCCTTCACCGCAACTTCCACTTCTGGGTTTCTTCAGCTGACAAGCAAAAAAAAAAAAAAAAGGTCTTCAGCTCATCTTTCTCATTCCACTTCCTGGTTTCCTTTGTATGGTGCAAAAAAAAAAAGAAGTGGGGGCTATGCCCAGCCCCGCGGTTCCGCCGGCCCTGCTTGTAACAGCGAAAATGTCTATGGTAATTCCATTGATGTTATTGCCAGCAGGCAGTGTACTAGTAGTATCTTTTAATTGACACACTCAACAGTGAATGTTAAAAACTAAATTTGTAATGCAGCTTCAACAAAGAAGGTAACTGAAAGTGATAGAGTGATATTGGTCTCTTCTGTTTTGCTCTGACATTGGGTTATTATAGGTAGCAATTTTATTTTTTGTTTGAATCTTAGAACTGTTTTGACAAAAATACACAACAGTCATGTCAGACCTTCGATATGTGCAAAATTTAACTGTTTACTTTTTTGTACATTTATTTATTTTTTATCCCCATATATTTGTTTCATGTGCATGGAGATCTGAGGAGAGAGAATAGATCTGAGTGTTGTAGCAGTGATGGCCGGAGTGCTGGCTGCCTTGTATACAGCTTGCTCCTTTGTAACCAGTGACAAGATCTCTGAGAGGAAGGTAATCCCTATTCCTTGATTTTCTAGAAATTATTTAGCAGAAAGTTTTGAATGTTTCAATGTTTTCAGGAGAACTTTGTTTTGAAGGAAAGTTACTTTTAAACTGCACAGAAATTGTCCCAGATCACACTGGATGTTAGGTGGCCCTGAGAGTGACGCCCAATTTCAGGTCCGGGTTTCTGTTTTGCCAACTCTCATTCTGCTAATTGTCATCACCAACTAGGGACCAGCATATAGACCATGATCAGAATGAATCATGTTCCATTTAACGTCAGAGAACTGTTGTCTGACTTGGCCTCAAAGTTAGTCAGTATAAAATTTTCAAAGGAAGATAAGTATAGTTGACACTTCATTGCTTATTATGCTCCAATATTTGGTTGCTATCATTGTAATTTCTATGCTGGAAATGCATGAAATAAGTGTGAAGGTTCATTTGTGTGAAAATGTTCTGACATTGAAGAAATAACTATACGTGTATATTATGTTGATACATTTCATTACAATTGAGATAGCACTAAAATCACTTTTTACAATGGTGACACTCCAAGGCTTGTGTGCAATTCCTGTACAATTTTCATCTCCAGAAACAAATTGAGGCTGTGAAGAAGGAGCTGAACAACAGACATGTTCTCAGAGAACTGGACAGCAAGAAAAATGGCTGGGATCACATCTTTAACTCTGTCTGGGGATACATTCAAAAAGAACTTGAGTTGCTGGAGAAGGGGGCACGAGAAAAGAGTAAGTGCAGTCCTTTCATGCCGGTATATATCTGTAGAACAAAAGTGATAATCTATTGAATAAAGAAATGCCCTTGACATAGAAATTCTTTCATATCATGATGGTCACTGCTTATTATCAGTGTCAGTAATAATTTTGTTATCAGTATTATCATTATATTAATTTGTTATTTTAAGTTGTTATTTTCATTGTTACCATTATGGTTATCATTGACTTTGTTTTCAATGTTTCTTATGATTGTATTAATATCATTAGTGGCATTACCCAGTACTAATTACAGTAGCAGTTGAAATGGCTACAGGAATCAGCGTGTGATCTTTTGCTCAAGCATTTGGTCAGACACTTGCAAACATCTACGCAGCGAACTACTTCAAAGAGATGCTAGCAATTTATGTTGACCTTGATGTTTTAGTGTGTAAGACTCATTTCAAGATTTGAAGAAAGTGTGTTGTCATGAAAATAGCATAAAATAGAAGAGAAAACAAAAATCAGGAAAGTGTTATGCAAAGTTAACAACAGTTTTTTTTTCTGTTTATAAAGCTATTCGTATTGAGGTGTGGATATGTCATACATTGTACTTTAACTTTTCCTTATTAATATTTTTGTGTCTTTCAGGTGGAAGGGCCAGCACAACAAACAGTCAACGAAAAGGAGATATCCAATCAAAGCTAAGATGGATCATTGCAGTTGCCAATGCTCGTAAGTCAATACAGAAGTTCATTATGATAACTTACAATAAGTTTCTCTTGGGAGGAAACTCTTCAGAGGTGGTAAGAGCCTCATTTTTAAACTTTCTTGTCTTTACAGATGAACTGTCCATACTTCACTTTCATCATGTGTCTGTGCCCTTGTCAGCTGGCTATTTGACTCTTTGGGTGATTTCAAGTTCAGTGCTAGTGCTTGTGCTAGTACTTTCTCAGCACTAGTACCAGTGGTAAAACCGAGCAATGAAATCAGTCAGTGTTTGGAGGTTGACATAAAAATTATGACATATTTCCAGTACCGGTAGTTGGTGTTTGTCTCAGTGTTGAATGCTGTCTGCTTGATGGAGCTCCACCATTTGTGGTTGCAATTTAGGTGTTTTTCCCATTGGCTAACACTAGCACTAGCCCCTAGGGATTATCATCCTTGTCATTTCAAGTTCAGTGCTGGTGTTAGCATTGCTGTGTGAGACCCACATTTACATCTGTAATAGATGTACCTTGTATGTGCAGAGTCTATGCTAATGCAAAGGTCGACCCCATGACAGACACAAACACTCAAGACATGGCTACATAAATCTGAGCCTGGAGGCAAAGTTAAGATCATTATGTTTTGGAAAAGGGATGAACTTCGTGGCATTCTAATCTGTCTTGTTACGTGTCTAAAAGAACTAAGCAGTCATGACTACATGTTTTTGATATTTGACTTGAACTACACACCATCACTTTTTTCATCACGCTATTCCCATGGACTTCGCTGTGGCTTGATGCAAGCACCTAGTATTGGGATAGATAATTTTGATTGGTATTGTAGCTTGTTTGGCAGTTGTCACTGGGAGATAGCACAAGCACCATACTTGAAATCACCTGTTGTTATTGGCCGTCTTATTTCTGCCAAATAATGTCCATTTACAATCTGAAATGATTAACCCTAACTTACAAGGCTGTACCTGGGCTATTTGGCAAGCTTGAATTTTGAATTTCTGGGGGGGGGGGGGGGGGGGGGGGCATTATTAATTAATTATGCAAATATATCCAAAAAACCTCATTTTCGTCTGTAATTGGCTTATAAAAGCTTATGGAATGCTGATTTTTGGTGTAAATATTTCTAGTGACATTCCGAACATTTGTGCGTAAAAAAAAAATTCAGTATCAAAATTAATTTCTTATGTTTTTTATTGTTTCATCATTTTTTATGTATTTCTTTGTTTTTTCGAACTTTTGTTTTTGTTGTTTTTTTCAGCAGAATTTGTCATACACATCTTTAGAAGCATAATTACACTAAAATAAATTTATTTCAGCCATTAAAATTGAAAATATGAATCTTTATACGAATTAATTGAAAAAAACACAATTTGTATTGACTTTGTACACAAAATCACGTTTTTGAGCAATTTTGGGGTTGACGAAAATTTTTTGAAGGGGCGTGGCTTCGGAACGGTATGCCCGGGCGCAACAAATCTGGTCTCAAAAGTTGCGCAAGACTTGAAAGTAAAAAGTCAGCGAGCGGCGCGGTCAAAAAATTTTGCGCGGCGGAATGGTCGCGGAATTCGTTGAGGGGGGGGGCCATTATGGCCCCCCCCAGGTAAGTTAGGGTTAAGCACTCACCGCGTGAGGCAAATCGTCCCCAGGATAAACAATTTTATAGACCAATTTTCGTATTGCATGGCATAACACAGGTAGATTTTGTGTGTGTGTGTGTGTATGTCCAAACTAAAAAATCATCTGTATTTCATTGACATTGCGGAAATTTTAGATGTAGAATCATAATAAGCCACATTGTTGAGTGTGTGTGAACATGTCTTTAGTGTCCAGACATCTCTACCAATTGGCAAATACAGCAAAGTGTTGGTTCAGTGATTCTACATGGCAGTTTTGTGACTTCAGGCTAGGAATTACAAGGTTCATGATGCACCTGTAAGTGTGAATATGTTTTGTGCTACACATTCATTGTCTTTCAGGTGATCAATGGTTCTTGTGGTCTTTGTTCATTTCTCTTTGAAGGTGGACCTCAGCTGCACTGTTCAACCATGGTGAAGGCACTTCTCTCCTTGCTAAACAATGAGTATAGGTGTGCAGAGTTTGGAGGAGACTGCTGCGCTGTACTGACCAAGGAAGTGCTGGGATGCCAGAAGTACTGGTGTGAACTGAGCCAAGATGACTGGCAGGGTAGGATTCACATCACTTGGCACTCAGCCAGACTGTTCAATTTGCCAATGTGATAGATTCACATCTCTGTGCAGTTATATCAAATTGTTTCAAAACTTTGGGGAAATGTTACATAAACTCAGCACAGACTATAAAGCTCCCCTGTTCGATAGAGCTTGTGGATAATTTTCAAATTCAATTATTTTGAAGTTGTATTGTACTGGGAAAGAAAACTTTTCCACTGTACTTTTCTTTTTTTCTTTTTATTGTTACTATATTGACTTTGTGATATTGTTCATGTCATTTATGTCATTTATTCCTTTTCATTAAAAAAAAAAGGTGTACGAACTGTAGCCATTACAGACATCAGCAAACAGGAAATTACAAAGTAGACAGTGGTATCTATGTCATTGAAATCATATGAAGAATTGTTTGGGTTTTTTCTCCACATCTTGTTCCCTATAAAATAGACCTTCTCAAAGCAGTAACACTTGCTTTGCACAAAAGCCCTTCAGGAACAACCTCAGACTCACATGCCAAGGCTGTCCAATGTCTTGTTGCCGGGGCAACCATCCAAGGAAGGGTACCCACAGGACACATGTTCAAGTTCTTCAGCAAAATGCTTCAAAGGATGAAGTAAGTGTAGAATACAGGGCTGTAGATGAAGTGGCATCATGCAGTCTGTCTCTCATAGATTTACATGATTTGCATATTCCACAGTTTGTTGAAATGGGTTGAAGTGGCACACATCGTATATTAAAGAGAGTTTAAAGCTAAAATACAGTTCTGTTAAGGGCTCAAAATTCATCTTCCAGCATTCTTTTTTGGAATTTGCCTGCAATATGTCAAAATGGTGTACAAAGAAACTTGTCTGACTGGCACCGTTTTCCAGGACAACAATTGTTTTTAGATCAAAATAAAAAGAATTTCAATTGTAGTACCATACACGACTTTTATTCCTGAAGCGTCCTCCCCATTCATTACTGAGTAGAGAGATTGTGAGGTGATTAATATTGTTTCCTAGCAATATTAAGTGTAACAAAAAAAACTTCTGAAAACTGCTTATCCAAAAAAGGCGAGCCAATGGAGTAAAATGGAGTCAAGAGGGGCCTGAGCTTTCGATCCTAGCAGAATCTTCGTCAGAGGCAAAATTTTGCCTCTGACAAAGATTCTGCTAGGATCGAAAGCTCAGGCCCCTCTTGACTCCATCCTAGCAATATCATTAGTAGTTCCCAACAAGCTGCATGTCATCTACTCTTTTGAGGAAGATCAATGGATACTGCAATGGCCTGATTTCTTGATTATTGATAATCAATTTCAAAACATTGTGTACCACATTGGATATATTTACAGATTGCAGTACTAATGGCATACCTTTTTTGCTGATATTTTGCATTTTCGTTGTTACCCAACTGAAATCTTGTTATTACAGCATTATCTCACACATTTCGTTTGCATAGGTGTCCATTTTAGAGCAAAAATCAACAGTCTCTGCTGGCATATGAAAACCATGTTTTACCTTTGATATCTGGTAGGTCAGAGAAGAGTGTGACTGTAGTTTCCTGCATCCTGTCAGCACTGAACTCCTTTTCTCTCTGGGCTGCCCCAGACTGCCGACATCAGCTGGCTAAACTTGGTGAGGATTCCTTTAACTGCCTCATCAGCACATGGAAGACCAACTCGACTGTCATAAAGGTATGTGAATGTTGAGAATTCACATTGTCAGTCTTGGTATTACCGTATAAGGGGTCATTGCTGTCATATGCCTTCATTCCACTAAAATGATAGAATGACTTTTGTCTATTTGCTGCTTCCGTTGTCCGTCCAGTGTTTTGAATGACATGTATAGGTGCACAATTCAGAGTAAAATGCTCTGTAACCTGTTGAGGATAAAGTGATTTTGCTATAACACACATTTCCCCATAGACACCTGCCTGAGTATACTCAGGACTAGTCTTTAAAGGATGAACATACCATAGGACTTTATACTTACAGTAATTCCCTCTGTGAGTGAGTATACCGCTATTCAACATACCTATTATATTTGTCTATTCGTTGTAACAAATCTGAAAGCCTCCCTTCCTTCTTCTCCCCCAACAAACACATTTACCTATTAAAGTTGCATTCAACACAAGAATGACATCCCCTGTGATTTTGACTCGATTTTGTTTTCTACTCATTTGTAGTGTGGGTGAGCTTCAAATGGCATTAATTTGTGTCAAATATAAGCTGTACATGGTCATGCAGTTACAGGAACACAGGGTGAAAAAAGAAGAAATGTATAACTGGCTTGATTCTTTGCAACTATTAAAGATGGTCCTCAATCTTTAGGTGCTTCTGAAGTGTAGGATGCCATGAATTAGGGTTAATGATGTTTCAAATATTCTAACTTACTGTTAATGAGTTCATTATCAATTGTTTGATAATTTTACATGTTTGTTTTTTCATTTGGTAGTGTTCTCGTTAACCCGTTGAGGACGAGCTGATTTTGCTATAACACACATTTCCCATTGACACCTGCTTGAGTATACTTGGGAGTCATCCCCTCGGGTAAAATGATACGTTTTAATTTTCTTTTCTTTGTTTTATTCTGTTGTATTCAGGATGAACTTGTGAAGTTTTTTCAGTACCAGATGACGATTCACCATCCTAACGGAGTTAGTGCAGAAAAGGAGGGAGTTTTTGCCGCTGACTATGACTTGTGGAAAGTGAGCTTTAAAAAACAACAACATTTCTTTCTAAAAAACAGAAACAGATAGTTAAATTTCAATGTGTATTGAGTTCAAAGTTGTTCATCTTCAGCTTGCAGCTTAAGTGTACCAGCAAGTAAAGACATTTCTGAGAACCAGGTTTTCTCAGAAATCTAAACCAAACCTATATCATAATCCTACTGAAGTTGTTACAATCACGTATGGCCACATTTACTTTGTACCCTGTTTGCAGTTGGCCTGAAATCACACCTTTCTGTGTCGTAAAGAATATGCTAAAGTTAAACAATCATTACACTGCTGCAAGGCCAAGTCTTGTGAATGATGAGAAGTGTCATATCTTTGACAGAGAGAGTTGTGTTCTTTGTTTTTATTGTTATCCACATCAATCTACTTTGATGATTGCTAAAGAAAGAGTTTCTGTTCCAGATTCTGTGAGAATGAGACTTTCAGTATGCCCTCCTAGGAGACAATTTTATCCCAAGTTTTGACATGTACTACATCTCAATCTTCTCACCAATGAAAAAAATGAAATTAATTTTTCACCTAAGATGACAGCATGGCATTCTCTAAGCAGTTTGAAAAACAAGAGTTACTAACTGTTTATGGTTCTTACAAGAAAAGAAAATAATAGCGTACCCTTTTAAATAGTTCCTGCTTCCTGCATTACATTGTGATCTCATTTTGTGCTGTAGGAGTGTCTGACCACCTTGTGTGAGGAATTGATGAAGGAGTGGAAACAGCAAGCAGCAAAGCTTAAACTGAAGACTTCAGGGTAAACTTTATTCTTTCTTATATCTTCAATAAATTTCCTCATGTTATTTACATCACTGAAACATTGGTATTAAAAATGTTTGGTCAGCTGAAAAATGTTGGTTCTTGGTTCTTGTATACTGTAGAGCTTGATATTTTAGCGGCATGAAATTTTTGTGACATCTGCTTGTCATATAATATGTGTTTTTACTTTGAGCACTAGCACACTGCACCAGTCATATAGAGCTGACTCAATAATATGTGTGAGGCATGGGAAAATGTTGCACAAGTTGAGTCCTTCATATATCAACTGAGAATCTTGCTTTTTACAACTTGGTAACACAAGGACAGTATCTGCTAAATGTAATTTTATACCTACTGTCAGGGGTTAAAGCAAAAATGAAATTTTGATAGTAATATTGTTAAGAGATCTATGTATCTTCCTAAACATCAGAAAATAGTAAGCATGTGGGTACTAATGCAAGGATATGTGGTGGCAAAAATATCTGATTTCTATTCCTTGTGTATTAAAAGAAACCTGTACTGACATTTTCTACTTGTCTGATAATTCTAATCTACATTATTTGATGCCTACAACTGGAAAGAGAGGATTCTAAAACCCAGGATAAGCCTGTAATGATTTTTTGAAAAAAATGAAAACGAGCAAGCCAAGGAACGATCCACACAATTTGGCATACGTCACAGGTGCCAACCTCCGACTTTAGCAAAACGAACTACACATGTCAATTTACTGATGAAATCTCACACGAAGTACTGCAAAAACTGTTATTTAGTAAAATTGCAATATGGAGCTGAAATAAACATGTTAAACAATACTTATTACTTTCTAAAAGGAATCTCTTCAAAAGATTTTTATTTAGATAAAATTCGTGGGGAATATTCCAGATATGCAAAATGAAATTGGCGTCATTGTCCGAACGTGCTGCCCATAAGAAAACTGTGTATAAGTAACGTTGCACTAACTATGCATTGATGATAAGCGATAATGGTTCGACATCACAGTTCAAACTATCTAACGAAGATGAGGACTGAGTGATTCTTAAAATCTAAATCCAAAAAATGGTCAACGGCAATCACGGTTTACGCCTAGTTAGAAGAAAACAGCACCCAGTACATATAGACTCTAGACTAGAACTAGGACTAGGACTAGTGAGCAGTCAAGGACCGAGAAGATTCTACCCGCCGCCCCGTCGACAGCTGTACGTGCACAGTGCTCAATAGGCACAGCGTAAACGTTTAGTATGCAATACATACCCCTGCTGCCAGAACTTGAAGAAAGTCCAGACGAAAGTCCAGACTCCAAGGTCTAGCGTTGCCGCTAGATCTAGGCCCTTGTCCTGCAGGCCCTGTTGTTTCTGTGCTGAATTTTGCAGGTAAGGTATCTGCTTTATGGATTTTCAATGTATTTGTAGTTGAGATAAATCTCATGGTGGTCGTATTAACACCATGGACTAAATTAGATCTAGTTTTAGTAGGGCCCATACCTCGGAAGAGTGGCCTGACCACGTAGATACAAACAGTGCCGCCTCTTCGCGATCCAAGCGCTGGTGTAACGCTAGGCATAGTGCTAGAGTACTTCCGTATCCATGTAGATATCTCAAAATTCACTGAACCAAATTGCACCAAAATCACAAGAAATATTTTATGACTCATGTCCACTTGCTCACGGTAATTGGAACCAAATCGCAAGTCGGGAAGCATAAGTGAAGTTGTCAACTTTCCTGTCGTCGCTAAAAACAATCTGCTCTGTAGGACTAAACAAGAGTGATCGCGGCGTAGTAGCCCTACGGCCTGCGCACGCACAGACTGAAGTTAGCCATCTAATATCATGAGACAAATTTTTCAAGTAATCGGGAGCAAAAAAAATCAATTTATAAATTATTTGAGCTCAGTTGAATGAAAAATAAAGTTCGTAAATCACACAAATCGCCAAAATCATGACATTTTTTAGTTTAGTTCCCGCATAAATTCCCCGTTCGCACAGTACTAGTCGGCTAACTTCAGCTCTAGATTGTGCATGTCGTGTTTACCAAGATCTCTTGCGAAGAGTGAGTTTTTTTTTTTGTAACAACTTGAAAGTCGGCGTCAATATTGATACTTCTCGATTACCGATTTCATTCAAATACAATATAGTATTTTGAAATATGCTTAGAAGTATATTCTGTAATTTTGGTGCGATTTGGTTCAGCGAAATTTGAGACAGCTGCATGGATAGGACAGTACACAAGTGCCGCCTGCTAGCTAAATTGGGCCTAAGCGTCGTCTGCTACTCGGCACGATTTAACGCACGCGTATGCGAGGGCTTGTAATCAGAGATATATTTGGCACCTGTGACATCACAACATCCGGGCTCGTCAGCTCATTAGCATAATTCTCGCCAAAAAAGTTCCATTTTCAACATGAAGTTACGGGCTAAATCGTTATGAAATTTTGATTCTGTTTGCACCTCTGGGTCTTTTAGAATTAAAAGAACAACATATAAAAAAATTAAAAAACGGTACAATGCCCTTTTAAGTATCAAAAGTTAGGGATTATAGGTAGGGGAAAAGCTTTAAG
This sequence comes from Diadema antillarum, assembly GCF_040938485.1. Taxonomy (NCBI): domain Eukaryota; kingdom Metazoa; phylum Echinodermata; class Echinoidea; order Diadematoida; family Diadematidae; genus Diadema; species Diadema antillarum. The sequence goes on along the minus strand of NW_027271396.1, from coordinate 576,059 downwards.
TTGAATATTGCAGGATGATATCATAAATTGGAATCTTCATATTTTCTTCTCCAAAATTTATGGATACATCCAGATGGACAGAAAATATCTAAGATTGCTTTCTAGGTTTATGATGATGTCTATGTTATTGTGTTGTTCATGTTTGTTTGCCATACAGGAAGGAAGAAGTCTTGTTTAGTCAAGACATAGTGGACCTAGCTGCCGATGTCTGTCACCAGGTATTGAAACATAGACTATTATCCTATCTATCCTAGGTCTTCTTTTCTGATCTGCACATCCACAACCATACTTCTGCTCCTCCTTCTCCAACCAATCAGTCCCTCTTAATTTTCTAGTGGCCTCCTTGAGAGGCTCTCAAAGTATCTTGAGTCTATTTCTATCGTAAAATATGGCTGACTTTGGGCAACCAAATGCAAGTAAAAAACTTGGCCAAGTTCTAGCCATTGCGTGTGTGGGCATATGAAAGTGAATTTGTTTCCAATCCAATCGCTATTATGTAGCCACTTGAGATGTGCACAATGTTTAGTTCTGAGAGCCACTTGTTGGAAGGACAGCCAAGTGCTGATTGGTTTAAGATATCCTTGTGGAAGATATTCTTCAAAATCTCCTGCATGATAAGGGTGACTGAAAACCAAAACAAGCTTTCCACTAATTGTCAGGACTGTATGTAAAACTGCCTGTCATTGATGATAAAGGCCAAAGTGGTATGCTATTGGCTGGCCTTAGGGAGACAAGAATATATTGATGTGATATTACAAGGACAGTACTTATTTGTGTCCCCTGAACGTGACTAGCCTTTGTTTTATTATCAGTATTATTGTCTATAGATGAAATAATCTACTATTTTCCTCTGAATATCATTCTCTTCTACTCTGTACATAAATGCATATCTTGAACTATCAGTGTTTACAGATTAGCAGAATACATGGTGCCATACACATATTATGGTGATGATGCAGTGTCACATATGATGATGATGGTGTTGCTCACAAGTTGTACAGCGAGTCTGCATACTTCATAAGGAAGAATTGAAGTCCTTGCATAATCTTGCAGTGAAATAGAGATGAGATATGGGCGCTATGACTGGCAAATTTGTAGAATGCAGTGGTAGAAAAGCTACTACAAGTGACTCTCAGTACTAGAGCAATATACATATTGTAGTGTGGTATGGTCTTTGTGTAATCTACCGGTATCCTTCTAGAAAAAAAAAAAGAGGTTAGTATTCAAAGTAAAATGTGTGTTGGTATTTTACCTGTATAATGTACAATCTTTAAAAGAATCGTGTACATACATGTACATACATACATACATTTTACAGTGTACATATAGGTCCACAGGCCTTAGTCTGTAATTATTTGTTTGATATCTAGTTCTCTTTGATTATCTTTATACTTTAAGGTATTCAGAGCAGGATCCATGCCTTTTGAAGCAACCCAGATGGGTACCCAACCAATGTCCACTGGCAGAATGTCCAGTCAAGCCACCACACCGGCCAAGAGAAGACGACTGGACACGGGATGGGAGCTCCTGAGGGAACATATAGGCAGACCTTCCCAACATACTTCCCTCGTTCCTTGGTCAGCAGTATTCATAATCTACTGATGTAGCATGAAAATAAAGAAATACAAATTTACAGGGAGATTGGTAAAGTCTGTACAGAAAGACTTCCATCAGGCATATTATGGATGGGTGAAGTTTTACTGAAATGTGAAAGTGTCAGTTTCTAGATTATGGTATCTCAGAATTATTTACCTTTGAATGAGGGGCGGAGAATTGATAGAGAGTACAGCATCACTTTTTGAAATCATAGTCAGGTAATGAGAAACTGAGATATACATAAAAAAGTTATCCTGGGATACAAATATATTGTGCAATGAGAGGCTGTAGTTGAATCATGGATCCTGAGGTGGCAGAAAGAACACTATTTTCTGAGGAGCACCATGAAGTCAGTAGTGGCTTGAAATGGTGTATGATATTTATTTGTTTAAAGGGACTGTACAGTACTGGTTGAGGTGAGGATTCAGGTTTATAATTTTTTTTTTTGTGAGATAATGAGAAACCTCTTATGAAATATGAAAGAGCATTTAATTTCAAGAACGATTTAATGTTTATTTGATGAAAATTGACCTTGAAATGGCTGAAATATAAAAAAGAAAGTGATCCTAATAACATTTACATGCCATGACTTTTATTAAAGATCTCTTTGTTTTACCATGCTTTTAGATATCTCAATCATTTCAAAACCGATTTTCATCAAATAAACTTTGATACCCCTTTAACATTTCAATAGAGTGGTTACTATATATCTCGCATAACATTACAAGCTGAATCCTCACCTCAAGCAGTACTGTACAGGCCCTTTAAACAGCAAGTAAATGGTGCTGATGATTTGATGTGATTGATGTTTATCTGCAGGCTGCAGCTGATACTTACTATTCTCACCAAGTACCCAGAGGACCTCCCAGAGCAAGAGTTTCACCCCTACCTCATGGCTCTACATCAACTCCAGGCACAGAGCAAAAGGTCTGTACAGAAAAACATTGTTCAGCCATTTGGAAGTGGAAATGATTGATATACAACAAACTGTGTTTTGCATATATGTGACCCGCTACAACAAAATGATCCTAAAGTCGGGCGAGGTCGATTATTTGAAAATTGCATGATGTAATCCCCTAGTCTTTCTGCTTTAAATTGATATATAACACATTTTATAAAAATAATCGGCTGCGGAGATATTGATGTTTAAAAGAGAGCATGTCGAGACGTCTGGAAAATCACTGTTTCGAGAAAAGCACCCTAAAAGTCTTCCTTTCGACGCAATCGCGATCAAGGGACACGCAAGTCAGTTTTCACCTCTGGACAATAGAAGGTAAGCCCTAGCAACCCCTGAAGAGTTCATTCAAGCACATCAGCATCGGCGGTCTCCTCACCAACCAATCAGTGACCAGGATGTGAGAAGCGGCTGAGCATATCCAAATTTTCGAACCAGTTTCTGCTTCGTTGAAATGCCAAAAAACATGGCTCAGAAAAACGCTATTTCTTGGTCTTTGCTTTGATCATTTTGCTTCAAAATTTTGACCGATGATAGAAGACATGTTAGACTCCAATAATATATCAAAATCAGAAAATCGTAAGTTTTGACCAATTTTCATGCTCTGACTTCAAACTCGATTTTCATGGCTTAGACCGTGCGCGACTTTAGGACCTTTTTGTTGTAGCGGGTCACATATTATGATATAGTAGTTTTATTTCATGTACGCATCATGGTATTATGTCTATGATGTCACTGCATTGCATGCAATGTTAGTACTTGTAAGCATGATGGGAAGGATGGACAGGAACTTAACTTTTGCCCCCCCCCCAAAAAAAAAACAAACAAACAAACAAACAAACATTATTTTCCCAGGATTCCACCAAGATACTTTCATTTGAGGAGAAGGGTCGGGACTTGCTTCATGCCCTTGTCCTAGTAGCCCCCCCCCCCCCCCCAAAAAAAAAGGCTCTGTACCCTCTGCACATGTGCATGTACATGTATATAATGTTTTTAAGAATACTGACATCTCTTTGTAATAATGGAAGTTACAGTACAATGCATCTTTGGCTCTATACTTTTCTTTTATTTCCAACCAGAGGCAAGCTTCAGATCTGGGTGCTAAAGTGTCTTCAGGCATTCGCGTCCAGCCAGAAGGTCAGGGAAGATCTGTCCTTGCTCACCAAGGAGAATTTGGGAAGAGCTTGGACCAAGATATGGGCAGCTACCATGAGGTATGGGTGTTTGGATTCTTGATTCGAATCCTGTAACATTTGTAAACTCTGCTTGTTTATATGTTTGCATTTGTATGTTTATGCATTGTATGTGTGACACGAAATGATCATTTCGTCTTAATATAGAATTTGTTCAGTAAGCATTAAGAGAGAGAAAAAAAGAGGATGGGGGTTCCCACTTGTAGAGTTGAGTGGACGTGATAATCAACTAATTTGAAAGTTAGCATGACCTGTCCTTGAACCCTATCTCCTTCATTATAGCTTCTGGGTCAATCTCCAGTTTGTGTTGCACACTTCTGTATTGTCGCACATTATTCGATATACTGCTATTTCATTTTTCGAGAGTTCATGTAGGTGTTGTGTGGACATGTGTCATACACGTTGTTAAAAACTGCAAGCTAATAATTGAGGTCTTGAACTTCAAAGATTACAAATTCATTACAAATTTCCGGGTCAGCCTCCAGGGCATGTTGTACATTAGTGTATCATAGCACAGTATTGGGGTTTAGTGCTAGTCCTGCATGTATGCATTTTTTCCGTTTCTGTGGTTAAATCACTTGAAAATTCACTTTTCAGGAGTAGGTGTTGTGTGGACATGTGTCATAGTTTGAAACTACAAGCTATTATAAGAGGTTTAAAAGAAACCTGTACTGACATTTTCTACTTGTCTGATAATTCTAATCTACATTTTTTTGATGCCTACAACTGGAAAGAGAGGATTCTAAAACCCAGGATAAGCCTGTAATGATTTTTTGAAAAAAATGAAAACGAGCAAGCCAAGGAACGATCCACACAATTTGGCATACGTCACAGGTGCCAACCTCCGAATTTAGCAAAACGAACTAGAAAGGTTCTACACATGTCAATTTACTGATGAAATCTCACACGAAGTACTGCAAAAACTGTTATTTAGTAAAATTGCAATATGGAGCTGAAATAAACATGTTAAACAATATTTATTACTTTTTAAAAGGAATCTCTTCAAAAGCTTTTTATTTAGACCATATTTGTGGGGAATATTCCAGATATGCAAAATGAAATTGGCATCATTGTCCGAACGTGCTGCCCATAGAAAACTATGTGTAAAAAAAGTAACGTTGCACTAACTATGCATAGATGATGAGCGATAATGGTTCGACATCACAGTTCAAACTATCTAACGAAGATGAGGACTGAGTGATTCTTAAAATCTAATTCCAAAAAATAGTCAACGGCAATCACGGTTTACGCCTAGTTAGAAGAAAACGGCACTCAGTACATATAGACTCTAGACTAGAACTAGGACTAGGACTAGTGAGCAGTCAAGGACCGAGAAGACTCTACTCGCCGCTCCGTCGACAGCTAGCTGTACGTGCACAGCGCTAATAATAGGCACAGCGTAAACGTCTCGTATGCAATACATACCCCGAATGGCCCTGCTGCCAGAACTTGAAGAAAGTCCAGACGAAAGTCCAGACTCCAAGGTCTAGCGTTGCCGCTAGAGGCCCTTGTGCTGCAGGCCCTGTTGTTTCTGTGCTGAATTTTGCAGGTAAGGTATCTGCTTTATGGATTTTCAATGTTTTTGTGGTCGAGATAAATCTCATGGTGGTCGTATTAACACCAAGGACTAACTTAGATCTAGTTTTAGTAGGACCCATACCTCGGAAGAGTGGCCCGACCACGGAGATACAAACAGTGCCACTGCCTCGCGATCCAAGCGCCGGTGTAGGCATAGTGCTAGAGTACTTCCGTATCCATGTAGATATCTCAAAATTCACCCAACCAAATTGCACCAAAATCACAAGAAGTATTTTATGACTCATGTCCACTTGCTCACGCTAATTGGAACCAAATCGCAAGTTGAGAAGCGTAAGTGAAGTTGTCGACTTTCCTGTCGTCGCTAAAAACAATCTGCTCTGTACGACTAAACAAGAGTGATCGCGGCGTAGTTGTAGTAGCCCTACTTATAAGTACCTGCGCACGCACAGACTGAAGTTAGCCATCTAATATCATGAGACAAATCTTTCAAGTAATCGGGAGCAAGAAATCAATTCATAAATTATTTGAGCTAAGTTGAATGAAAAAAAAAGTTCGTAAATCACAAAAATCGCTAAAATCATGACATTTTAAAATTTAGTTCCCGCGTAAATTCCCCGTTCGCACAGCACTAGTCGGCTAACTTCAGTTCTAGATTGTGCATATCTCGTTTACCAAGATCTCTCGCGAAGTGTGAGGTTTTTTTTAGTGACAACTTGAAATTCGGCGTCAATATTGATACTTCTCGATTACCGATTTCGTTCAAATATAATACGGTATTTTAAAATATGCTTAGAAGTATATCCTGTAATTTTGGTGCGATTTGGTTCAGCGAAATTTGAGACAGCTGTATGGATAGGACAGTACTACTCGGCACGATTTAACGCACGCGTATGCGAGGGCTTGTAATCAGTGAAACATTTGGCACCTGTGACATCACGACATCCGGGCTCGTCAGCTCATTAGCATAATTCTCGCCAAAAAATTTCATTTTCAACATGAAATTACGGACTAAATCGTTATGAAATTTTGATTCTGTTTGCACCGCTGGGTCTTTTAGAATTAAAAGAACAACATATGAAAAAATAAAAAACCGGTACAATGCCCTTTTAAAACTTCAAGGATAACAAATGTTGTGTTGATAATGTCTTGCTCTTTCCATCCACCTTGCCCTGACTAGAACCATCTGTCTTCACTCAGCAGAAGATGAAGGTTTTGACCTTTTGACCTCTCTCCTTCATCACTCAATTGTCAAACCTGATAGAGAGGTGTGGAAGCTCTTCTTGCCAGAAGTCATCAAACCATCAAAGTGAGCAAACTCTTCTGGCATGTGTGTCTAATATGATGTTGTGTCTCTGGTTCATGGATGTCAATATTCAGGTGTGAGTTTCTTCAATTTGTCTCCCTCTACAAAATAAATGGTTAAGATCGCAACTGCTAATCTGTAAATCAACAAACATGTCAGGAAAAAGGAACCAGTGGGACTCGAACGTGTCATCTACTGATCAGCAGTTGCGATCTTAACAATCTAACTTGTAGAGGGAGACAAATTGGAGAAACTCGCACCTGAACCTTCACTCCTCTGAATAATATCTATCTTTCATTTAATATCAATATTGTTTAGCTCTTTTTAAAAGCATTTGTAAATGAATTATTCTTCTCGTAAAAAACCCAACAACAACAACCAACTAGTCATAGTGATTCTGTTACAATTTACAATAATTGTACCTGTACTTCATTGTTATTGCTTGTTTCAAATGTCAGTATTGCAAAGCTTAGAATTCTGAAATAGGTTATGGTTGTTTTCAGTCTGGTACTTTCCTTGTGATGATCAAAATAAATGAGATGATTATGTCATACATTTGATCAACTATGTTCCCAGAAATCAATAAAACTTTTTCTATCACTGCTGTGGAACCCTCAACATACACTTCTAGTACATATTTAATACTTAACTGCTACAATGTGATGCTTCTACCGTGTATTGTAATCAGAAGTATGCATGATACCTTTGATACTATAGTTGCTGCCATCGAAACAACATATCATATTTCCAAAACTACTGCTACTAGTACAGTTCTTTATTCTTCTTATACAATTCAACTATTACCTTCACTACTAAACGACTACTATTCAATGATATCATCACTACCAACTGAACTACTCTTGCCACTATTATCATGACTCCTGCTGTTACTGTGAGCTTCTATTACAACAACTGTTACTACAACCATTACTGCAGCTACTACTCCCCTCCTGCTACTAATGTAAATGCCAAGACTGCCAATATTATGTTGATTACTGCTACAGTCCACTCCCGTCATAACGAAATTTTGGTTACAACGAAGTAAAAATTCAGGCTGCAACACTATCAACTCTGTGTATTCTTATTGTTCATTTGTTCAGTTATAACGAAATTTTGATATAGTGAAAGAAAACTGCCGGTCCACAGGGCTTCGTTATAACAGGAGTTCACTGTAGTGTTACCACCGTTACTAATGTTTAGTTTGCCACAACGACTACTCCCAATGCAATATTTGCACCCCTCAGCTGCTCTGTGAGGTTCCTGGCCACACTCCTTCACCTTAACCCTGTACCTGAGAACCATGTGTGCGAAGTGGGTCTCCTAGCCTCCATGACAGGAGTTTTGAAGCGTCAGCACCCTCTACGACACCAGCTCCTGGACTGGTTGCTGCCTGCTGAGGAAGTGGAGGAGGCTGGAGAGAGACTAGTGGTGATCCCAAAGATTTTACAAAGGTAAAAGCTTGCAACACATTCTTGATATGTAACTCTCTGTGATATAAAGAATAATGACTCTATGGTCAATACCTGCTTGAGCCAATTTCTTGTGCAAGAATTTTTGCAATATCTTCCAATTTCTTGAAGATTTGATCTGTGAGTGATATGTGGTGTTGTGAATTCAGACTAAAGGCGCGATCAGACTAGCAAAAGATCCAGAAGTTTAAGATCTTCGCGATCTTTTGTTGTGCAGTCACCCTGGCAGCCAAACTTGGATCAAGAAGTTTGGGTCATTGGTACGCGAGCGCAAGAAAGAAGAAAGAGGTGCCGTCTGATGGCTAGTGATTGTGACGTAACAATGCACATCTGTACCTGACAATGGCCTCGTGCTTCGGACACACCGCCCGCAAACGGATCGAGAAGTTTGGTGGGAGTGAGGGAAATATCCCTAGTTGGAGTGAGAAGTTTAGCAAGAAGTTTTGCGAGAAGTTTCACAGGAAGTTTGCGGTAACACTAGCAAAACTTTGAGATCTTTAAAGATCGCGAACTTAATCTTCTCGATCTTTTGCCAGTCTGACCGCGCCTCAAGTGTTTTCCTGGCTTAGCTGGAACAAATGAAAGTTATCTCTTCTTTGCCTTTCCGTCTTTCCTTGACACACTCTGAGCACACTCAGATTAATTTTAATACTGAACACACCTTACACAACCCTCAGTGTATCACCCGACACCCTTGCCCACGTACTGACTGTACTGATGGCCAAAAACTGCTGCAGCCTGCAGCCACCAGACAACATGGACTTTCTTGGCCGAATTCAGAGTGCCACGCAGTCCAGACTGAGCACCATCGCAGATCTCTACCTCAGGTCGGGATTTCACCTGCCACTAGCCAGGCCAGCTGGAAGCTGTTTGAGGGGCTGGGATACAGCCATGCCCTCGTCTGGGGGTGTGGTGATAACCTCCATGGTGGACAGCATACTGGAGAGGATAAGTTTTGTGACCACACAGCTACAGGACACTCAGTCCAGAGAGGTGAATGTCATCAAGAGATACTGTCAAATACTCTAGTTGACTGCTTTTCCCCTGTCCTGGTTACAACTTTAAGGTGATTCTTCAGTGTCATCGTACAAAATTCACTTATCAAGTCTCAACTCGTGAAGAAGTTGTTGGCACCAGTGAAGTGTGTCATTATGCAAGCTGTCCCCTGTTAATAGAATCAGTTGAATATAAGTTATTAAGAATTTGCAGTATGGTACTGTTCTGATGTATAATGACAAAGTATCAAGTGGTTTATAAAAATTTTAAAGATTACTGGTAGTCATTTGTGCTCCAGTATTTGCACACTGCAACAGAATTTAATGATGTCTGTGCCAGCCTTATCATGATTAGCTTTTCTTCTGCATCTTGTTCTTAATTTTATCCTCCTTTCTTCTCCCCGCACAGGTTGACCACTATGAATCAGTGGGTCATCTGGCCAGACTCCAGGTGGCTGTGATGACCGGTGTATCCAACCATTTCCCGGAGGCAGTAAAGGGAGGTCTGAAGGATACTCTGACCAAACACATCAAGGTAACTGACCAGTCCATCCAATCTGGACATGAGTATGTTGCCATGGCAAAGATTACATCTCTCTCCCTTGTATGAACCTGGTATAGGATTTAGTATAATAGTTATCCAAAACATCATCTGTGCACTTTCAGATGAACCCTAAGTTTTCAGAACCCATCAAATAGACATGATATTGATAGTCTGCTGAATCAGCACTTGTCAACCAATATGTTTAAATACGATATCATTAGTATTATGGGATAGTGGGGGGGGGGGGGACTGAAGAATGACAGTTTCTATCAATAGCAGAGACTTTTGTTACAGCATAGGGTATCAGCAGCCGTACTTCAAACCAATCCTTTAATCACATATGTTTTGTTTTTTTAAACCACCCTTACAAATTGAAGTGAAAGAAGTATAGATAATGTCCGATAAATGTTGGTACTCATGTCCACGTCTAGATGAAATGAAAAATAATTCCATGTTCCTTTTTTTTTAATTGTGTGATTATCTTTTCATGTTGATAATAAAAAATGTAACTTGCAGGGTGATAGGTTATAGGCCATTTGGGTAACTACGTGGGTAACTACCAAAATACGATGAAGAACTTGTCCTGAAAAATGTGTTTGATTAAACAATGAAGTCATTTTTCTTGTATTTTTCTTTTTGGAAAAAAAAAATAATCTAAGGTGCTTCTGAAGAGACTAACTACTGGCTTGAAGGAGATGTGCACTCCAAGGACAGACTCCATCACAGACAGTGCCAAGAGTCAAACACACTCCCTTCTCACCCTCACATCAGTGCTTCTATCTCTGTACGAGTGTCAGGGAACAAACCAGAGGGAGGGTGACCGCATAGTGGCACATCTACTGAGGTCACTGACCCCCTCTGAACTACTTGACAATCTTTTGAGCCTAGTCCACAATAAGGTGAGATCTACAGATTCAAGGAAGTTGCACAAGTATTGAAATGTAAAATATTGGCACTTTCATAGTGCATGTAGTAAACATGGTAAAAACTTATACCCAGCTATTTATTGACAAACAAGTTAATCAACGGTAGATATGATAATGGAAATCTTGAATCAAAATGCAAATTCAAACAAAATGAAATAATGTGTGAAAGGAGCAAATAAGAATTTGAGCAAGCATGTATAACAGTCCTTGGTGCTCATGACTAAACCAAGCAGCCAATATTTCTTATCATATATAATATGAATCAAATGAGAATATAAAATTATTATCAGGAAAATAAAATGAATGAGAACAAAGTGATATCAAATAACTTCATGTACCAACTCATATACATCAATATGTGTAATTGTGTGTGCATCAAAAGACAAAATACTACAAATGTTATGAGTCTTCAACGATTCTCTTCAGGGTTCACGCATCAGGCAGGGTTCAAAGGTCAGCGGCCGTGACCTCTTCGGTGATGCCATGGACCAAGGCTCAGACGATGAATTCCCCAGCACCCAGACACAGCGAGATCTTGATGATGAGTTTGGAGATGTCTCGACGTCAACATCGGTGATGAGAAGCACCTCGAGCTCGTCGTCAGGCAGGATGGAGAAAGATCACAGTGGGGCTTCCTCTGGTCTGTCTTCTTTCAGTTTAACCCTTTGAACACTAGTCCTGAGTATTGTCATGAATATGCATTTATGCAAAGTAAAAAAAACAAACAAACTGTTCAGCCCATGTTGGGGCAGAGGATGGATCAAAACTGGGGACGATAGCGCTCGAGGCGAGTGAGGAATAAAGTTTTGTCGTTACTTACATGTATAAAGTCTCGTATGGTGGTGGTGCATCCACCATACTAGACTTTATAAGTAACAACTTTGATTGTTTTGTTTTGTTATTTGTTTGTTGTCAGAGAAAATATGTGTGACATGTTGTGCCACCAATATTTTCCTCCCCTCCAGAATGGTATACTCGGGCAGGTCTATATAGGAAACTTGTGATGTAGCAAAATCAGGTTGTCCTCAGTGGGTCAAGCATTGTCATGTATTACTGTACACCAGTGCAGTTTTCTAAAAAAAGGCTCTATTGAGGATTAGGATGTGACCAATACCAACTTCTGTCGAACCATGTCTGGAATTACTGTGTGTTGTTGTTGTTTTTTTTTGGGGGGGGGAGGGGAGGGGAGGGGTGTGTTATGGCTTCTTTACTTCACAATGTATACATATATGCCTGTTGCACAATACTTTACAAAGTGTATTGAATAAAGTTTGATGAGATAAACAAAACTTTGGCAAATCTGGAATACAGTGCACTCCTAGTATAATGAACATGGTTGTAACCAAATTTTGCTACAATGAAGTAAAAGCTTCAGGTCCCAAAAGTGTTATTTATGTGTCTGTTTATACTTGATTTGTTTGGCTTTAACAAAATTTCCATATAGCAAAAGAAAACTGCTAGTCCTGAGGACTTTGTTATATTAAAAGGGAGTCGCACGTAATATGTCATCTTTATAACCCTAATACCACTATTCCAATAACTAATCAAGAATTCAAGATTGGATACCAACGATGTGTTTTGAGCTTGTATATGTCTAAGTTGCCTTCTCTTGTTTGTCAATGTGGAATCAGGATATTAGAATGTTGCCAGAATATTATCCATGATGTAGAAATATAACAGAAGTGACATTTCTTCCTGCTCCTCTCATATTTCTTCATAGAGTCATACATGGTTGCCTTATTTCAAGATTCTTACAACATTTTCTATTTCGCATTGAATGGCAGGTACCCACAGTTTACTGAGTGTAGACAGACTAAGTCCAGAGGAGCAGCTGGCCATCCGATGTGCATCCCTGCTGTCAGCCTGGTGCTGGTCACCTGATACCCCTACCTCTGGTCAGCTGACCACTGCTGCTGGGAGCCGAGGGGTTAACAGAGATGTTGTCACCCAAAAAATCCTTGAAGAGCTTGATGAAGAGGTAACGTAGCTTGTTATGTGAGGAATTTGTTTTTAAGTAGGAGAGATGAAATTTCATGCCTAGCAAGGTATTGCTTTGATGCATTGTACGTTATACTGATCAAAATCTTGATTTATTCCTTTTTGGGGGGTGGGGTGTTATTTGAGAAGACTATGAAATTTTGATAAGGAAATCAAGTATTTTGTCTTTATTGTACTAGGACCACAGTGAAACTTAAGTTTGGTGTGGAACGAGAAGAGGTATTGATGTAATTGTTAGCGTGATGGCTGTCTTATTGTGTCTCAAGGGTTCTGTTGCTGAAACTTTGTGTTTAAATGCAATTCCAGAAATTAAAAAAAAAAATCCTCATATTGCATGCAACTTTACATTTAAACACAAGTGCCTTTGCTGACAAAGAATTTGTATTTTATTTTTGAGTGCAGACATAATAAATGCAACTGTCCTAAGTCAAGCACGAAGTTGTGTTTAATTTATCCAGGCCAAGGCCATTTAAAGAAAAATAAATGCATTGTCACCACCATTATGCTAGTACATTTTGTATATAATCCAAGATGGCACAAATCCCTTGTAAGGAATTTTCATTGACTGCTAAGGTTTGTGATGAATTAGTTGCTACTTTAACAGATTCACAATAAAGTAAATACATTGCAGTGTTTGCATTAGATCTCCACGTTCATTCAAATGGATTGACTTTGATTTCTTAATTTTTGTTGTGGAATAAAGTGTTACCTATAACTACTGGTTTTTGTTTGCAGAAATGGGATGAATCCAGTCCATATGGAATTCAGCTGGTGAGAAAAGTACTCCATTTTAGTGTTGAACTGTACAACTAATAACTATACCATCTTGTGTTAGAAACCTTCATTTAGAATAGTTGTCCACAAAGTGAATGTGGTTGACATGTGTGTATTCTACAATGCTGACTAAATATGAGAAATGAAACCTGAACTGGCTTGAGTATTGATTTCCTCCTGGTTCATGATAATACTAATAGTCTTTTTCTTTGTAGGGTCAATTACTAGGGATGTTGCGTGCTGGCCCATTTACTGCACATCATGAATATTGAGACATTGTGTGGTTAAAAAAAGAAGAAGTAGAAAAAAAAAGGGAAGTTTATGGACTGCAAGCCATTGATAGCAGATAAAGCCAGAAGTGACTCTATTCAAGACATGACAGTTTTGATGTTCAAACCATGTCAGAGTCAGCAGTCGGTGTAACCATAATGTACACTTGTGGTTTCAGTGGGCAAAAATGACTTTACCCGTGCACGCGACTTTGTGTAGTGTAGTAAACAAGTTATCAGAGTGTATTTTCTTAATTCTATTTGTTTAGTACAACAGGCCTATAAAGAGTAGCTGTTACTGCTTCTATTAAACCATGTGACTTTATGCATTCAAGTCTTGTTTTAGACTATGTAAGAGGGAAATGTTAAAAAAAACCAACTGCAGTTGTTTATTGAGATAAGCAACTATTTATAAGATTCATGATTCAAAATTTACATGTGTAAGATTCAAGAATATTTTGATATTGCAGTACTGTATTGACCTGTGCATCACAGGAATATTGTAACATGCAAACATTGTTTACTGTGTGTGTGAGTGAAGCAGTGCGTGAATTTGACATGGCTTGACTCTTGATGAGCATCTCACTGTAATTCTATAGGACTGATATTGAGGGATAGTGGAAAACTGCATTATGTGTTGAGGATAAGCTTGATGAATATGAATTCCTCTTGCAGTTCTTTGCAGTGGCAGCAAATGTTGCATTGGACTGGACCAGAGTGGAGGACTCAGAGCTTTTGTCTGTGCTAAACGCCTGGAGGTGAGGTTGCCTCTTTCTGTGTAATATATTTGAATCTCAGTGTCTCAAGTTTATGAATTCTTAAAGATGAGATAAAAGTTTGCTTTCAATCTTGTGGTCACTACAACACTATCCTGTGAGTACTGCTGTCATTATTTCAATTTTCATTATTTTGCTATAATTGTTATGACTCATAATCATAATTATTCAATCACTTCATTATCTGTTTATGCATTGAGTACTTTATTTTTTGATGCATGTACAGCTGTATTTCTGTACCGATTAATACAAGTTTGGCAACTGCAAATAAAACATACAACAAAATGTTGACTTTATGTATGAGGAATCAAACATGTGCTTGCAAAGGATGACTTTTCTTTTTCTTGTTGGATGTGTCAAAGAGTTTTTATAGGCATGGGTCAAGATGACCATTGGCCTTTTCTTTAGACAATAGGATAATCAGAAGACTTCACAGTAAATTATGAGTCATCGCATGATATCCAAACTCTGTGATGTAATCTTCTTCAAGTTACCGTGATGTTGATTGACAGATGCTTGGTTCAGCCATTTTGTCTTGCAGTGCAAGTAAAATCAGCCATTGCATTGTCCTCCAAATATCCTGCAGAGCGCTTGTTTCAGCCAACCGCAGGGTCCAAGAGGTGTGTCTGGAGGCTCTCAAGTTCCTTCACGCTGTCAGTCCTCGCCTTTCATCCACGTCAGATGATGACATGGTGTCGTCAGACATCCAGGAATCTCGAGACGTGGCCGTCTTCATCTTGAATGCATTCTGGTCTCTTCTCTCTCTCTCTTCTGTCTTGTTGCTGTATAAGCTCTTATTTTCACGAGGGTTTAATTTCCCAAATTTCGCAAATCGCAGTTTGATTGCGAATCAACACATGAAAATGTCGTCATGTGCTTGGGGAATATGCATCTATCATACTATAGTGTCAGTGTAGATTTGCAAAAACAAATCTCGCAAAAATGTCTGTGACTCGTCATTTGCAAAAATATCTGTACACGAAAATAACAGCTCATACAGTACTTGTCATGCCAAAAAGATCAAAGTTTTGCTTGTCTGTTTGTTCAGTGGCTTGAAAAATTAAAAATAGTGAAATGATGTGTTGTCTCTAAGAGTAGGATAAGAATTTTTACTCCTATCTTATTCATCTACTGGTCTTTTATGTATCCATTCACGAAACACAACACTTTCTAGGCAACTTTCAAAGTTTGTTGTAAACCTCCAAACAATTTTGTCTTGATATATTAAATGTAAGATGTATCGATATACTCAATCAGGTGTATCAATGCAAAGGTTACATGTGATTGCCATGATTATGTTACAAACTTGTGTTTGGAATGCACAATTATTATTCCTTAACTGCTTGGTTCAATATGTGCACTTGATGGTAAAGAACAAGGCTTGCTGGGCAATTTTATGATTGGTCAACAAAGCATGGTTAGGTTTTTGCAACATATTTGGCATTTCAAAACTACAGTGAAAACAACACATAGGATGCAGACACTGTGGATGATTGAATGTAGTCTATTGAAGAGGGTGTCCTCTTGATTTGTTGAAAATTATGGTTCTTTCTTCATCAGTGCGTGTCGCGTTATAAATCAATGCTTTTGAGCACAATACAACTCCACTTCCTGCTTCATGTTTACATCTAAAGGCAACTAAAGTTAACCTACTCAGCCCCTGTGAAACGCCAACTGGCAGTGTGCATGGAAGCTTTCATCAGGGCTGACCCTGAAGGTCAATGGACTATAATGAGGTCAAAGGGCAGAGAGAAAGGTCAAGGAGACTCTGATGAGAGGTCAAAGGTCAAGACAAAGTTCCCAAGCCTCCTGCGGGATGGTGCCCATGAGATTCGTATGCACATGACGTCAGCTGTGGGCTGGTAAGTCTTCTGGCAAATCTATTTGTTGTGACAACGTTTAGAGAGTTGGGATCAAAGCTACACTTTCATGCCCCTGCTTTTTCATAACTCCAGTTTCTCTTTGCAGTCATGATGAACTCTTTTGATTCATCCCCCTTGCGTGGGGTCAGTTTTGAATGAGTAGCTATAGTAGCTCACCACATCTATTAGTTCTGTACTAATAAGTGTTTTTCACCATTGTTTGTGTGTGTGTTTGGTGCCCTATTTCTAAAGTAGTAACTACAGAAATGAACCGCTTTGTTCAAGACGTACATGTAGGGATGATGCAAGGGAAGTGAGAATGTAAGGTTAAAATTCAAAAGACTCTGAACCTTGTGAGCCCCATTTTTGTTTTCACACACCCCCAAAAAATGCAGTTAATTCTGCTTACATTGAATCTCTTGAGACTAGAAAACAAGAAGAAAGCTTTGACTAAGAGAAAATTTGACATATGCAGGATAAAAAAAAAAACAAAAAACAAAGGTAGAATGAAGGATGGTCCCTGGAAAAGTTGTTTGATTTAGGGAATATTTGACAAATGTGACTTTAACATATGCAGAGTTTGGTGTAATAATATTCCTTGTATGTTGCATGTGTAAGAAGGATGAAGCAGTCACTTTAGCCAAGCTTGGTAGGTATCTTTAGTGAGATGAACTGCTGGGGTCTGATTTAGGCATGGCAGACAGGAATACATGATGCTAGGAAAAATGGAAATGATGTACTGTATTCGCCGTACATTTTGCAAGGTTCTTATTTTCATGACTTTCGTTAGAGGGGTGCTATTCGCAAATTTATCAGCCAATGAAATTATTACCCAATAACTCTCGACATAAATGTGATGTTCATGTCTACATTTAATCTGTGGTCATTACTGTACTCCACAATCACAAATTTAACCACTCATGAAATTGTCAGGAAGTCCAGATTTGTGAAAAAAATTAGACTTGATAGATATATGGCATATACAGCACTTGGGTAGCCTTACATTGGAAAGAAGCCATGCTGTTGAATGAGATGAATTCAAACAACTGCTACATGGAGTTTTTAATGTGACTGTTGTTTTCCAGCCTCTTCTATAGAAGTCCTGGTCATCCTCACAAGTCAGACATCCAGAATCAGGTCTTTGATACTATCTATCAGACTCTGCAGGAGGCCATGGAAATTCCTGTAAGTCTCTGCTTTTTTGTTTTGGTTTGTTGTCAAACTCTTCCATTAGAGAGAGACAACAGTGACAAGATTATTTTTATATTGTGTTATTCATTTGTGTGTGTGTTTGTTTGTGCAATGGTCAGTACTTGTAATGTGTTTGACAGCAGGACCACATTAACTACATTAAAGCCACAACAACATGCAAACTCAAGAGAGTGTATCAGTAGTTGTGATTTACATTGGAGATTGATATAACAGAACTACAAACAAACTCACTTAAAGCAACGGTTTGCTGGATATCAATTGGCTTCCTCGGGTGAATGAAGTTTCCGTAGAAGAAATAGCCTCATGCTACAATGTATGTGAGATTGTGTGAGGGCTGTTTCTTATATTGTATCTTCATTCACCCAGGGAAACCAATTGATAATTAGCAATATGTCACTTCAAATGAGTTCAGTTTATTTCCAGTTCTTTGATTTAGATATTCATCATTATTTATTTCCAGTGGATGAATGAGAAGAACTTACTTCAGTTTATCAGTAATTGTATTTAGAAATCATTCAAGTTCCATTGTCCTTAGATTCAGGTTTCTCAATTTGATATTATGTTACAGATGGTTAAAGGTTACTTCCCTTCAAGTTGTACAGCTTGTACATGTATCATTCATTCAATAAAATTATTGTGTTGTATCTCCTTTATGTGCATTCTGTAGTCTTACTCTTCAACTGTCTCTCTCTTTCTAATATCATATTTACAAACCAAGACTGTTCATCTTTTTCCTCCCATGTGTCATTTATAGGATGGCCTCACTGGATCAGAAGCAAGGGAGGAGGCTACGAATCGTAGGGCCAGTCTCTTACTGACCCTGGCTAACATTGTGGTCAAGAGTCCAGTTTGTGAGAAGAAGGCCATCTTTGCCCTGCTCCAGACCACTCAGATCAACCAGATGTCCACTACTCTACTAGCCAAGGTCAGTGGGAGTCAAGGAATTTAAATCAACAAAGATAGTAAAACAATCCAATATACGTACTAAAGTGTGTTATAACGAGCCTAGTTTAAAGGGATGGTACAGTATTGGTGGAGATGAAAATTGGACTTTTAACTTTTTGCGAGATACCAAGAAAACACTTACGAAATAGTACAGAGCATACCATTTTAAGAGGAATTTAAAGTTTATGTGATGAAAATCGGGTTTGGAATATCTGAAACATCCAAAAACAAAGTAAAAGAAAGCGATCGTAATAAAGTGTGGGTCCCACACTTCTTAGAATCGCTCTGTTTTTGATATCTCAGCCATTTCAAAATCAATTTTCATCAAATAAACGTTGAATTCCTCATGGAATTACATGCTCTTTCATATTTCATAAGAGGTTTCTCATTATCTCACCAAAAAATGTTAGAAACCTGAAATCAGGTCTCAACCAAAACTATACGATCCCTTTAAATAAGAAATTCAACATAACCAGGTACATAGTTTCATTTGGATAGCTGAAGCTGATTATTTTGACAATATACCACAATGTCTTGTATGCATGAAGAGATATTACCTTCAAATTCTCTCAAAGACAGAAATCTTATTGCTATGCTTCAAGTTGTAAAGAGTATGATTTTATTAAAGTCTGCAAATGAAGTTAGAAATATCCTCAATCTGTGTAATGTTTGCTAGGTTTCATTAAAACCTCCTCCAGAGTTGCCAACCAAACAGTTTCATGGATTCCGTATAGTACCTCCATCCAATCCATCTCCAGATTTTTGGCATTTATTTTTACTCTGAAAGTTCTTTCTTTATTTTTGATTTTAAATATTTGTCATATTAAAGCTGGCAGTGTTGAAATAAGTAACATGCATAGAAGTACATTAAAATCTGACATGTGACAGGTACCCCATTACTAAATACATGTTTTTCTTCCTTTAATTTATTGATTGTCTATGTAAACTTTAAAAGAATGATTTTTTGGGGGTTTTTTTTTGTGTGAAATGTGTTGGTTAGTAGATGCTTCAGAACATCAAACTAGTAAATAGTTAACTTTTGTTTTGCCTTGTGTTACATATCTACCTTTTAGGTGTTAGACTGTATCGCCCAAAGCATACCATCCTGTGAGTCTGGGCTGGAACTCGCCAAACTGAACCTCAGCTACCTGGTATATCAGTGGCTGCAGGAAAATTATGTCATTGGGAAATTCCCGTATGCCCTCCTGGGATGTTCCTCCACCAAAGACTTCTTAAGGTGAGGTGCTTGTTGGCATGGCAACAGCTTCAAACAAACATTCTCCTTGTTAGCCATTCAGGAGTTGAGTACACACTATGACATTTGTGGTCATAGAGGGCAGTATGCCATCGAAGAATTGCAAACTTTTATTATGTAATGCAAACCTACCTATACTCATCAAAGCATAATCAGGAACTTGCTTTACAGCACTGATAGTTTGTACTCCAACAAGTGCTAATCTACTTTTATTTTGATGTCATTGTTCATGTGTTCACCAGAACAATGTATATTAGCATGTTTACTTTCGTACCTCCTTTTTTGCAGTACCAGAAGAATATGTATTTCACATTCATCTGTTCATTATTATGTACAATGTATGTTTGTTCCCCAGTGATGTTGGAATGATGTCAAGAATCTCAATTCTAACTGTTTGTCATCTATGACCATACATACTTCTAGTTTATTGGAATGTGGTTATAACTACCTATTTGCCCTCAAGAAAAAAGGTATAAACTTTCTACTATTGTGCAACTGCACATTGCAACATATGAGTCATTATATTTGTTCATTTTCTTTTTGATGTCTTGCAAACTTCTTCATCATATAAGACAGCTAGCTTGAGTTGTAACAAGGCAAAGTTTTCTTTGCTTTCAATGAAATATTCCAGGAAACATCACACAACGATAGTACCACACCTGGCCACTAGGAAAGAATTTGATGTTATACAGTCCATCACAGAGGACTTAAACATGGAGCTAGCTGCACTCCTGAGGGCGTCCTTCCCTCGGACCATTGCTAGCCTCCTACCCTTACTGGCTCACAGTGATGAGAGTGAAGAAGACAAGGGAGACCAAGAAGAGAGAGCTGCTTGGGCTGTGTTGTGTCTTGGAGAGCTGGAGACAGCCATTGGGAAAGATGTGAGTCTGTTCTCTGCTTTCAACATCTCCATATCTTTGTATATTTACAGGATGTCATTGTCCCTATGAAATACAGCACTTAAGATATATGTACAATGTTTCATATTTATAAGATGATTCTTATGCTCCTGAATTTACCTGATGGTGTACTTCTTTTCTAAAGTAATAATTTGACTATGCAATGTGTGTAATTTCTAGGTTACTCATTGTTGGCAAAGGAATTTCAATCAAAGTGCACTTTCAGTTATAGTGCTCAAGCACAGAGGTGTATGAAAAAAAAAATGGTGAGAATCAACTTTTGCATGGTATCTCTTGATACCCACAAGTTTCACCACTTATGCTGTTCATGCATATATCATACTGGCAACCCAGCCAGTAAATCTTTAATATTTCTAACATGGCATGCAGTCAAATTTCTCTTGAGCTGAATTATGAAGCAGTCAATATTTGTTTTATATACCAATCAGTGCTAAGACATCACCAAGACCTCCGTATGATTCCATACTGGCTACAGACTAACTGCATTATTAGGCCCTTACAATCCCCCCTACACAATCTGATTTTCTTTAGCAATCAATGTCACACTGTTCAGTAAACATAGTATATTGGTGACATTTTATACGGCCCTCTCAGATTGGTCAGAAATTGAGATACTGTTTAGTCTTTACAGTTATCTTTTGACTTACTCCCAGACTCGTGATGCATGGATCCATACCCACCTAGACTCCATTGTGGTGGAGCTTCTCACGATGCTCCGTGAGCCCTGTGGTGGATCCAGCGAGTCTTCCAGATTTACCACCGACTGTGACCCTGAGCCACACCCTCCTTATTTTTCATCCTACGTCATCCAAGCTACTCTGGACTACCTGACAAAGTGTCACGCTGGAGGGAGTTCACTCACCCTTATCTCACTCCTCTCTAAAAGCCATGTGAGTTTAGAAATTTGCACTAAGGTAGAGGCCAATGTAATCTACAAGACTGTATAGTTAGATTTTTCAAATTTCAATTTATGTATTTTATATTAATTAATTTATGCTAATTTATGCAAAAATATATATTTTTTTGCCTATAAATCAAAAGATAAAGCTCCAAGACTTCTCATTTTTCTAATTGTTATATGAATTAATTGCAAAAACACAATTTACAGTGGGAATAGGGTAAAGTTACGAATGACTTACGAACGACTGGTGATCAGTTCTGATGTGCTATACTTATCAGAATTTCAATAATTCAGCACAAGAACTGATCACCAGTAGTTCTTAAGTTGTTTGTAACAGCTCTGTGAAACATCCCCCAGTATGCATAGCCAATGACTACCAGTGACTTTCATGACTCATAAATGTCATGCATAGTTCGTAGTTGATCGGGAAGCAGACTTGTAAATTTGCTTTAATTTAGTGCAGAGCACACCAGGCATCTTCGGCTGAGTGCATTTTGAACATACAAACATACATCTGTACAAAAGCTTGCCTGTGAAAAGGAAGATTTAGCGCAGCCCTTATAAATGTGACATGTTGGGCTCACCTCTCTCCTTACCTGTCTTGTGGCTAAAGTAGAGTTATTTACAACTAATTTGTGGCTTTAAAAATTTTACCTATAGCTACAGTGTAACTTGTGACTGTGTTGCATAAACGCTGCCTCAAGTTCATCTTGCATGAAATGAAAGCGTACTGTAAAACATGATATTTTCGCGGCATGACATTTTCGTGAATTGGAGCCGATGGCCTTTTTTGCAGCATGAAATTTTCGCGAGTTGCCTCTAACGTTGCCTCTCGCGAAATTCGCGCAATTAAAATGCACGCGAACATTCCTCGTTTTACAGTAGTCACTTGAAATGCATACACATTTGTCCTGTGATATTGCATAGCAAGTGTAATGATATGATCCCTGAGTTTTGATCAATTTATCATCACCATACAGGACAGCATTCAGAAAGTGCTTCTAGAGCTCCATATCCGCATGGCCAAGTCCTGTCAACCCCACGAACATCACAGACTCCTCCTGGCTTACCGCCTCTTTGCTCTACTCCTGGTCCGAGAGCTGGGCACCACCTTGGGTGGTTCCTGGGTCTTTGTGCTGCAGGACCTGGTCTACACGATAGTTCATACCATCACCAGGAGTCAGACTGGGAGCCTTGAGGGTTTAGGGGTGGGGCAGGTTTCAAGCCTGGTCCCACCCTGTCTAGACCTCTTACATCGTCTCAGTGAGGTCGCCATGGAGAAATGCACAGATGTAAGCATGCATAGTTGCTGGAGATTGGGGACAGCTGAACTCTAATTTCCCTTTCTGTTTCTCTATTAAGAAAAGACTGCTATACTCCAAAATTCCTTTCCTTAACCCATTGAGGACGGTCTGATTTTGCTACAACATGCATTTCCCATACACCCCTGCCCGAGTTTACTCGGGACTTGTCCTCATCTATAGGTTAAGGCCATTTGCATAAATTCCTGGGACAAAGCTTAGGCAGGTGTATGATATCTGATATGGTAAAATTTTGGTCTATCATCTTTTCCATCTACACCACAATTATAGTTCATGTTCTGGACACAGGTTGAGTGTACTAAATATCATCATGTTGTATGGTAAGGTGAAACAAATTTTTTTCATCAAATTGAATGTATTATAAAAGGGTATGAATTTCCAAAGTTTCATGTACATGAATTTTTACCAAAGAATAATATTGGACATTCACACATATGCAAGGTAGATGAGGGGATGATATAATCACCCTACAATTCTTTAATTGATTGCTCACAAAAAATAGTGACAATAATTTATTATTTACTTTTTTTGTCAATGATAAAGTAGCAATGAACTCTTCAAAGGTTACTATTGCTTGGTGATTACAACACTTGATATCAAACCAAGGATTTCATTATTTGTTATGTTTCATTTCACAAAAGGAAATTTGTATGAATATTTGTGTTGAGGTCAGTGGAAGATTTATTCATTGATGGGTGCAAAGTAAACTAGGCCTGAGAAGTAAGTATGAATTGACTTCAGAAGGTAACAGGTGAATTGGAAAAATGCTGATGAAAATTGATGAATCATTTTGATTAACTCTTTGACGTTTTGTGAGATTTCATTTGATACAACCTTGATAACTTGTAACCATTGCAAGCTTCTCACAATTCCAGGCCTAGAAGTCCCATTTTCCATGTTTGTTTCACCACAGGAATTCACCAATCACATCAGTGTCATTCTGAGGGCTGTCGTGCCATTGGTTGAGTGTAGTGATGATGTCATCAGCAGAGAAGCCAGTTCATTGGTCCAATTACTCGTTGAGAAGAGCAGCCGCACTCAACGTGCAATGCTGCAGTATACCAACCCTCTCCCTGCCAAGATGCGCAAAGCGAGGGCGCTTCTTGCACAGTCGTCCCGAGATTCTGAGGTACTTGATACTACTGTAACTTGAACTGTAGTGAACTCAGATAGTCATTGGTTGATTTGACTTGAAGTCTTCTTGGCTGTGCTCTCTTATTCTGTCTCAAGAATAAGTTGTCTCATCAACTATTTTGTTTTGTTTTGACAGAATTTTATTTGTTTATATGTAACATCATAACTCAGAAGAAAGTAATGTGCACCCTAACACGATAATTCTGTGTGTTCCTACATGTAGCTCTGACTTGCCCAGCTGTTTCATAAGCAGTTTGTTGAAATACCAGTCTGAGAGCAAATGAATTAATAAAAGAGTGAAGAATGATATGACACTATGATATTCATAAATGAATGATTAAATGAGTAGATGATGAATAAAAGAAAATGACTGTAAAGTAAGTAGGTTAATATATTTAGTTAAAGCGTTGCTCCAGTCCAACACCAAGGCCATTGTGTGATGCAAATTGAAATAGGAGTGTTCACTGACAGCTAGTTTTGGGATCTGTCTGCTAAATGACAAAGAAACCTCACGAAATATGATGTAGGGGGAAAAAAAGGTATAGTGACCATTGTTGCACTGTTTCTAATGACTTTGATAGGATTTGTTTCTCTCTTGTGCTTGTTATTGTCATGTATGATGATAGTAAATATCATTTATAATGTTAAGCACTTGTTACTTAACCCGTTGAGGATGAGTCCTGAGTATACTCGGGCAAGCATCTATGGGAAATGCGTGTTGTAACAAAATCAAACCGTCCTCAACGGGTCAAGTTTCTATGTATGTACCAATGACACTTGCTTTGATAGAACTGTGACTTCAGCCAGGAGGTCAGCTATTTTCTGAGGAGTGGTGGTCAGCAGGGTAAGGGTCACACCCCTGAGGGACTGGACAGGCTCCAAGGTCACCTTGCCTCGAGAAAGGCAGAACTGGCCGAGCTGCTGACTAAATGTGCAGGTACATTGTAGTTTTATACTAGACAGTCCAATAGACGGAGTCTATGCTCAAAACAGGAGTATATTTTAGTGTGTATGGCACTTCTTAATAATGGCTGTCTGTATATAAGACACAAGCACACACAAACACACACATTTACCTGACATAAACCCTAAGGATGCAAAGCAACTTGGGGATGAATGTGTGGGATCACTGAAGTGATACAGCTCTTTGAATATGTAATAAATGCAAACAAAGGGAAACTGACCAAAAATGTATGTATTTCATATGTGAAAAATTGAGAAAAGAAAATGGAATTCCATTGGGATTTGAACTCAAGACATCTGGATGCTAACCCAATGCTCTACCAACTGAGCTGTATGAATAGGAAGTCCTTGTACAGTGTACAATGTTTATTCCTAAGCGTATCCGGGCAATTACCCCCAGAGGGCAATTACCCCCCCCCCCCCCCCCCCCCCCCCCCCCCCACCGGCTAAATACTGGTTAGTGGTAAGGTAAGGGTTAAGATTAGGGTTAGGTTTAGGGTTAGGAGTTTGGGTTAGGCATAGGATTAGGTTCAGGAGTAGGATTAGGATTAGGGCCAGGGGAACTGTTCGGGGTAATTGCCCAGGGGGTAATTGCCCTAGACCCATTCCTAAGTAATACTGTTGATATACTTTCTTGCCTTTGTAATTTTGTGTAATATATACTGTACAATCCCTTTCCCTTCCAGGGGACTCCAGCACCAGTCTGCTGCCAAGGCTCATCTGTGAACTGGTGTCAATTTGTGGCAGTTGTCATGGCAACCCAGATAAAGAAGCCCAGATGCTGATAAGTGGAGCTGGTAATTAAAGTATTTCTCTGTGTGCTACATTAGGTATGCTGGGAAGTGAAATTATTGTTTGTCAAACACATGTAAGTGCATTGCACTCTGTTGAGTGACAAATTTGTGATCATTTGATTGAAAGTTGTTTTTTTCTCCTCCATGTGAATATCAAAGTGAACACCATGCAGCCATACAAAGTGATGAGATTGGTGTTCTGAGGTAGCAATGGATACCTTGCTGTGGATGCAAGTCCAACCCTTTGCTCCTTTCAAGCAGGCACTCCTCCACTTTCTTCATCCATTACATAGCAATCGAAAAAGAAGCTGTGTACAGCAAACAGAATAATGTTGAAGCACATGTTGCAGATAAAGTTTGAATTGTTACACTGGACTGGTTGATAGTAAACCTGCATTTATCATTAATATCATACCAGTCAATAAACCATTGATATCTATTCTCAGTGATCCCAACAGTTTGGAGTAGAAGTGATTTATGATACTGTTTCAATCTTTGTTTTATAGACATAATTTTTTCTGAAAAAAATGCCCCATAGAGTTGCACATCAAAAACAAATGGCTCGAAAGACATTCAACTAAGTCAGCACATACATGTACATGTCAATGCATACACTGAAGAGGCATAGAGAATTAAAATGATGAGATGAAATGCCACTACCAGTTTATGCATGAGATGCATTATTTGTATTTTTTTTTGTGAATAAAGAAAGATACTTTACTTTGGGGTTAGGTGATGCAAAAGGACAAATTTGTGTTTTGGCCTGACCTTTCACCTCTGTGTTAGCCTAGGAATACATTAGATGTGAAGGAGACTCTATGTCCTCTGTCTTTCCAATTGTCAATCTCATTGCAGCCAAGTGTCTAGGTGAGATAGGAGCACCAGATTTGTCCATGATAGCCATCAAGACCGGTCAGCAGGAGGACAATGCCAGCTATGGGCCAGCGGTCAAGGCCTTCCGTGAGGCCGGAGACACTGTGGGAGCAAGGAATGCTATCATTCTTCATCTGTTGAAGGATTACCTCACTGACCCATGGTGAGAATGATGGCCTCATGATGAGATGTTTGCACAGATTCATTTGCTTCATTTCATTATCATTTCATTTTATTTCAACATGGTAATAAAAAGGAAACTTGCTCAGCCATCGGCTGTTATTCTGCATGTCCGTGCATGTATACAATATAACAGAACGAAACATAGATTCAGTAACAGCGTATAGCAATGATTGAAATAAGAACAAAAAAGAGAGAAAAAAATCACGAAGAAAAAGAGAAGTATATCTACATATAACATCATATGAATAAAAAAATACAGTCATTGACAAGAGATTGATATAAAACAAATGTCAATAGTACTCATCGCGTAACATAATAGGAAACGTTATGATAATTGATATGATGTATGATTATGATATATAATGCAGTGGATATCAAACTAAATTGCTGCTGTTTCAAATGAATTGGTTCAGACAGCATCCTCCTCCATTCTCTTGATGAACTTCCAACTCTTCCCAGACCCATCTCAAACCTAAGGCTAACACAGAACATTTATATGATGTATTTGTGTATGATGACTAATATTGATAACTACTGGACTTTTTAACTTCCCTTTATGTACATCATTGTTCTACATGATTTTTACTTGCATTCACCTACAGTAGTTTCAAGTTTTACACATGATGTTAGCCTGTACAGCAAAGGTCTAAGATAAACTGGTAGTGCACAAGACTTCCATAAAGAGGCCCTGTATGGACCCTGACCAGTAGTCCAAGAGTATGGAAGCACATTGTCACTTTTTGCTGATACAGGGATCTATAGGATTTCATTTAATGACTTGATTCTAGATCTTTTTTGAGTAAATGTACATATATAAACAAACAAACACATTATTTCAAAGTGAGTTGAAACAAAGAATATGAACCTTAAAATGTAGGATTTACTAGATAGGATTAAGTTGTGTTTGCTACATTGATGCGCAGATTTGTTTAGCATTTAAATTGATTAATACAAGTGTAAATGTCATAGAATATGTCGTAGAGAGTGAATAAACTTTCTCTGATTGCATATATAAAAAAAATAACAGACGTTATATGTGTAATTTTGTAATTTTCAAAGTGTGGACACCATAGAAGCATCAGCTAGCTGTCTGAAAAGCATCTTGGCCACACCAAGTGGTCGCCAGTTCTATGAAAAGTACAAGGACCTTCAAACGGACCACCTCTTGGCTTACTTGCACCCCTTTAGGACCCCCAAGAAGAAGGTGAGAAACACACAATAAAATTTTTCATCTTGCCCTTTTGTAGCCCAACAGATTGTCCCTCTTTTTTTTCTCTTTTTTTTTTTTTTTTGAAGTCTTCATACTCCACTCCTGTAGTCTAACAGGTTTTGCTCTGTGCCTTTAACCCATTGAGGACGAGTCTTGAGTATACTCGGGCAGGGCTCTATGGGAAATGCGTGTTGTAGCAAAATCAATCTGTCCTATGATAAAAATGTGCAGATACCTGCTGTGGCATATGCTGTATCCCTTTGACACTTTATGATGCTGTTTCAGAGTGTTTTGATATTTGCAATGCAAAAATTCACTGCGTTAGATTTAGCATTTTTGCACCAAAATGCTATTTTGTTACCTCATTTTGTGTCATTTTTTAAGTAAGGCTTTCTCACTCATAGGTAACACTATCCTATGATTCACAAAGTAGGTTGTTACAGCAAGAGTCCACTCAGTAACCTTGAGGTTGTAGTAAGATGATTTAGCCCTCTAATTCTTTCTCTGAAGATTAGGAATATCCTTTGACAAGCACACATACCTGAGACAGTGACATTCACCAGCATTTTTTTCTTGGACTAGCACATGTCATCTTTTGTAAGGCGCAGTTAAACTTTCATCTGCCCATGTTGTCATTTGTTTCCTCTTGATGCACATACAATTTATGTCTTTCGCTACAACCACAGGCTGCAGCTCTCCCTTCTCTGGACACCAGTGATGAGGCATTCATTCACAGTATCTGTGAGGAGTCGCTATGGCAACCAGCTGATGGTAGCCATGAGCATTGGCTGCGGAATCTGACGGTTGCTCTGCTGCAAAGCGGCGGAGTGAGGGATGAAATTCTGAGACTGCTGGAGCCAGTGTGTGTTGCCAAAGTAAGTTGGAATCTTGAAATACTTATGAAGTAATGAATGATACAATGTCAGTCACATGATCGATACAAAAGCATCACATGATCCAAACAAAAGTGTCACATGATCTCGACTCCTCAGGATTTAATGAAAGAAATGTACAGATGTATCATGGCCAGTACCTCATATCTTTTCGAGTTATACATTAAGCTCTTGAATGACAATTTGGCATGAAAAGGCAACTCATTTAACTGTGGCTGATTACATTCTGTCTTTTGCTTCCCATGCTGCTTTGAGTAATTTACAGTCCACAAGTCATTCCATGTTCAAGTGGACATTGATGCATAGAGAGAAATCTAACCAAACCCTTAGAATATAAGTTTTGTCAATATTTAGTTTTATCATGATACATTTCGAGTTTCTTTTTCTTTTTTTAGACTTTCCTTTGACATGCCATGGTGGCTTCATTTTTGTGGTAAGACTCCTTAGGATTTAGGACAGGACAGGACATCACTTAACTGATTATCTAACCATTAATCAAAAAAGTCAGTTTCACCTAAATTTGAGACACAAGGTCTTGTCACCCCAGCGATGATATGCAAGTGGGTATTACTATGTAGGTGGTAATGTACAATTTTTGATGACTATTGTGTGACATGTTATGTGCAATTTTTTGATGATTATTGTGTAACATGTTTCAAATCTACAGCATGATGTATAATGTTCCCTATGTGTCTCTCCTGTGACAATAGGTGGAGTTTGCTGAGAGGGTATTCCCTTTCCTCATCCACAACATCCTAGCAGTCAACAACATCGTCTATCGCCAGATTCTATCAGAGCAAGTCAAAGCAGTCTTT
This sequence comes from Diadema antillarum, assembly GCF_040938485.1. NCBI lineage: Eukaryota > Metazoa > Echinodermata > Echinoidea > Diadematoida > Diadematidae > Diadema > Diadema antillarum. Next base: position 546,440 of record NW_027271396.1, on the reverse strand, counting down.
GCTTGCTTCACTGAGTCGTCCTGTACCCGTGGCCGCTCCGTGACCCCCATGCCAAGCTCGCAAGGTATTTGAACATGTGATCTGCATCTTCCTGCATTAACCCTTTGAGGACGAACTGATTTTGCTACAACATGCATTTACAATAGACACCTGCCTGAGTATACTTGGGACTTGTCCTCAATGGATTAAGCACAAGGGATTCGGATTCTGATTCCAATGATAACGAATGATAATGATGTATTAATGATAAAGATCTAAGTGATTGATATAGAAGGCCGTATGAAATGCAGAATCCACAATTTTGGATGTACGCTATAGGCAGCTCAGTAATGAGATTCAACAGAAGTGTATGTTCAAATGTAGTTTGCATATCTATCCTAATACCAGGGACCTGTGTTGCTTTCCATTCTGATTTTCAGACTATAGAGGGCAGCCTTTGGGTCAAAGGTCAATCAAAACTCTCCTTGATACAATTCACTATTTGAGAAATCAACCGAGGAAGAGTGGGTAAGTGTTCATCCTTTTATGTATTTTCCTTTTCTTTTTATGCCTCCGCAACGAAGTGGCCGGAGGCATTATGTTTTCGGGTCGTCCGTCCGTCCGTCCGTACGTCCGTACGTCCGTCCGTACGTCCGTCCGTACGTCCGTCCGTACGTCCGTCCGTCCCGTTTTGTTTTTGTCGATATCTCAAGAACCGTGTGGTGGTTTTACATCAAACTTGGTATGAGGGTATATCCTTGGGGGATAATACTTTGTGTGGATTTTAGGGTCACAGGGTCAAAGGTCAAAGGTCACAGGTTATTTTGTGAAAAAAAAATTGAAATTTCATGTTTTTCTCCATATCTCGCAAATGGTTCAAGGTATCTTCATGGAACTTAGTATATATGCTTGTACCGATGGGCAGTGATTATCTAGGGAAGTTGGGGGTCATGGGTCAAAGGTCATGGGTCAAAGGTCAAGGTCAACTCCTCAAAATATCACTACTTTCCTTATATTTATGCGATGAATGAAGGTTTTTTTTTTTTAAAACTTGATGTATACATGTATTACCCAATATATATTCTGTGGGAAGTTTCTTGCCAAAAGGTCAAAGGTCAAAAGGTCAAAGGTCAAGTGAAAGTGCTGAATTGCACTTTTTCCTCCATATCTCAAAAGTAACTCAAGGTATCATCATGAAACTTACATATTTATGCATGTTCAACCTAACAGTGATTCTCTTTGGAACTGTGAGGTCAAAGGTCAAAGGCCAGGTTTAGATAATGCTATTTTCCCATTTGATACTGAAATTATACTTTTTCTCAATACCTTGAAAAATTACTCAATGCATAAACTTATAAAAGAGTCAAAAGTCAAGTAAAAATCATCAGTTCCCCAAATACCTGCGCTCTGACATTTTAATCATTCATCCAATTGAACCTAGTTCTAGGAAAGTGAACATTCAGCACATTTGTGTCAAACCTGTCATTTTAATATTTTGCCAATTGTTTGAAACTGTCATCACACATTGTCAAGACATTGTACTATAGACCTATTAGGAGAACCATGCATTATGGCGGAGGCATATCAGTCGCCGTAGCGATATATCTAGTTTGCTCTGTGTATCTATCTTTCTACGTGTATCTCTTTGTATTTCTCTTGGTTCTACTTTTACAAATTTTGTACAGCGACACTACCAAGATACCTGTTTATCAATGTATTGTGTTTATTTGTCATCATTGAGGCAGGAGAGAGAGAAGTGAAAGTAAAAAAAAAGAAAAAAGATGGTAGTCATGAGGGGATTTGAGGAAGAGCTATTTTTTGATTACCTCCGCCAAGGGAGGAGGTTATGTTTTCATTACCGTTTGTTTGTTTGTCCATGTGCAAAATAATTCAAAAAGTTTTCGACGGATTTGGATGAAAGTTGCACGAAAAGTTGAGGATGACACAAGGAACAGATGATTAAATTTTGGTAGTGATCCTGCAATTTTTATGATGGATTTTATGAAGGATTTGCGATATTTTGGCAGGTAGGGTAAATGAACTTGGGATTTTAAGCTGCACATTTTTGAGGTTTTCACACGCGCGCTAAAGTGCATGCTCTAGTTTCTGTGAGGACAAGGCGTGTTGCGCAGTGGAGGGTTGATGACATAATAAATGGCTTCTATACTCCAGTATTGGGAATTCGAGCAATTTAAATTTTCAGCATGCATATGTATGGGTGGAAATCACTAATCTATATGGAAGAACAAGATCATTGGTAGATATTGGCTGCTTGGCGGAGGTCTTCACTCTCAGAGTGCTTCTCTAGTTATTATTTGTGACATAGTTTGTCAATCATCTCTAGTCAAGTATGAGTTTGCATTGGTAAAATACACAGAATTTAAGTTCTGAACAGAGCCTAAAGATGCTAATATTGATGGGATGGAAAATTAAGCAAAGTTAATTATTTTTTCCACGGAAATGCCAGAAGGTCAAGGATCATGTTGGATGACTTCACTGAGATGACACAGTCATACCAGAAACAGTACTTATGATCCTGGAACGACGATCTGTGATGACCTGTGATGCCATCCGTGAAAGTGTTGAAGGGGCATTGGTATACACAGGACTGAATGTACTGCATTAATTTGTGTTGCTGTTAAAAACATGTACAGTGTATATGTGTAGTAATTAAAAGGATCATATTGACAGTGATGATTATTATTTCCCATGAATGCTGCCTCTTCTTTAGTCTACTACGGCTGCTACTGGTATTACTACAACTGCTACTCCTAACTGCTGCTATTACTACTACTACTACTGCTACAATTATTACTACTACTACTCCTGCTACAAAAATACAGTGTATCTTATATTTTATTGTTGTTTCTGTCAATATTTTGCAGTCAAAAGCGTTTCACGCCATGGGATAACAACTTCTGGCTAGATGTGGACTATCTGGTTGTAGCCAAGGCAGCCCAGATGTGTCAGGCCCATTTCACCTGTTTACTTTACTCTGAGATGTGGTGCAATGCTCAGAGGTAAAGATACTGACAATGAAAGAGAAAGGTTTTTGGTAATATTATGTGTATGTAGTCCTTATCCAGATCATTGATTGGCAGAAGAGCCTAGAAAGAGGAGAATTGAAGAGGGAAGCGACATATGGGGGTTGTAAGGAGGGCAAAAAGTGAAGAGTGGGGGACAGTAATGGGCTTGAAGTTGAAGTTGTACTAGTGGAGACGGTATAGAAAGGAACAGAGAGAATGGTAAGGAAGAATAGAGTGAGAATCAAGTACGATGTTCAGACATCGTTGGGAGTAGAAAGATGAAATAGAAAGGGAGGGGAAGAGGGAGGAGGTTTATGGTGTGACTGTAAACCTTTCTGTATCATTTACTTCACCATGCAAACCTTCAAGCAACACAGATACTGACAGTGGTCTTAGAAAGTGTCTTTGGTGCAGCCACTGCTCTTCCAGAGGGGTTTGCTATTAGTACTCCCCCCCCCCCCCCCACCAGCTTTGAAAGGTTTTCCCTTTACAGCTGACTGAAGGGGACAGTGTAGATATATCATTTTTGTTAAGGGATGCATGCAGTGGGCAAGAAATAAACTAAATATCTCCTTTTGCTTAGCTGTTACTTGTAGCTGTATTCAGTGTACCACAGTTTGCCATGAGAGCTTCTGATAATGACTGCCAAGTTTGTGTTAAATGGTCCTTTTTAAGTTAAATGGTTCAAATTGTAGAATTCTAGGATGAGAATTGAAGGGAGGTATTTTGTATGTTCTTGAATCGAATTGACTAATTTTACATTAAACAACTCAACTTGAGTAGTGGATAGGAAAGCATTTAACATTGTTCCCTTTGTGAATGCAGGGTAAAGTCAAGATTTTAAAATTGTTTGCTTTCATTTTTTTCAGGTGAATTTAAGGCTGCCATTGCCTTGTGAAGAGTGTAAAAAGAAAACAACAGAATTATTTTCCCTTTTTAGTGTCTTATCTTGGGTAGCTTTGGGGAAAGAGGGTTTTCTTCTTCTGGTTGGTGTGCTTGATGTTACTACACATATCAGACTCAGCAGTTAAAGAAAATAAAATGACACATTTCATCCCACGGCTGAGCATTTTAAAAGTTTCAGGTGAAAATACAATGATGATTTTCCCCACAGGATGGAGGGGTCATTGTCCACCAACCCAGTGACCATCGAACCCTTCAGCCAGGACTCTGGGGACTCCGTCTCACTGGGTTCCCTGGCCGGAGAAACGGGCATCAACGTCCAGAGCCTACTGATGGAGGCGTTTGGGAGCATCGGTGAGCCTGACAGTATGTACGGCTGTGGCGCTGGCCGACTGGTCAATACAGATGCAAGGTGCGTGTGTCTCATAGTTTCTGTGTATTCATTGCCATGGCAACAGTGTGTCAAGTCCCTGTGTACTGGAGGTGGATGTTCCATGCATAAAATCAATGGAGTATGTCATTTCTCAGAAAGAATGGGCTAGTCAGGGGCAGGTCTCGTGGTAAAGTCTTAGATTCCTGTGTTGGTAGACTTTTGCATGACTTCCACTGAGTGCGTCACCAAAGTATTAGAGCATGCTCACTGTGTGCAAGCTTACACAGACAATTATGTGTCACCTCCATTCAACAATGATTGAAATGGAGATAATATTATAAAATGCCTTGCATGTGTTATTCAAGAATACAAGAATATAAAGATTAAAGTCATGAGTGACTGAACATATCATTCATATAAAAACTATTATTCTCAGGTGTCCATAATTGAGTGAGTTATTATTTTATTGACATATGGTATGCAATTTGAATTAAATTTTATGGACGTTATCCCTGTATTGTAATGAGTAATGGTGTGTTTCAAACCCAACATCAAAATAAAACAGCACATTTTTATGCAACAACAATCTGATATCAGGGACATTTTTTTGACCTACAACAGTACAAGCAAACAAATAACAGTAGCGAGCTTTTGATATACGATGTGAACAGTAAAAGTGACAGTATTAGGCTAAAAATGATGTTCTGCACATGTTTGAGACAGCTGTTTCCCTTGTTCAACCTGGGAGGGTGGGTCATCTTAGCGTGTGTGTCACAGATCTTAAGTTTGCTCTTTTCTCCACAAGGTGCATAGTTCTTTCGGTAAAGAGCATCTTTATATTTAAGTTAAGAATCCTGGCTTATATTTTTCATTGTAAATTCGTTGCTTTGATTTGCTCTCTGAAAAGTGGATACATGAAACAAGGTATGAGTGAGAAATCAAGCAAATTAGCTGGCATTTCAAGAAAAGTGGATACTACCAACTACTCATGATGTGTCAGAATGAAGTAAACTGTGCATTGTCTGGTCTTCTCGCTCATGAATGAAGATGGACTACGATACATCAATTTGCTGTAGCATTTTATCATTCAGTTAGAATGTCCATCATATCTTGGTTCCCTAGGATACACACCTATGAACATGTAGCATTTTATTATTCAGCTAGAATGTCCATCATATCTTGGTTTCCTAGGATACACACGTATGAACATGAGAGAGAGTGGGGAAAGGCGCTAGCAGCCTACGACCTCCAGATGAAATCTTCAACCAATGAGAACTCACAGCTTGGTCTCCTACAGGTAGGCTGGTTTCATTTTCTACACACATTGAGGCATGGTTTCTCAGTTTGAATCGGCCCAAAGATTGCAGATATAAGGTCAGACTTGTGTTCCATACTGTCTGCATTGAGACCAAAGGGATACAACAACCTGAACAAGTGGCCACGCTTGCGTATTAAAAATGACTGTCATTATAGTGTTGATATAGGAGGATTGGGCAAGTTATTGGAAGATCCTGGTTTCTCTTCTTTTGTTTTTTTGATATGATTCGTGGACATACTATCATGACAGAAAGCTGTACAGGCTGGAAGAACAATAAAAGAAACAACATGAATATACAAATAAGGATTTTTTACCAATATTTGCTTGCATTTCAAACGGATCATATGCTTGTTAGTGTTATGTCATATGAGAATCAAGAGAAGAATATGATAAAGTATTGTGATGTAATGATACATTGTGTAACAATTTGTGTGCAAGATAAAGTTTGATCTCAATTTTCACATCTCCCTGTGTTTGTGTGTGTGTCCCCTCAGGCCATGCAGAACTTTGGTTTGACGAACATCATGCAGACTTACTTAGAAGGTCACAAGTCTGTTGGGGGTCAGGACTACGACCCCGCCCTGGCTGAGTATCAGTTTGAGGCAGCCTGGAGAAACTCTGTATGGGACCTTGACATTGAGGAGAGGTAATAGTTGGTTGGTATAGGGTTAGTAAGTTTAATCTATTGACACATTCGTTCATGTCTTCATTTACTTCCAACAACTTCATTTGTCTCTGTATGTTATAAGAGGGAATGATATAGGGCTCAGCTTTGTAAATGTAATCTAACATTAAAATGTTTTAGGGTTGGGTGAATGTGAGACTTGTAGTCAGCACACTCCTCATGAAAATAAGAATATAGATGGAGAGCAAGAGAGGCATATGAAATAAAGCAGGAGAAAACTGTAAGTCACATCAAAGCCTTTTTCTGATAGCTAGAGACAATTCGAACAAAAAAGAAAATATGAAGGCACAGTCAAGAGAGCTGGATGCTAGCCCTCGAAGACAAACAAATCTACATCTTCCAATATCTCCCCCCCCCCATACAATGTATTTCTGTGAGGGTCACCTGCCATTTCTCTTTCTCATTTCTTCATCAACCCTCTCCTGTCTCCACCCTCTCCCAGCCCTGCTGACAAAGACTCCCTCAGCTACCACCATAACATCTTCTCAGCCCTGAGCAGCCTTAGAAGTCGGGACAAGACCTCCTTTGACCGGTCAGTAGAGAGGGCATCGTTGGGTCTGGCCCACCAACTGGCTGAGGCCAGCATGGAGAGTGTCCAGCACATCTACCCAGTGCTGGCCAGACTTCAGGGGCTGGTAGAACTCCAGGATTGGGCTCCTGTGGTCCTGAGGTAAGATGCAAGGAGTCCTTCATTTTTACATAGCAGTTTTAGAAATAGGGCATGATGTTACATGTTGCTTGTACCCACCTTTCCTTGTGTGTTTACATGTTATTAGTGTTTTCTCTTTTTTCAGTATAGCACATGTTTTTATTTATCATTCTTGTGTGTACCTTCTGCAGGCAGCTTTGAAAATCATTAAACCGTTGAGGACAAGTCCTGAGTATATTCGGGCAAGCATCTATGGGAAATGCGTGTTGTAGCAAAATCAAACCATCCTCAACGGGTTAAAGAATGGGTTTGCATGAAAATTTTTTATTATTATTACTACAAAGGAACTACTGTTGATTTCATTGTCATTCGTGTTTGATATATTATTATTATTATTATCAACATCATCATCATCACTGTCTTCACTTTAATAACTACCATTTTATGATGTTATTTTTGTTCATCTTGTGACAGTGGAGATGCTGACCCACAGCCAGTCCTGGCTAAGTGGCGATCCCAGCTAGTCCTCATGGCCAATGAGTTTGACTTCAGTGAGCCCATCCTGACCCTGAGATCCACTCTCTTACACATGGTTCCCCAGGGTGGGGACAGAGATAGACAGCAGGCAATGCATGATGGGATAGCTGGCCACCTCAAGACTCAGATACAGTGGGCAAGGGATGCTAGCAGATTTCAGGTCTGATTCTAAAGACTATTATACAAGTCATATTTCTTTGTTTACTGTTATCGATTTTACAAGATTCTTCTCTTATGGGATTGAATTGATGGGATGTAAATAAAGATAGCACACAATCCTCGCCTACGACTTCATTTTCTCATTTGACCCGTAAACTTGACAATATATCAATCAATCACAGGGATAAACTAGACAATAATAGAATGTGAGTGTGTCAGGGGATAGGGATGGGGCAGACTATGTATGAAGTGTAAATGAGTGTATTGAGTGGATTTAGGTTGGTCATGTTTTCATTGCAGGTGTGCTGGTATATATGGGACCTTTGTTCTTATTGTCTTTTTTTTAAAACGGTAAACTGCAACTTATTAAGCTATGTGCAGAGCGTTTCTCTTGTGTTTGTTTTGGTGTTTCTTGGAGTTAAAGAAAAAAAATAATGTCACATATTAAAGAGGATGGCTAGTAACTGATCATTGGGAATCAGTGGGAATGCTGGGGGGATGATTGTTCCAATCCTTGTGGGATTCATTTAAGAGTACATTATATATCTATTCTTGTGTGAACATTATTTGCTTCAGAATGGTCTCGTATTCAAGTAACGCGCAGTTTAAGGCCCATCACTGTACAGGCATGCTAACCTGGAAACATTAATCTGCACATTACGTGAATCTGAGACCATTCTGAAGCAAATAATTTTCACACAAGAATAGATATATAATGTGCTCTTAAATGAATCCCACAAGGATTGGAACAATCAACCTCCAGCATTCCCACTGATTCCCAATGATCAGTTACTAGCCATCCCCTTTAACAAGCTTCCAAGTAGGTGGAAATGCCTTATTTAGTAATGATCACATCTTGATCATCACCTGATAATGCTACAAAGTAGTGTACATAGGCCCCATTTTTCTCTCTCTTCTTTCTTTCTATAAAACAACAACATAGGTTTAATTTAAAAAAAATGCCATTGCATTAAAGTTATTTTCACAGACTCACTTTTCATTTAAATACATTGATTTAGTATATTTTTGTTCTGTCAGGTGGCTGAGAGGGCACTACTTAAACTGAAGGAGCTGGAAGAGAAACTGGACAACCGGTCCACTTCCACAGAGGGGTGCTCAAGTGCATTGGAGGAGGCGCAACTCTTCTGGGCCAAAAATGAGAGGATAACAGCACTGCACCTGATGAAAGCTGTCACCAATCAGTTATCAAAAGTCAGTTGTTGTTGTTTAGGTGCTTTTCAGTGAGGTAGATTTAACTCAGTTCAATTGTTTTGTGTTCTTTTGGAAACAACAGGAATGAAAGCAAAGGTGTCATGGTAAATTCTTCAGAATTAGAGGGGAAAAAACAATGAAAATGAGAACTATGATTTTAAGCTGGGGTTGTATATAATTTTGATTTGAGCAATCAATGTTGATTTCTGTGTTGTTTTATATTTTGGTTAATTTTGTAGAAATGGGGAGGCATTAAACTTGATATCTTTTTTACTATTTCCTACAGACTGGTAGTCATGTTTATAGGGGTAAAAGATAACAATGTATTGATGCTGTCTTTGCTCATTATTCTCATTGCAGTTATGGCAGGTTACTGTATATCCAAGAGACAATTGTTTAGTAAATAGCCTTGGCATCTCACAGAGCTGTGAATTATTTTGAGCAACTCAATAGCCCCAATGTGCTGTGTAGGCCAGTCACCATCTGAAGTCACCATCTGGGTGAACAATTACCGTTTCACCGAGTAGTCTTATTCAGTCATTAGAACTGATATTTAAAGTAACTTTATGCATCATCCTTCACTTCATATCACATTCCTTTACTTGTAAACACAGATTGTGATAAGTTGATGATCAGAGCAGGGTAATATGTCCAAAGTGTCCAGTGTTTACAAGAGCTAATGTTGAATAGTCCTTGCAATGATCAGTGGCAATGTTTTCACACTCCCTCTAGGCACACTCGTCAAACCCAGCGAGGTACAAGACATACGCAGCAACTCTTAGTCTCCATGGCAACTGGTTGGCTGAGACGAGGTCGCAGAGTCCAAATGTCATCCTAGAGGAATACCTGGAGAAGGTACTGGAGGAGATGTTGAAATGAAATGTCTGCTGGTATTTTACAAGATCCTTTTCCACAAACTGACTGTCATATAGTATGCATGTTTTGTAGATTGGCTGGATGTATGTGACCCAGAATATATCATCAGTATTGGGCAATTAGCCAAATTATGCAGTATTTTGAAGGCTGCAGTCAACCAAAAGAAATAGTCTGATGATATTACGAATTAATAGTTGATTTTGCATAGGTTGTGCTCCTGACAGTGTGGTTTATCTCATGTTATCTCACACGATTTTCTGTAGTCTGCCAACATTTTTGATGCCAACAACGACACTAGTCAGCCAGCCATTGCAGCCTACCACACCCTGGCCCGCTTCGCAGACAACCAGTACCAGCGGCTAGTAGACTACATGAAGTCTAAGGAATATGAAGCAAAGAGGGCACTCTTGAAGAGTTCCCAGTCCAAGGTGGAGAAATTGAGTGCACTTGGTCTTGCCAACACCACTGACAAGTGAGTATAATTTAGTTAGTTCATCTCGTTGACTGCTGACAAGTGAGTATAATTGAGTTAGTTCATCTCGTTGACTGCTGACAAGTGAGTATAATTTAGTTAGTTCATCTCGTTGACTGCTGACAAGTGAGTATAATTTAGTGAGTTCATCTCGTTGACTGCTGCACTTTACCTCCCCACGTAGTTCAACTATGGCCATGTCACAGTAGGTGATCTGTCACTTGGTCTACTCCCACTTCGTCCAATAGCCATTTAGTCTCAACTCACATGGTCTAATCCCATTTCGTCTAAACCCAGTTGGTCTAATGACCATTTAGTCCACTTGCTACTTAGCCTCATTACCAGTTGGTCTAATTCCAGATGGCTATGCCCATTTCGTCTAATACCCACAGTATATTAGAAATTTATTAAGACTTTATATTATTAAAAATCCCAAGAAGACAAAATTGCGATAGACCATCTGGTTATTAGACGAATTGACCATTAGCCAAACTGGACATTAGACTAAGTGAGGATTAGACCAAATGGGCATAAGATGAAATTGACAGTAGACCAAATGAGTTTAGCCGTAGTAGTGTTTTTTGTTTTGTTTTGTTTTGTTTTGTTTTTTTAGTTGTAACTGACATCTAATTCTAGTCCTGCATAGTCTCATTGTATGCTGACGTCAATGTGTCTTTACAGTTGTACATCACAAATTTAGGATTTGTTTGATTGAAATGTGTAGCAAATGCTTTTAGTCATTGAATTTGTTGTATTTTCTGCATCCGCCAAGCTTTACCTCTCAAAAGCAACTATCTTCACTTTCATAATATCATCAAAAGTAAATTCAGTTGAAATAAGCACAATCATCTGACATCTTACATTTCTCGTAGTCAAGGAGACCGTTTTGGCGCCATAGAAGACTTCACAGCCAGTTTCCTCCATCCCTTCCTCTCCTCTGCCTTCCTTTGTGCCTCTCTCAATCTTAGGCCTGTCCAGTCTCGTATGTTGTCTTCCCATCTCTTCTAAGATATTCCTCTTGCCCTCTTAAGATTGTTTTGGCCAGTCCTGATGATCTCTTCATGATACATTTTTTAGTGGACAGTTCCCAAATTTGTGATTTGTTTACCAGTTCACATGAGAAAATAATTTGCATGTGATGGGTGTCAGAGGTCTTCATCATGGTGATATTCATTTGATCATTATTCTCTTTTTGTCAAAATGTTAATGTTTTCATGAAAGTCCTCTAAGATGAATTCCTTCCAATCATTCCTCCCTCAGATATTTCCGCATCCTTCAGAAGCAGTCAGCCATTGACAAGCAGGAGGTAGACTCACTGCGTGAAGACCGAGATCGTTTTCTCTACCGGTCCATGGAGTGCTACCTACGCTGCCTGGAGTCCTCTGAGGAGACACAAGACATTCGTGTCTTCCGGGTTTGCTCCCTCTGGTTTGAGAACACCACTGATGACGAGATCAATCGTCTGCTGGAGGAGAGTTTGACCAGGGTGGAGAGTCACCGGTTCCTGCCCATGATGTACCAGCTGGCCGCCCGGATGACCACCAAGATGCAAGGCAAGGAGCGTTTCCATGGTAACCTGACTGGACTGATGAGGAGGATGGGGGCAGACCATCCCCACCATGCCCTGCCAGTCATCCTGGCTCTAGCTAATGCTGACAAAGATAGCATCATCACAGCTTCAAGTCGACCTCGTTTGGCCAGGAGCAACAGTGGGGTCAATGAACTATCCAACTCTGACAAAGTAAGTCTCACTGTAATCCAGGAATGCCCATACATTATTATAGAATGGGTAGCGAGAATCCTGCGATCTGATTGGTCGAGAGCTATGTGTTGATTTTTACTGGCTGCACGCTGAGTCACAGTGGTAAACATGTTATCGCGCACTTGTAGCAAGAGTACGCGTACTTGTAACAAAGGTTCGCGCACTAAGCAAGCGTTCGCGCACTTAGGTTGGCCATGTGTCCAGTAAAAACTAATGCACGGCTGGCCATGCGTCCAGTAAAAACTGATGCATGTTCGTTTACGGCAAGCCAAAAGGAAATGCATCCAGTAATTTTGTCATCAGGTAAATCGATAGAAAAATGGGTTTTTGACAAGAAAATTACCCATTCTATAAATCAGATGACGTACATGTCTTTTTGTGCGTCAATCGGAATATAGTGTGCATGCGGTAATTATGGAATTTAGCCTAAACCATTCCATAGTTACCTTATGCACACAATTCCGACTGACGCACTCAGACCTGTGCGTCATTTGTATACTGATGCATGGCTGGCTGGCCATGCATCCAGTAAAAACGGTCAGCACGGGTATGCATGCCCGTTTACGGCAAGCCAAAAGGAAATGCATCCAGTCATTTTGTCATCGGGTAACACGATAGAAAAATGGGTTTTTGACAAGAAAATTACCCATTCTATAAATCAGATGACGCACATGTCTTTTTGTGCGTCAATCGGAATATAGTGTGCATGCGGTAACTATGGAATTTAGCCTAAACCCACTCGGCTTCGCCTCGTGGGTTAAGCATTCCATAGTTACCTTATGCACACAATTCCGACTGACGCACTCAGACCTGTGCGTCATTTGTATACTAGCTTCTGTCAGTCAGTTTCTTTGATGTGGCCTCTATTAATCTTGTTTTTTAAGCTTGTTCAGTATAATGAGAGAGGACATGGTTGGAATATTGTCTCTGAAGACAGTGCTCCTTTTGCAGTGTTGTGAGAAATTAGGTCAGGTTAGCTGGTGTTGTGGTTAGAAAATAACAAGTCAGTGGAATACGTCGCAGGATATAACATCAGCTCATCATCTAATTTGTATAATGTGGTAGCAACTAATATCAATGTTTAGTGATCTGTGCAACTTTAAAGTTCTGTAACTTTATTAATTTGTTTTAGGTGCACTTTTGATTAAACTTTTACTTGTGTTTGATTTTTTTTTTTTTTTTTTTTTTTGGGGGGGGGGGATAAAAGTCTACTTGAACATTGAGTGGAAGTGCATGTTGTCTGCGTCAGTGAAATAGTACAATAGGTATCTAATACCTGGTATGGTGGTATGACATGGCAAAGTTTAATGGAGAGTAAATGATCATTTGCCAATTCTGCATCTTTGTTGGTTTAAAGGATCGGATGCAGGCAGCCAGGGATGTGTGTAGTCATCTTCAAAAGACGTCGCCATGCAATGAGATCATTGACTCCATGAACAAGTTGTCTGATGCCTACGTACGCCTGGCCTACTGGGATGTCAAGCAGTTTAAGAAAGAGACAAGTAAGAAGCAAGAATCAGACCCCAAGTTATATTGTGTTAGCACAATAAATGATCAACATTGAAGCAAAGTTTTTAGTGTGTGCTCACTTATTCCAATGCTGCAAACTGGTGCTTGTCCGACGGTCTCTGACCAGTAAAATAACTGTCGGATCAGTAACTTTCAGGAATTTACCAATAAAAAAAATTAAAAACTGGGTACCCACTGGTCCAACAGACAGGTTGGACCCGTAGAAAAAATAAATGGGTTAGTGTGCAGCCTTGCTTATTTATTGGCCATACAGACTTATCTTTTTAGTAGATAGTCCTTTGGAATGGTCCAGTTGTGGGTCGGTCGATGGAGGTGCACACTGATTTTGATTTTCAGTACTTATTGCATTTACACACTGTATCTATTTTTTGTATTTTTGTATTTGTATTTTTGTATTTTGTATTATTTTGGTCTAAATATTAATTTTTCCGGTAAACTGTGCGCTTAGAAACAACCGTATTAAATGCCTAATAAATGTATTGTATTATCATTATTATTATTTATGATAAAGTTTGAGGTAAGCTACAGTATGAACTTCTGGATGCAGGAGACTAGTTTGTGAGTTGTGTCAGACTCTTTGATGGGAAGAAAACATGAAAGATTGATGCTCTTTCTGATAGTGAAACTGTCAATATTCTTGTGTTTGTTGGTCTCTTCTTCCTCACCATGGACTTTTAGGACCGATCCGAATTCCCCCCAACCAGCCCCTCCTTCAGATAAAGTCCCTCCAACATGTTGCCCTGCCCACCCTGGAGCTGGAAGTGGACCCATCCTGTCGCTATGACAACATGGTATATGTGGAAGGTTTTGAGCCGACGTTCAAACTGGCAGGAGGCTTGAACCTACCCAAGATTATTTCCTGCATGGGATCTGATGGGGTCAAAAGAAGGCAGCTTGTTAAGGTATAACATCATCTAACCAAGGAAGGCAAACCGTGAAATTATCAGTTTCCATGGAAACAGAGCACCCTTTTAGTACACTTGTAACAAACCAACCATGATGTAGGATGAAGGAATGCATAACATCATAATTCAATCTTATTATTTTGTAGCTTTTGTATTCTCTGGCATATGAGGTTTTGCTCAATTTTCTTCTGAATGTTTGATTTGTATTTTTCATTCCATTTCCATATATTTATGGTCTCATAGGGATACTTTTCTCATCTTCACTGAGAATTATTTCTGTAATTTTCTTTTTTTTTGTCCCATGTTACGCGTGTAGGGCAATGATGATTTGCGACAAGATGCAGTCATGCAACAAGTGTTTGGATTGGTCAACCAGCTCCTGAGGAGGAACACAGAAACCAATCGTAGGAAGCTACAAATCAGGCGCTACAAGGTGAGCTTAAACATTTCAGGGGATGTGCATCTACATACATGTATTGATGCCTTGATACATGACTGTGGTGTGACAAGAGTAATTTACATGGCATGAATACATGTATTTAAGACTATTAGTATGTCAATGTATTACTGTCCAGCAGCATCTAAACTGTTTGAATATCCATTCAATAGAGTGAAAGGATTCAGCTGATCTTGTAGTACAGTCCAATTTATTCCATGTATTTACAGGCTGCACCAGTCACATTCAATTTGAAATTTTTGTACCAGTTGCAGCATCACATATTGTTTCTTCTGTTATGGTCAATGGCTGTGAAATATAATTTCAATGAATGAATTCTTCTATACAGTAGCTATGTGGGTGGTACATGATGTGTGCAGTTATGATATCATTTTACCCAGATGAAATGCAATGTTTTAACAGATGTCATTTGTTTGTTTAATAGATACTTTATTTTCTGCAAATCAACAAATCAATCAGCAAATCAATATACATAAGGCACATGATCATGAACATGTGGGAAATATACAAAATAAATTCAAAACAGAGTCGTTTGACTTGCGTAAACAAAGATATAAAAGGTAATTAATGATACAATATACAGTATGCATGTCTATGCAGCGGGGATTACAACAATTATAATTATGGAGCGATAATGCAGAGGGCCGCCATTGTAAGCATAGCTTGAAAAGATGGCCGGCCATCCCTCTGTGACTTTTACAATGATCATGAGCATTGTGACAGTAGTAGTAAGGAAGTGTGCTGTATCTCTTTGAAGGAGAAGTCTGTATGCAGAAAGATGACGGAAAAGAGTGAAGGATAGTCAGTGTGTATGAACTGAAGAATGGGGGATACTAGTCATGTTTGCAAGTTGCCTTTGTATTCTTTTCCTCTTATGATTCTCTCAGAGCTTTCAGAGCCCCCAAAACAAGATTCTTTTTGTAGGTCGACAAAGAATGGACAGGTTGATAGTACACCTGTGCAAGAGCAGTTGAGCAGTACATGTATATCCCCTTTTCAGTCAACCGCTATTGTCATCTGACATTGCAAAATACAGATCGGACGTTAAGTATGAATGGAGCATGCACTCATAGGCTCGCAAACTCTTTGGTCAGACACTGTATAAGGCCACATAAATGGGGTCAGTGAAAGTCAAAATCTAGTGAGCTCAGCCTTGAAAGCTACATGTATGCATGTCTTCATACGACTTTTACAGCAAAACAGTTGCAATCAATACTACACTTGAAAAAGGTAAATTAGACAAAAATACACATATCTTCTTGTAGTTTTGATACAGATATTGATGGAAGAAATTCTGATTTTTCAGTCAGGGCATTTTTCTGGTCAGCTTCTGCAAATAAGTGTGAAAATTGGCCACAAATGCAGGCACTATGATGGTATCCATTTTAAGAGCCTTCTATACCAGCTTCCTGTGAGGAACAGGTAAAAATCGTGTAAGTCTTTACAGAATTTTGTTTAATGCACCTGTAATAAGTAACCTTTTGATGAAATGATTTGCCTACATGTGGTTGTTAACAGGTGGTTCCTCTCTGCCAAAAGAGTGGTCTCCTAGAATGGTGTGAAGGCACCATGCCTCTAGGACTCTACCTCGTGGGAGACTCACGCACTGACCATGGGGCTCACAAACGCTACAGGCCCAGTGACTGGTCAGCTATGCAGTGCCGAGGCAAAATGGCTGTAAGTCAATGTGAATGAAGACTGCATGTGTACACATCTGTTCATATAAGTTTGATGTGTCGTAGACCTCATGACTAGAGATTTAAAGGGAAGAATAGCATGCACTGGTCAAATCTAATTGGGCTGAGGCATAATCAAATATAACTGGAAATATGAATTCATTTCTAATTGATTTTGAACGTCTTCCTTGCAAAGTGGAATTGAAGACTATAAGCGTTTCTACTTTTGTCAAAGTGCCCCCCTGACATTTTTTGTGATAATTTTAAAATGCAACATTTTTTTGTGCTGAAATTTCATGACTTTTCCTTTGACATTTTGCGCACATTTCGAGATCGTATTTGTGAAAATTGGGGTTACACTTGCCAAGATATAGCACTTTTCCGTGACCAGTGTCACCAAAAATGGCAGTTCCAATGACTTTTGTGTGTGCAATGTATGGGTTTTACATGAAGTGTCAGATGAGTGTTTTTTTTTCAGATAACATCCTTTTTGGTTATCATCAACTATTCTAGACAAAAAGAAACAATGAAAAGCAAGAATAAAAAGCAAAGAAATACATAACAGACTAAAAACAAGGAAATACATAAGAAATTAAAAAAACAATGAAATACATAAGAATCAATTTTGATACTGCAATTTTTTTCACGTAAATTTGTTTATGCTACTACAAAGAATATTTAAACAAAAAGATAGCCCATTTGAAGCTTTATTCAGAGTTTAAGAGCTTAAAATTTTTTTATAAATATTATGCCTAAATTAGCATAATTGTCATAATTTAGAGAAAATTACCATGTTTTCGGAAGAATTAAAGATTCATTCTTGGACATCACATAATGGGCAACGTGCGTGCCAAATTGCCATGATAGCTTGATCAACGGCCAAGATCTTGGGGGGGGGGGGGGGGGGGGGAGGGAGGGGCAAATAAGCCAGCTCCCCGGGCTATATAGGGTTAAGGTTTTATGTATGCCCCATGTTACTTGCTTTGCGCATGTGACTTTCTTAATTAGATATTTTGACTTTAATTATTTTTTTTACAGTCACATTCAACTTTTATAAATGTAAAGATGTTTGTTACTCCTCTGAAAGTAGATCTTATGGCTGGTTTATATTATATTCACAAATGTGAAGGTACTCCAGAATGGAGGTGTAAGCACCACTCTAGTGATTCCACATCTTAGCTCCTTGTTGCTGTTACGACCCTTGAAGACTTATTTCTGATGTCAGTGACAATGTGTCCATAGTGAGTACAAGCAGTTTGGCCAAATCACCTTGTTTGTTTTCTTAAGTTTTTATGCTTTCTTTGTCTTTGCTATGTTCCTGCATTTTGCTTCAGCTGTGAATGAGCAACATGTTCGTAGTTAGTTCAATGATCCATACCAAATTATCCCTCCCCCCATGTTGTAGGCTGCTCATCAGGCAGGTGACTATAGCACCAAGTATCGGGAATTCTCAAAGGTGTGCAAATATTTCCAGCCTGTCTTTCACCACTTCTTCCTGGAACGTTTCCTTGACCCGGCCGACTGGTTTGAGAAACGTCTCAGCTACACACGCAGTGTTGCCACAGGATCTATAGGTATGGTTGGAAAACTAAGGAAACAATTTTATAGTTTGATTTAAAAAAAATATATAAAATGTACAATTTAATTCATCTGCTGCCTTAGTGTTTGAAGGAAATAAACCTGTGAAATTGATGGTAACAGAGACTTTCTTTTTCCCTGTGTAATAGTCACTTCCGTCTTGTTATCTGTCTTGTCATTTTCTGGTGTTTTTCCCCTTCAGCCTACCTGTATGAATTTGTTTGTCTTTCTGCTGTTCTGTTCATTTCAGTTTTTGTCTTC
Organism: Diadema antillarum; assembly: GCF_040938485.1. Taxonomy (NCBI): domain Eukaryota; kingdom Metazoa; phylum Echinodermata; class Echinoidea; order Diadematoida; family Diadematidae; genus Diadema; species Diadema antillarum. The sequence goes on along the minus strand of NW_027271396.1, from coordinate 528,082 downwards.
ATCATCTCCTTATCTACTCCTTTGACATTTGTCTGTGTTTCTCTCTCGCTCCTTTTCTCTTTGGTTGCATTTATCATCATTCTCAGTTTGAAACGGCTTTCCATACCCACTATCAAGGTCATTTCCAAAGCCCTTTACAAACGCCTTTCAGAATAAGTTGTGTTTATCATCTCATTGCCAACACGAAATCTGGTCTTGTCACTCCGTAGCTGCATTGCGCTGTTTGACCCGAGGAGAAGGGGTCATATATGGCGCGCGCAGTACAAAGTTGCTGAACAGCTTTACGTTTATCTCACTTCTAGAAACACGTTTCTGGCTGAAACCTGTTTTGGAAAGCACAAATTTGCAGTTTTCAAAAAGACTTTCCGAACCCCATAATCAAAAGAGCTTTGTGTTTATTATCTCTAAAAAAAAATCCCTGAAAGCCATTTGGAAAACCTGTTTCTGCCAACAAAAAAAAAGAATTGATGAACGCACCCTTTTTTTGACTAAGATGAGCTGCTCTGTTGAAAGAATACTTTGCAATGAGTTAGATATCTGATAGCAATACACCAGTCATGCCACTCATATGACTACTACTCACTATGATGAGTTATCCAAGTGTCTGAATATTGTACATGCAATATACAGGAGTGGAGATAATGACTCAATACAGTCACACTGTAACTTACAGTTCTTCACACTGTTCTATTCTCCTTTGCGTTGACAGTGGGCTATGTTGTTGGGCTCGGTGACAGACACGTACAGAACATTTTGATTGACTGCAAGACAGCGGAACTGGTGCACATAGACCTGGGTAAGAAAGTTTGGAAGTTTGTGAGTGACTAGAACCAAAATGAAGCCATTCACATTAAAAAGAATAAATAGTCATGATAATGAGGTGTAGAGTATATTTGTATCCACTAAGTCTGTGGAACTGACCGTGTGACATTATGTTTCTGTATTGTTAATTTTATGTGCAGATTTTAATGATGATTAGGTTGTTAGGGTTGAATCAGTTTATTGTATGTTGCTATCTGGGCAAATTTAATCCAAAGAGTTCAATCCCGAGTGCCAGGATTAAAAATTTGATAATAGCCCTCTGTTTGATGCTAATACTCTAAGACTTACACTGTATATACTGTAAGGCATCAAAATTCTAACATTTCTAGCTTTGACTCTTTCACCTTTGCTAATACAAGCAAGGTGTGTGACCTTATGTTGATCTATGATCATCAAATCAAAACAGAGCCCTTTTGCATAAAAGTCAAAATCAGAACATAAGTCAGAAAATTGATCATAAGTCTGTGAATACTCAGTTGTGAGTGGCTAATGCCTGACTTACATTTGATTTTCTGACATGATCAATTTCATCTTCTTCTTTTTTATGCTTCAGGGCTCAGAATTGTCTGATACAGCTCAGCTTCAATGATGTAGGCAGTTGGGAATGATTGCTTGCATATACTTCCTCCTTCAAACTTCATACTTTTCCCTCAAACAAAGAAAATTGTTCCCTTGAAGTAGGAAATATTCAGCCCCACTTCTTCATTAGAGGAAGTAATGTTTTTTGAATGGGAAAAAATGCAAATTAGAAAACAGTTTGATAGAAAAACCTTGTCCTTCATTTTATGTCATATTCTGTGATATTTGCAAACTGATGCAGTGAGTTGATTCAAGATGTAACTCCTTCTCTTTATGTGTAGGAATTGCCTTTGAGCAGGGTCGCAATCTGCCCACTCCTGAGACGGTTCCGTTTCGTCTGACGAGAGATCTTGTAGATGCCATGGGGGTAGCTGGTGTGGAGGGAGTGTTCAGGAGGTTAGTCTCAGGTTCTACCTTAATGGGTACCTTACCAGTGGCGGATCCAGATGGAGGCGCACCGGGCGCGCCCCTCTCTTTATTTTTTGTTAAAACAAAAGGAAATAAAAAGAAGAAAAAATGTGGGGTGCACACCCCCCCCCCCCTTAATTTTGTGAAGGCGCCTCCCCTTTAAGGAATTCCTGGATCCACTTCTGCTAATGGAGTGGAGTTCATGTGTAATGGGTCTATGCACCGAGCAGTAATGTGTCAATCTATTTTGCCTATTCCTAATGTACAGGAGACAAAACCATGCATGTGAATAAAAGGGGGTGGGGGTTCACTTCAGACCAACAGCTGGTGTGATATGTGGTGCATCATCACGTTGCCTGTATAAAGTCAGAGATCATAAAAAGCAAGACAAATCAATATTGAATTGAAGCTTGGCACCTGGTGAGTTAAACCCTCCTCTAAAAATATTTGCCCAACATGAAATGTGTTTGTGATGATGCATCACATAATGATTCTACAAGTGATATACACGTATACCCGAATTCACAAAAGTGGTACAATTAAAACCATGGCTTAAACAATGGACAATTTGTATGGAGCGCCAAGTGTTGCATGTCCTATTTCTTTACAAAATCAGTTTTTTTTATCGACGAAATGACTGATTTCACAACGAAATGGGCCATGCGACACTTGGCACTCCATACAAATTGTCCATTGTTTAAACCATGGTTTCAATCGTACCACCTTTAATTCGGGCCATAGAGGCAGAAGTTGGTTGGTAAAGAACTAAAAACATTTTTTTTCTTTTCAAATTGCTTTGTTATTTTAAGAGAGTTTGATTACAGGTGTATTTCAACATGTGAATCAAGCACCGTTGCCTAACCTTGTGATACCAGTTTGTTTGGTGTTACCACATTATGACTCTTGGTGCAATCTCTTCTCCTGGCTCCTTTCCTCACTCATGACTCTTCTTCTTGACTACTTTTTGACTCTTCTTCTTGACTACTTTATGACTCCTCTTCTTGACTACTTCTTGACTCTTTTCTCTGACACACAGGTGTAGTGAGAAGACAATGGAAGTGATGCACAATTCCAGGGAAGCGCTGTTGACAGTGGTAGAGGTACGTACATTGTATATCCATTGCCAGTCTTCACATTTTTTATGTGCAGAGTCAGTTACAGTGATCTTTCATTGTTCATAATTTTGTTCTAATGAAAGTGTTTCTACACATACTTTAATGCATTCCCCAAAGTATTCACAAAGATTCTTTGCACTAGTTTAATGAAGTATGCAAAATGCAGTGATGATATTGCCATTATGATTCAATATGTAGACTTAGCAGTAAGTTTCCCGCATAGATGACCAGACCTTCACTCCTTGCTTCAGTCTTTGTCATTGCAGTACAAAGGAAAGAAAGAAAACTTGTGGGTTTGTCATAAATATAAAGATTGGTGTTTGCCTCATTGTTATGATTCATCTTTAGATGCTGTAAGGATTTTGAATATCATTCAGATTATTACACATGGAAACAAAGGTACTTTTGTATCATACCAATAATGAATTTAAAAACATTACAAATTTTGTGAAAATTGCAGAGCATTTCACCTGCATAAATGCTTCTAGTATTGTGTGTGTATGATATGTGTGTATCATTTCTTTTGTGTTTGAAACAGAGTGATAGCTTTTCTACACACTAGAACACTTAAGTCACTATAACAGAAAATTCTTGGTCCCACTCCTTTAACCAGGTGTTGCTCTACGATCCTCTCTACACCTGGACCATGTCCCCCTCCCGGGCCCTAGCCCTACAAGCCTTGGACCGCACTGAGGCAGGAGAGGCCTCAGAGCTCAACGCCACAGGGGCTGACACCCACGATGTCCTCCCCGACGACGATGACGGCGCAGGAAACGGCCGAGAGGACGTGAATCAAGTCGCTGAGCGAGTCTTGATGAGATTGAGACAGAAGCTTGGAGGGTTGGAGGATGGAGTGGCCCTGAGTGTAGAGGGTCAGGTTAGTCTCTTGATCCAGGAGGCGAGGGATCCTAAAAACCTGTCTAGACTCTTCCCTGGTTGGCAGCCATGGATCTAAAACTTGATTAACACACAGAGTAGACTGTTCCCTCATTGTGCCAAAGTGGGTATGCTGTCCATTTAAAGAGTATGTGTGTTGTTTGTTTCTGACAATCCAGACTTCATTGTTGTACATTTTATGTTTTCTTTTCTGAGAACTAAGGTATTATTAAACATGCAGGGCAGGTGGCTGTATGCATAATAATATGAATTTGTTTTGACTCATGTGAATGTGAAAGTATTCAGACATGCTGCTACTATTTTACAGGATAGTATTATTTTTTGCCAAAAATACTGCAAGTTTCAAAGAAAACACCTTCTTCCATTTTTTTTTTTTTTGCTATACATTGCTATTTATGTTGCACTGAAGGTAAAAACACTGTTTTTTCGGGGAAAAAAAGGAATATATATATACAAATTGTAGAATGCCTTTTCGGCCCTCTGAATACTGCAATGCTACAAATTTTGTATCTACAAGGTTGCCATCACTATGTACTTTAGTGAGGCAGTTATATTTCTGACAGAAACCAATCATACAGCAGCTATCTCGACTTCTTCCAAGTTTGGCAAAACACAAAGTGAACACCATGGTGCCATGATATACATGTTTGTTTGACTGCAGTCCTTCTATGTGTCGTAAAATGTGTGTCTTCAGTATTGGATATCTGTTGCTGTATAAGATCTGTCACTCACTTTTATGCAGACAAGAATTTGCATACATTGTAATCCATGGCCTAAATTTAGACTACCTTGAGTTCGAGGCATTGAATTCTATTTCTTTTCCAAATAAAGAGTCGCATGCTGTAAGAGATAATTGGTACTGAAGTATTTTGCATGCGTTCACAGGTAAAGGAGGCAGTAAGACTGAAAACCTCCCTAGAGATCAAGGCATGAGAAAGCCTCAGCTGTCTGTAGCAGTGAACAGTGAAAGTGATAATGTTTTTGTGAATGTTTTGTCTACTCATTAAACCGTTGAGGTTGAGCTGATTTTGCTACAACACACATTGCCCATAAACCTGCCTGGGTATACTCGGGACTCATCTTCAATGGGTTAATTGCACATAAATGTGGTGTACTGTTAGCAAGTACATGTATGGTTGTATTGTATAACATTCACAACTTCCAATGCATTAACTGTAAAAGTGGAAATTTTCGCGGTGTTGAAATTTTTGCACATTTCGCACAACCAAAAACTAGCACCAAAAAATAAAAGCACGCAAATATTTATGCCTGCTGTATGTTCCTGTAGTTGATGTCTTGATTTCGGGGAATTAAAAATCTGTAAAATTCTTCTTACCCGGCCGAGCGTGAAATATAAGTTCGCGAAAATATCAATTTTTACAGTACTTGCAAATGTTGTAGGGACCTATCATAAGCAAGCATGGCCGTGTATATGACATTCACAACTGTCATCTCTTGAAGATGTACATGTAACATGTACACTGTATATGTATTTGTTGACATCCAAAGCACTGTGTAATAGTGCTACTTTGTATGTTTCCTTGTCAATAGCTCACGGTTTGTTTTTTTCCTACTTTGTAACTTTGTAACAAATGTGAACATGTCAGGTCCAAGACCAATCCATCCTTTGTTCTCTTTTGTATTCCAAAGCAATAGCTATAAGAGATGTCAAAAACATTTTATGAATTAAGTTGTAACACAGTACTACTGCTTTACTTGTAATTTCTGATATGTATTTTACTAAACAAGTCTTCCTTGCCTGAGATGATAAAGTATACTACTTTTTTCTTTTGTTTTTGTTGTTCACCATTTTGCCTGCAGGTTGTGCTAAGAGATTTGTATTGATGTACAAGTATTAAGTTTGTCTTGGACATGTTTAGTATACTAGTTTGCACAGATATCAGTATCATTAGTGCGCAATAGTTTACACCCATGTCAGGGTACTCAGTAATACACTTGATGTATATCATGTCTTTGAGTAGTCGTCAACTTTCATGTTATGCTTTAAGGTAGAATATCAAAGTAGATATACAATGTACTTTCTCATGCTGAGTTTTCATTAGACTGTAAGGTACAAAATGTACTGTTTTGTATTAGAATATCATAATGCAGATGGTGTACATTTGTTGTGGTAGACTATTAACCAAGTGACTGAGGGTACACAGGTATAAAGTGAATCTTTCACCTTGGCTAGTCTCCTAGGCAGGTTTTTGAGGAACATCCATGCCTACACTGACTGTAGATGAATGATATGATACAGGGGAATATTGTAATAATGAGGACCTAAAATACCTTGCCAAATTTGGTTCCTCGCTGTATCAGCATGCAAAAAAAAAGAATCATGAGTTGGGACCTGCAAAGTCACCTTGTTTAAAGAGGGCTTTGTTATATCCAACCTCTCCGCAATGAGGTCCAGTGCTACTGTAGATTCTTGCTAATGAAGCAAAATATAAGATACATCTTTGTAGATACCAGGTTTTTATTCAGTACCTGGTATCTCACAGTGCTCATGTAGTCTTGGATGTATCGCAATACTATTATAAGCTGTGAAAGTTTACTCTGATTAAAGGGTCATGAAATACATTTTGAGCTATGTAAATTTTGTTCAGTGGCTGAAAAGTTGATTCGGATGTTTGTAAATTCTCAACTTTATAGAGACTAGCAGAATTCAAAATTACCAAAGCTTAATAAAGTCAGTGTCTGCTGAAAAGTGCATGCATACATGTGTGTAGAGGATAAAAAACAGTTAGGGCTCATGACAAAGAATTTGTGTAAAATCGTCATCACATTTATCTTCCAGTGATTTGTTTGTCCTTTGGACCAAAGATAGAGTAACATCTGTGTGTAAGAAAGGCAAGATATCAATTTTGTATTGATGATGATGATGATGGTGGTGGTGGTGGTGATGATGGTGATGTTGAAGATGATGATTTGCAAAAGTTAGAACCCACTTCTTGATATTGTACTCTTCAAGTGTTTACTTTCCTGCAATTTTACGAATTATTCAGATTTAATATGTAAGGAGTAATTCCTATCTATGCTCCGCTTCTCGCGTTTAAAGCTAGAATCTCCTCCAACATTCTTTCTTTCTGTGTTTGTTTTTGTGACCTTAATTCTGGCCAAATATTTAGTGCAACTGGTAAGAGCACTTTGTAGAAAACCATCTTAATGTTCACTTGAAGAAAATAAAGCTTCAGTATGAGTCAAGCATGAAAGTACAATGTATTTTAGCTCCAGTCATATATCGAGTCATGAAAATACATGTAAAAGCAAAAAGTTGCTTCAATTTCTGTTTGTATGTTGATTAGCTGCTCAAAATGTCTTAAGGTCAATTAAGATAAAACCATCAAACATCTCAAACTTTGCGTTGTTATGAACATGTGTTTTCTACTTTGAGAAATTTGCCTCAGATGTCATTGACTTTTTGCTGTCAAATAGAATTCTTTTTGTGACCCAATCTGCTTTGTTGCAAACTAGAGTGATATTTGTGTACATTTGTCATCCGTTGCAGCCACAAGCACCTATTGTAACTACACAGAGTTGTGAAATGTTGTGAGGACCTTTATGCTACAGTACATTCCTACCATGATGAGCACTATATGATAGACGAGTTGTCATGGGAAAGTGCATTGAACTCATTTTCTCTTCAAAATACTGATTTGAAATCAGGTTTCTCACCTGTCGAGAAGTATGATGAGTCATTCTAAAAATGTTGAACACTCTTCAAAATCTGAAATTTAATAACTATCGGCTGATCTCTGTAATGTCTTGATCACTGGAAGTCAAATACACTATTCAGCAGAAAATACATTGTATCACTGTAATATATGTAGGCCTACACTGTATCCTCAATCACTTAAATTGTGTGTTGTTTTCTGTCACAAGAGCTTTAAATCAGTGTAGTAGTGTACAGTTCATGTGTTACATATGGGCTGTACAGAAAATGTTGCATTTTGATGAAATACTGTTCCTTGATGTGACCATGACAGCATTGTACATTGTACATGTATTTGAGAAATGTAGTCACCATTCATCATATCAAATTCACATTTTATTCTTTACAAGCATTTTCATATCCATGGCTCTTTCATCAAGGAATTGATAGTTTGTCACTGTAGGATGAGTTGAGAATCAGTCTTGTAGCCCAATGACAGTTTGTTAGAGAGATTGGCATATTAACTGGCTTTCTTTCTGTGCAGATCAAGATATGTCCTGAAACTCAATAAAATTGGCGTTGAGTAATTCTCCATAATATCCATTTTGTGTAAAAGTTGCTTGCTTTTTATTGGAATTTGGCATTGTTGAGTTGCCTAATGTATATTACTGCACACTTGTATAATAATGTATTGTGTTTTACAGGGTCTCAACAGAATACAGATGCACATCTCTAGCTTGGAAAGTTATGTTTGGTTTTTTGTGTGTGTTGGAGTACTAGAAAGTACATCATAGGTCAAGCTATCCAGAATAATTCACAAAATATTTGAGTCACTAACAAACTACATGTACATGTACCATCAAATGCTAGACAAAAACTTCCATTGATGCATGTATTGGGTATTTAACTCCTTATGTGCCACGTTCGCATGCCCGACTCGGTCGACAGTGGGGTGTGTCAAGTGTGCATATTCTGCTCAAATGCACAAACCCGCCAGAATTAATCGATAAATCGCCACATTCCACCTTTGTATGAAAACGTTTCTCGTGATTCCCTTCTTGTCACATGTAGCTTGCATTTTATGTGGTACAGTGTAATTGACTATCAAGCGATGTTCCCTACCGGATTTGCGAGTACATTCTGAGTTACATGTCCACGGTAACAACAATCTATAAAAGTTACACAAATTTGAAAAAAAGAATGTTTTCCCAAATCATAACTGTTGCTGGCTCAGAATAATGTGGCACACAGGGGGTTTAGACCATTGCACATAAAGAGTTAGAGAAAATTTATAATTTCACAAGGAAACTATGTGTTTTGCCCTCTGTCTGTGATAATTTGTCTAGTCGCTCACACGGAAAAGCAAAACTGACATTGATTACAGATATTAATATTATGATATAAATTTCTTGCTTATAGGGAAAGTTGGTGCACATTTCTTGTAGGCCCTGTCACGAGTCAAAATCTACTTTTCATTCATTAGTCCAAGAATGCTTGTGCAATACTTTCAACACACACAACTACTTATACACACATGTACTGTTTACTTATAAACACATTTATTCCTGTATCATAAATAAATAGTAGATAACAGTTATGGAATGAATACAGTACTATCATTACATGAAAATGAATCCATAAATCTGTCAAACGAATTCATGCCTAGATTATGAAGTGTAAACTACTTCCACACAGCAATACAGACATAAAACAATGGCCCAACTTTAAACAGCATACAATAAATGATAACCTGTATGTCATTCTTAGCTGTTAAGAACCTTGTATCAAACTAAAATAGAAAATAGAAAAACAGGGGGAAAGAAAGCAAGCCACAAATACACAACACAATAACTAGTGTGGTCCCTAAGTGCTAGGTCTCTTGATATCACTAATCAATTTTTCCCCATGTCACTACACAACACTGATTAGGCCATCATGGCATTCAGTCAAATAGTGCGGTCAACTCTGTTTACCCGTTGAAGATGAGTCCAAAGAATACTCGGGCAGGTGTCTGAGCAATACATGTTACAGCAAAATCAGCCCATCCTCAACGGGTTAAAAAGGAAGCTGTTCCTGTGAAAATGTTGGTACATTCGTAGTCGTACTATAACTCTTACTTCTGATGCTTGGTGTTGTAGACATACAGCATGTATCAGGATATACAATCTACCTACCAGTTCAAAGCAGGATAACATGGGATTTTAGAGGCTTTCTGAAACTGGAATCAAATTGGCTTTGCAAAAATATTGTAGTCTTTATTTCATTCTCGATTTCTTAGAGAGGAAATAAGCAACAACTACGAAAGAGCCCAAAGAGCCCTTTAAAAGTCTTTTAAGAGTAGGCCTACTCAAAGTGTTTAATCCAATGGTTGTGTCCTAAAGGTAAGGCACTTTATCCACCTAGGATTGTCCTTTGGAGGACTTCCCTCACTTGAGTTTTCAATCAAGTGATTGCTTGCTTACAAACATTTAGCTGCTTCTTCAGCAACCACATAAAATAAAAAAATAAATGGGGTATTAAATAAACTTGGACTAAAAAACAATGCATTTCTAGCTTGGCAAGTTGTGGCTAAGTGAATGGGCAGCAGAGGAAGGTTTAACTGGATGTTTGAAGCTGTTGTTTGAGTTCCCAGAGACATCTCATCTTGGTCTAGCAGGCGACACCCTTCCACTCCTGTGGTATGACTGCTGATAGCTCTCCATGCTGCTACTTCCTGCTCAAGAAAACCAGGAAACACAGGAAAAAAAAAAGATATTTCCTTGAAAACCATGGCACAACTTGAGTGACAATAACAGCTAATTTGGATGAGGTTGCCTTAGAAACTGTTTCCTGTTAGACTGCACACATTTTTTTCATATTACCAACTGCTCATACACAATCTACTTGGACTAAAGCTTCTGAAAAGTTTGTGAAGACCATGCCAATAACAGACTGCCTACACATAATGCCTACACACAGGTTTACAACAAACAAAAAATTTGAGAAGTGGTAAAATGGATACACTTAGAATAAATAGTGGGCCACCAACAGCTGCCAGCTGTTCTATGCTTGTTAAATGCAGAACAAAACTTTTCCTGTTTCTACTTCGCAGTAAATTTACAACGTTGTATAATAAGCATAACAGACTCTTGAAAAGTAACATCTTGCATTGATACATAATATATATATATACATATTATATATGTATATTCCATTGATATGAAATTAACATCACATATGACCAGAAAAAAAAAAATTATACTGCAAAGAAAAGAGAGAGTACAAAATGGGTCCTAGGATTTCTTTGAGTAGCACCAACAGACAAAACATGTACAGTTGCACTTCAATACAATCATCCTGTAATAACAGAACTTCCTTACAGGCATTTACACTACATTTACATTTACATGAATGCTGAAAGAGCCATGTTGAAAAATAACATACATGCAACCCACACAAAGAGTTCACATGCATATCCATGTTTTCCCACCCTAAAGAAATGCCTACAATGTACGCTGTACGGTAAAAGTGGACATTTTCTTGGTGTGGAAGTTTTTGCATATTTTGTGCTACCAGAAACTAGCGTAGAAATAAAAGCATGCAAATATCTTTGCTTGTTATACAAAATAACTACCACTGTGTAATGTCTTGATTCTGTGCAATTAAAAACAAGCAAAATTCATCTTACTCTGCAGAGCACAAAAAAATTACTCACACAAAATATATCCACTTTTACAGTACATCATATACAGTGTACTCACTCCTTTGGGTGATGTGGGAAGTTCTTGTCTTTGGAACTGGAATGGATGATTCTATGGAAGCTTTGAAGAGAAAAAAAAAAGAGAGGAGAATTAAACACAAAAATAAATAGGTAGAAAACATAAATATGAAACAGTGAAAGTACATGTATCTCATAATGCATCCTAATGCTCCTTGAAAGGAAAGGTATTTTGCACCATGTCAAAATGGTAAGAGCAACAATCATGACAGATGCCAAACTTCATGATAAATAGGTTAACAAAAGAACAAATGGCTGACCTCAACAAACTTGGTATGAAAATGTCTTGGTCTGTCTATTCACCTGGTATGCTGTGCCTCTGTGTCTGCCTGCCTCTTGGAGCTATTACTGGTGATTGGTCACCACTCCCTTTAATATGTGGGTAACATTTAAAGGAGTGAATAGAACAGGCTTTATTATCAACAAAAACAGATCCTATTCAAATGTTCACATCACATTCAGTCATGATAATTTAAAATTTTTGATATAGCTGCACAACTGACAAAACAAATTTTTCTTTGGTCCAAGTGAATGCATTGTTGTTTTTTATGTCATCTGATTACTGATTTAACAAAGTACTTCACACAATCAACACACTTTTTAAAATATGTGTGCCTTGGACCTCTGACAACCAAGTTTTCACTAATCAGTGTGAAAATACGATGAGGAAGAGCTAGTTCTTTTGTTGTCACAACAATAAAATTCCTACTTGATACAAGAATATGTTACTAGTGAAGGCCAGCTCAATATTTCAAAGCTGACCTTTATTTGTGTCCAAGACAAGAACTGTTTCTTGCCCTGCTATCAAGATTTCATTCAAATTACAATAAATGGAGCAAAATTCAGCTCCTTGTTCCTTATTTCACAGCTATAGTTTTGACTGACATTATGACAGCAAAAACCAATATTTTCTAAAATGCCTGCCATATCTTTTAGAAAGTCAACCGATATCAGATAAAATGTAGATAATAATGGACTGTACCTAATACAAACAATAATCATACACCATGTGTGGTACCTCTCCAGCAATAATACAGTGAACACGTAAAGCTATCTCCGTTTGTAAAAATAGGGATCACCTTTGAAGGTGACTAAATGCTTAATAAAGCTTCGGATGTATTCTAAATGCTCAATCCATTTGTTAAGAAGACCTTGAACTTTAAAAGCACACAAAAATAAGGCCTAGCTCCTGTCCTAACTGATATTCCTACAAGGAAAAAAAAAAAAAAAAAAGGAAATGAGAGGAGCTAATGAAATATACCTGAGAGAACACTGCCTTGTCTCTTCTTGACGGGTCCTCGCTGGATTTGCCTGGCCCTAGAGCCAAAGCCAAGGCACTGAAGAGTTTCTGTCATGTAGCGGTGAGTTGGAGACACACAGCACACCACCAGCAGCTTGGCATCACCTCCTGTTCATATCATGGGTTAATAAAGTTTTATTCACTAAGGGTAAGCTCTTCAGTTTCACCACTGCTCTTCCATCAGGTCCTACCATTACCCCAGCACTGCCTGATAGCTATCTATACACCTGGGCTAGAAGGGGCATCATGGAGAAAACCTTTTTTTCTGAAAATATTCTTTTACAGAGGTGTTAGGAAGCAAGTACATTATTGGGAAAGTGCTGGGCAGGTGGGGGGGGGGGGGGGGTGGGAAGGGGTATGGAGGAGGACAGTGTAAAACATAGTTACAATTTGTACATGTAGTTCACGAAGATACATATCTTATGAAATTTACAGAATCAAAGTTAATATTGGCAATGGGTAAGGTAGGTCAAAATCTTGAATCACAGTTCAGAAATAGCTTATTAACAATCCATTTTAGTTTTGCCATGTTTTCGGGAATGCAAGACATGAATGAATTGGAAGAAAAGAGGGAGCAAAAATCTCACTACAAAAACCGAAATGCATTACAGTGGAGTCAAGCTGTGGAATTAAGAATGATTGTCTGGAGGACTTGATGTGTTACCTATAGAGTCCTGAAGAAGGTGAGTGAGTCTGGAGTTCCTGTAAGGCACATGACCTCTGCCCTCTGCCAAGGCTGCAAGGACATCAGCCAACGCTGAGAGGCTTCTGTTGATATGAGATGTCTCTCGGAGGGCGGATCCCTTCACTCCAGACATTCCTATGGTGAGATTAAAGTTTGGCTTAGTCCATTCAAACCTATACATTACTGTACAAGCTGTTATTTTTGCATACATATATTTTCCCAAATGAGGTTACAGACATTTTCACCAGATGTTGTTTTCATGAATTGACACAAGGCTATCGTAAGTGCTCTATTCTCCTAACGCATGGTGACATTTTCATGTTTTGTTAAATTTGCGGTCTAACAGTGATTCGCAAAATTCCTGAAAATTAAACCCTTGCAGAAAATAGCAGCATATACAGTATACTAGGGCTGCAAATGTACACTATGCTTTGAATTTATCCATACTGTCTTCACATTGTAACACACAAAAAACATTAATGCACTATTAGAGCACAGATTCTTATGATGATAATTTTGTTTAGCATTGTACAAACAAATGCAATTTTGACAATGTTATGTGGAGCTATAATGCTTGAATGAAAAGGCTCACAGACAAGTCCGTGTAAATATAACGTCCCAGATAGACAGATGATTGTGGAAGCTTACCCACACACTCACTGCCAGCGAGATCTACCAGCTGAAGTTTGGTTCGTATGACCTCTGACCTCTGCTCCTCATGTAGGGATGATGAGAGAGATGGAGACTGACTCCGGGATCTTGTGCCTGGTCTAAAGACATGACAGGAAGAAGGGGTCACTTCTCATTCATAAATTTAGCCAGACATGGGTGTTACATACAAATTCATGATACTGGTGTGAATTGACCACATGCCATAAAAACTCAACACTGACATTTTGTGTACTTTAAAACAGAAACACTGTCCTCTATACAGCTTTGTACATACCAATATTTGTGTTCATGATATTGTCATCACTGTATGGACAGAAATTAACTTCTAAAAAAAAAAGTGCAATGCAAAGTACCTTGGCAATTTTTCAGTTGTAAATTGGTACAAATTGTGAAAAAAAACACACTACTGTATCAGTAAAAGCATACAACTTATACAGAACCCTGCAATGTATTTGAAAACTTCTAGGTCTAGAAATCCAAAAGGTCACACGGGCAAGGTTGTGTTTGTCTTTCATTTCTTCAGTTTGTTTGTTAGAACAGTCCTCTCATGCTAACCTTGTTTGGTAACTCTCACTCATATCATTAAGGTCAATCTTTCTCGACCAGTTTTCATCTTCTTTTCCTCTACATCTTCCTTGCACTGCAAGCAGGGAACTTGAGAGTTTTCACTAATAAACCAGGTGTCAACTTAAAACATGTTCCTTTCCCTGGTGCATACCATGCTTATTGGTTATCATTATCCAAAATGACAGTAATTCCAACAGGAAACATTTCTCTGTAGCAGGCACTTAACATATCAAAGAATGACATCCTTGAAATGTTGTTGGTCATCCTGCTTTCATCGCAGTAACCGGACAACAAAGTGACCTTTACTTCAGTCCGAGACATCTACATCTAGATCTATCTATGTACCCTCTGTGTCTGAATCTCACACAGCATTCACAGGGGTACCTTGTCTACCTGACAATCTCACCTGTGTGACGGCGACTGAATGATGGTGACCGTCAGAGTGACCACTAGGTGGGACCGGCTGGAGTGGGCGTGGACTTGAGTAGCATCCTCATGGCGGTGGGTCAGCCCATGCCGGACTAGGTCAACAATCTCTACAGCCGTTGTGACAGGCCTTTAAAATAAATTAGAGGAAAAAGAGCCTATACAGTACTGTATGTTTGTATTTCGATATCCCAGTGTGCTTTTATTGTATCAGTATCTACACTACGGTGTATACTCTGTATAAAGGATTGTACTGTTGAACCTGTCTATAGCAGCTACCAACATGAGGCAAAATGAGTGATCTTTATAGACAGGTGGCAACTATAGACAGGTTTCTCAACTGTACAACACACATGTACAAATATGAGCTGAGGTAGTTATGTGTACGGATGTGAATGAGTTATTAATAGTGTTTTGTACATTGAAAAATGTTGTTTATTAGTGATCCCATTATTGCACATTAGGGTACATACAGCAAGCAAGCTTTTCAAGAGTGTATTACTAATCCTGAATGATGGGTGAATGCATTTACTATGATGACAATAGATAGTTATTATACAGAACTTTACAACACATGCTTTGTACACCTATTCTACTTTTTTCCTACCCCCCCCCAAAAAAAAAAAAAATATATAATAATAATAATAATAATAAATAAATAAAGTCAAACCCCAAAGATGTAAGATAAGATTTTCTCTTAATCTCTACTTCTCATATATTCACAAGCCATGCCTCCAAATTCAATTAAAATCTGAAAAAAAAAACCTCAACAAAAACTACCATGCAAACAATTTACGAATCATGACTGAATAAACAAATGTCATTTTCTTGTATTCATTCACTTAAAATCAAAGGTAGAATAATGAGCAAAATTGTACTTCAAAATGGAACATAATTCAACTTTATAGATGCTTGTAAAGTTTCACAAACTGCTGTAAAGAAAGATCATAGTACATATAAAGTATACATCATTCTCTCTGCTCTACTGCGTGTAGGTGGTCACTGACGCTGTAGTCCTCCTCCAGCCCCTTCTGTCATCAAACAAATGCAGCAATGCGGATTCTCTTTTGCCAGTGAAGTAATTTAGACTGCCTTATTGGAATTGCCTGCAGATGACAATATTCACAACCTTACGGAGTCAGCTGTGCCCATCTATGTAACACAAATCTCACCTTTGTGTTAGAGAAGGGACTTCCATGGACCCATCGTCTCCTGTGTAGATCCCATGCCTTGAGCTGGCTGAGTTCAGGGCTAAAAGGTCACGGATGTCATTGTTATATACTTCTACCACTGAGACTTCGACTTGGTGTGAATTGGGCTTTTCTCTCAGCAGTCTGAACAAACAAAAAATAAAACATTCAGCAAGAAAACATAGAATGATAAACACAAAATAAGAGCATAAAATCCAGTCAAAGTGACAATCACATTATCATCATCGGTATGCACAAACTATCTATAAACGGTGTAATACTGAATACTGAACAGATATACATACTAGCACTACCATAGTGTGAATGAATGGATTTTGATTCATGTTTTTGAGCATGGTTACTCAGGAAATCCACCACTTTGACTGTCATTATTTCCCCAGTAATATAGTTGGAAATTGCCACTTTCAGGTACTAGTTAAAGGACAAGTCCACCTTCATATACATTAGGATTGAGAGAATGCAGCAATATTAGTAGAACACATCAGTGAAAGTTTGAGGAAAGTCGGACAATCCGTTCAAAAGTTATGAATATTTTAAGCATCTGTGCAGTCACTGCTGGATGAGAAGACTACTACAGTGTATGATGTCACATGCGTACAACTATATAAGGAAAATAAAAAGAGAATTTCACAAAACTTTACTTTTTGAATAAAGTGCACATTTCTTTGACTTGCTACTGACGTATGTTAAGGGTAATATTATTCCCCCTGCCTTCTGAAAGAGAGAAGTTGAGTGTTCTTTTGTTATGCGAGCAAAATGGAAATATGTTGAATTTTCTTTATTCTTTCTTTATACCGTTGTACTCATGTGACATCACAAGCTTACTTAGTCTTTTCATCCAGCCGTGACTGAGCAGAAACTTCAAAAATTCATAACTTTTGAACGGATTGTCCGATTTTCCTCAAAATCTCACTGATGTGTTCTACTAATATTGCTGCATTCACTCAACCCACATGTCTATGAAGGTGAACTTGTCCTTTAACCTCCCTCTCCCCCTAATACACACTGGATAGTAGTATAATTGTGTGACAAGCCACCTATCACATCATAGTGATATAATCCTACACAAATGTATACAATATGTAACAGGTATTAACATGAATACTGGATATTTGTTCATTAGCAGCCATCTATGTCAATTAGCATTCAGGATTGAAGACAGTATTTGAATAGAAATGGCTTGCCTGAAAAGCTCCCTGGCAGCCCGTGGTATCACGCCATCCTCCTTGTTCTCATCAAGGATGGTACGAGATGAGGTCGGGTCGTGAGTATAGCGCCCTCCTAGCATGGTGTGGGTCTTACCACTGCCTGTCTGTCCGTAGGCCATGATGCATACGTTGTATCTGAACAATTACACAGAGTAAAAGTAGGAATGACATTGTGCTCCAGTGTACTTGTTACATTCAATCTTTTTATATTACACAAAATAACAGACGAACAAAGAAACAAACAAATAAAGGAAGGAAATCAAACAGGACTAAAATAACAAAAAGAACAAAATAAGTTGATAAAAGTCTGCATCATGTAACGTTAAAAACAATTACTGGTATCTGAAATACAATGTTGGTTTGGTTTGGATTGGGACCATCACAAACTGCACATGAAAGAAGGCTTGCTTTTACATCATATTTACCAATCCTCAATCTACATGTATATTATCCATGTATAGAAACCTAAACATAGTGTCACAATGCACATATTCTTTTGTCAGCCATATTTACATACACTGTATATAGCCACTGAAGATAAAGAGGAAAAATCAGAGTGCTGACAAGACTTTCAGTTGAGGGAGAGAGAAAGAAAAAAGTAAATGTAACATTATTGATAAGTAATCCCATCCCACCTGTGCAAATCAATGCTAGGAAATAATGATTACTTTTTTTCTGTGTGGGTGTATTGGCTGATCACAAATGGCAGTACATTTGCTTTTACTGCAGTGTTCCATACCTGCACATACACTGTATGGTGAATGAATGATAGATATTGTTACCGGCTAACGCCTGTCGCAATATCTATCATGCATTCACCATACATGTGTGTATGTGGGACACCAACGTAATGACGGATGTGATACCATGTCGGATCTGTCGACAGGATTTGCTGGCTCACAGAGTTGATGGGTACTGTATATTTGTACAATGATTGACATCACTTACAGTGAGCTATCAGAGCAATTACTTTTGATAGAATGTGTTTCTATTACCAAAAATTTTGATGGGTTTGTACTAATATAAAATCATGAGTGGAAAAATGAGCAAAGAAAATGGGATTCCATCGGGATTTGCACCCAAGACCTCCTGATTGCTATCCCGGTGCTCTACCGACTGAGCTAGACAGAAAGCCCTAGTACACTGTTCGTCCCAGAAACCCATAATTCTTAATGCTCGAATGGTCAGAAGCTATATCTAATTGCAGTGTGTATGTGTATGACACACATGCACACATTTGAACCGGACATAAACCAGATCAAAATTTTGCACTGTTCTCATGAAGGGTTTGCAAAAACTTAAAGGTAAAACATAAAATGGATGGCCAGCCACTTACCCATCAATGAGTGATGTGAGTAGAGGCTTCACTTCACTGAATACATCATCTTGGTCTTCAGTCTGGCTGTAAACCCTGCACGATATGAGGAAAGTACAGCACATCCCATTTGGGTTTAAAAGGTTGTCATCTGTGGTTTTGTATACATATCTAGAAAACAACAAACTTTACAAAAACATGCTATTAAACATTACTTTAAAAGGGCACGTAATACTGAAACCAAGAATTCAACTTTCATCAAACTGGTGCAACACACTCACAGTATAAAGGTAGTGAAAATTATAGTCACAAATGACCTATTGCAAGAAAACTGACTGATTAACTTCCGTGGGGATCTCTCCCTTCTGGCTGGGGTGTTTGGAGGGCTAGGGTGTTTGGATGGCTAGTGTGCCTTGAGAGCTTGGGAATTCAAAGGCATTTTTCCTCATCATCATAATTCAAAGAGTAGATTTGATAGAACAGTTTTTTTTCAGTTACAATCAAATAATGTAAGGGAATAGAAGGGCTCTTGAAGAGAGAAGGGTTACCACAATTGCCAGAACGAAACTCTTGCATCTATATTGGCTAATGTTAGCATTTACAATGAATTGATTTATTCACAAAAGGAATTCTTTGTAATGCAAAAATCTACTATAATTTCTTTCACATTCTAGATCCCTACATTTACAGGCTGTATGATCTCACCTTTCAAACTCAAATGTCCTGTTTATCTGGGGATGGCCAGGTCGACTACAAATCACTCCCATACTTTCCTGCACAAAGAGATAATAAAACCCTTGTTCAATACACATCAAATATCATGCGATCTGATATATTCCTTTCTTGGACTTTGGAATAATCCATAGATAATTAATGATGGCATGGGTTCTTCATGAGTCTGGAGATCAAACTGAATGTAATGTGTGTTTTTTTAAATATGATGTGCTTCCAAATGTTTTGGGTATTTGGAAATGGCACAAATTCAATAGGTAGTTATCTATAATTATGGGTCACACATTAATTAAAGTTTTATGTGGCTAATGATCCCCCTAATGATCCTGAGAAAAAGAAAAGTATACATTGACTACAATGCTCACTTCAATTTTTAATCATGTTCTTCTAACAATTTTTATAATTCCTCCAAAACACAACTGTCAACTTCATCTCACATCAATACAAAATTCACATCAAATAAAGCTGCACTGAGCTATACTCCTTTCCAATATATAGGCACCAAATAAGGCAGAGTACTGTACATGCACACTGTACGTACTCTGCAAAAGAGCACAAGTTTTGCATATCGAAAGAAATCATAACATTATTCCCTGATGATTCGTTGTGGAATTAAATCTATAATCTTTCTCTCTGTGATTTTGTTTAAAAATCTGTTATACCTACCTCATCAATCACATACACCACCTCTTCTGCAGTATCCCCCTGCCTGGATATGGGCAAACATTCAGGAGTCATTATAAACATACACTGATTAATTGAAAGAATAAAGACTGGGAAGATATACATTGGAGATCCTAACATGATGGAGACAGGGAAAAAGTTAGGGAAAAAGAGCCGTTGTTTCTACATGTCTGGCAAACTTCTATTGATAGTATTCAGAGTTCTTACCACATTGTCTGCCATAATCACAGGTACATTGTACAGCAGTCATACAGTAACACATTTACACATCCAACACATCTTTACATATCAAGCAATCCCCATTGTATAGCTCATTACATAGAAAGAAAGAATCAAAATCCTATATTCGTAATTACACCATTATGAAGCAGAGTGCTAAATTACCCTATGTGTGTGTGTGTGTGTCTCTCTCTCTCTCTCTCTCTGTTTGTTTGCATGCTTTTTTTCAGTGCCTGCATGGAGTGTGTGAGTGTGTTTGTGTGTGTTGACAAGATTTTTTGTCTCACATCGTCACTGGGGTGACAAGACCTCATATCTTCAAAATGTCAAATGTTCAGGATAGCAAAAAAACATGGTAGCCAAAGTACTATAACAAATGGGATTCCCTTTCCTTTGACATGCCATGGTGGCTTCATTTTGGAGGAAAGACAGCTACACGTAGGATTTGGACAGGACATCACATAACTGATTATCTTACCATTAATCCCAAAGTCATTTTCACCAAAATTTGAGATACAGGGTCTTGTCATCCCAGCGACAACATACCCTTTTTTGAATGAATCTGCTAGACTTTAATTCCCACCTGTTACTCAGTGTATTGGAGCCAGAGTGTTCCAGGTCA
The DNA here is from genome assembly GCF_040938485.1 of Diadema antillarum. NCBI lineage: Eukaryota > Metazoa > Echinodermata > Echinoidea > Diadematoida > Diadematidae > Diadema > Diadema antillarum. The sequence goes on along the minus strand of NW_027271396.1, from coordinate 507,208 downwards.
TAGTCCAGGACAGGCCTCACTCGGCAGTGCACTCTAATGTTACCCCTCAGCTCCTGTGTAGAAAGGAAATACAACAAGCTTAATTCCTTTGTTACACCACAACTCTTTTATCTCTGACTACATATCATTCAATCATACTTTCAGGCCTACAAGCTGAAGTACTATGCCATTGATGTTGGGCTTAAAAAAGAGTACTACAGCTACAATGTACAAATGGCAGAGTTTCACCACTGAAGGAATAATAATTGCCATATCAATTGTAGCTTTGTGATCAACATACTACTGAACATGATAATCATTTTGTTGTTTCTTGGGAAACTGGGGTGGCAGAGAATACAGAAGAATAGAATTGTAGTAACTTGTTTTACCCTGCAATCACTGAAAATCATTAATTTTATGAAATTAGTGACACATGTGTGAAAGAACTACTATATGTCACACATGAAATACTTGTAGGATTCCATTACACTATTTGTGGCTTAAGATAGCACTTTAGTGCAGTAGGATGCAAGACACAATTATACACAGGTCTGTACAGTAGAAACAAACTACAGTACACTCTTAATGATCTCATATTAATCATTTGTCTACAGGATTGTTGCAGGTCCTGTTTAAGGTCTTTGAAAACATGGATTTTGTATGGAAAGGGTTAAACCGTGAAAACACATAAATTGACAATAGAGTGCACATTGATGAAAGGCTAACAGAGAAGGGTATCAGTATTTAAACTCACAACGATAGCATTGTGAAGTTCTCTTCTCCTTCCTTTCTCCTTCATGTATCTCTCCTGGGCCAGGGTCAGATTCTTCTCCAAGGTTCTCACTTCTTGCTGTAGCACTGTCAAGACAAGGGCATACAGCAAGCAACTTTGAAGTTTATAATCTTCACTGAGCACTCACTTCCAAGATTAGTTTTCTGTAGTAGGAGCCACGTGTCAAGACTTAACCTCAACACAATGAGATACAAAAATACAAACTGGCATATGAAGCATACATACACAATATACTCTTACACTCTCCAACAAAGATGAAGTAATTCCTAAAGAATCTTTGCTCAGGACTTTCAGGCTCTGTGTACACAGTTTGATGGAAATATTTCACAAACTTTAACTTCATTATATAAATGCACCAACACAGACAGTTTAGAATTTGATCAAGATCTAGGTTGGATTTAGAATCTTAGCTCAGTGCCCCGAGTACACAGTTTGATGAAAATATGTCACAAACTTGAACTTCATTATATAAATGCACAAACACAAACAGTTCAGAATTTGACCTAGATCTAGGTTGGATTTTTCTGGCCTTGAAGCAACACATGACAAAAAAGACCAAAGTGTCTAGTATTCTCAATCTACTCTCATACAGAAACAATAAATGGTGTGGAAAGAAGACTTTGAATCACACATATTTCTGCCATGTCTGATTTATCTTTATCACTTTATTTTTCTTGTGTACGATCATGGGCTAGTTGCCTAAAGTAACCATTAATAAATGAATTAATAAAAATAAATAAATTGTCCTTACGTCTGAAATCCATCTTATCTGCCTGCATTGAGTCTGTCAAGGTGTTCACTCTGTACATGGCCCAGTCAGAAATATCCTGCATCGCTGTGGTTGTCATGGTAACAGCAGAAGATCTCAGCATCCTCAGTTCACCTTTGATGTCCTAAGATTCCATAAAGCAAATCATAATTTTGAGATAGACATACCAAACATGATGCGGACTTGGATAAACACAACTTAAACAGCCCAAAATAGGTGGAGATAGAAATGACAGTCAACATTTTGTGCCATGAGACCCGTGTGATGCAACAAATGTCAAAACGAAACATACTCCAAAGCCCAATATGAAATCTCAGAATTACTCATAATTATCTTCCATGTCAGTTTACTTGTTTTAATCTTAAAACATGCAGAAATATCAAGGTTTTGTGCTCTTTTTTTTCTTAGCATTCCCATGTCTACAGCCATCTTCATGACATGGCATTTTTATCACATTTTTTTTTTTTTAGGTTTCATACCGTATTTGATATTTGCCATTAAAATAGGGAAGAAATCAGTGATTCTAAGCACTTACTCTGATCTGAGACAGAAGAAATCTCAGGTTTTCTGATCGATGTGACTCTCTTTGTCGGGCTGTGATGAGAGAAGTTTGAATGTCACATTCATCCTGTTTTTGTCTCTCCAACTGTCCTTGTAGCTTTAGTGAAACAAGAAGAAATAAAGGCAGTGAATGCAACTTAACAGGTACAAATATAGGTACACATTATTATAAACATACAAATATATCAAAAACAATTCAGAGTTGTTATCCATAATATGTCATTTACTTTGACTAAAATTATTATTTCTGTTAGAAAGTTATAATTGGTCTCATGACAATGAATATGATATTGATTGACACTGTCACTATAAATGTCTGTTTTCTTCACAACGCATTGAGCTTATTTTCACTCACTCAGTCACCCTTTAACCCGTTGTGGATGGGCTGATTTTGCTACAACACACATTTCTCATAGACACTTACGCGAGTATACTTGGGACTCGTCCTCAACAAGTTAATTAAGGAAGGCTGTTTGATAATCATTTTGTGAAACTTTGATCTCAGCAGTTCCAACCTTACATGTTTAATGACCAAACAAACAGAACAAACAGGTTCTGCACAATGCTCATCCACGGTCATTACTTGCTGACTTCCACATAATCTATTCACGCAACAGTTAAAGCCTTCTCAAATGCACCACAAGTCTAAATCAACATAGCATTGTAGACCATTAAGCACTGTGTGACAGATACAGCCATAAAAAGGGTGGAGCCCAACATTACGTGACATTCTGAAGAAGACTTACCTGGGCAAGTCTGAGGTACAGCATGGAGTTTTCAGTTTCCAGTGCTATGATTCTTTCATCTTTTTTCTACGGTAACAAATCAACAATGAATAGCAAATCAGAGAGCAGTAAAAAGGATGAACCAACACAAAATCAATACAGCTGCATTCTGTCTTGTCTCTTATCATGTTCATGACAGCTTTGTAGAAGTCCGTATTTGTCTAAAAAAAAAAAAAAAAAGAATAGAAAAGTTTGCTTATTTGAATGAGTGGCTGCAAATGCTGCAAGCATTAAAATCAATATATCAATTTATCTGTCCAGTCGATTCTTTGTTGGTAAATGCAAAACTTTTACTCGATCCCTTTTGATTTCAGTTAACACGTGCAAGCCGCCCATAATTCCACTATAATGCCATTCAAAATTTGACTGCCTGCTACATGTAGAAACCTAGGCACCAATATGTGACCCGCTACAACAAAATGATCCTAAAGTCGGGCGAGGTGGATTATTTGAAAATTACATGACACAATTCCCTAATAATTATCTTTCTGCTTTAAATTGATATATAACACATCTTATAAAGATAATCGGCTGCGGAGATATCGATGTTTAAAAGAGAGCATGTCGAGACGTCACGGAAATCACTGTTTCGAGAAAAGCGCCCTAAAAGTTCTCCTTGCGACGCAATCACAATCAGTCAGTATTCACCTCCGGACAATAGAAGGTAAGCCCTCGCAACCCCCGAAATGCTCATTTAAACACAACGTCGGCGGTCTCCTCACCGACCAATCAGTGACCAGAATGCCAGGAGAAGCGGCTGGGCATAGCACACCCCGCCCGCACGCTCCAGTCGACTGGGCAGTGTGCGAGCTTCACGCTTCGGTAAGCGGCAAGCAGCAAACTGACCAATGAGATCACTCTGGTCATTGTTAGGGGTGGAGCCTATGTGTGGCGCTCAATCCAAATGTTCGAACCAGTTTCTGCTTCATTGAAACGCCAAAAAACATGGCCCAGAAAAACGCTTTTTTTTTCGGTCTTTCCTTTCATCATTTTGCTTCAAAATTTTGACAGATGACAGAAGACATGTCAGACTCCAATAATATGTCAAATTCAGAATATCGTAAGTTTTGACCAATTTTGATGCTCTCACTTCAAACTCGATTTTCATGGCTTCGACCGTGCGCGACTTTAGGACCATTTTGTTGTAGCGGGTCACATATGCTTTTGCGCATGGTCGAACCTTGGTGCGGTTGCACATGCCGTATATTGCACTTCTAAGGGACCATGTCATTAAGGAATTTACATTGTAATGCAATGGTTAAAACTAACGAGGCGACAAAGTGAATCTATTAATCTTCCTCGTAAGTTCCACCTAAAAATAGCAGAATCATAATCAGCCACTGGGTACTATCATTATCATTAAAACATCTAGTGATCTACATGTACAATCACTGTAGCTGCAGCACGCAGGTTGCACCAATTTACAATTAAAGTTTCTTGATTAACTTTATCAAATGGCAAGGGCAGGCATTCATTCATTCGATTCATTATTTTCATTTTGCACAAAATGCAGTAACAGCAAGACATTCATACAAATAGAAAGTTTGGCAAGAGTTCCATGTGTACCCCCGCTAAAATTCAACAATAAAGGAAAACACTGACTCATTGACAATGTCATATTGTCGTCTCTGGACATTGAGTGTGATGAACTGAATCCAAACCCACTGCACACTAGGCACTTGCACTGGCGAGTGGCGTGTAAGTTGTCTAACATCTAGTAACATGACTCCTTGCACAGTGCACCCTCTTTCATAAGATACACTACTGTCAACTTCTACGTTTACCACATGTGATTTTCCCAGCTACCTACATAGGAAGGCATGATCATAAGCTCAAGTACATAATCCCAATCGCGACCATAGATGTGTTTAAATTTTCCTTTTTTCCCCGAGCTGTTAGAACCTGGAACCATCTGCCAGGACCTGTGGTCACAATTACCAACCCATTAACATTCAGAGAGGCTGCTCTTCCAGTCATCCGAGTGATGCAGCCTCCTGTTGGGTCACACATGCTCTAAGAAAAGATGCATGTTTTTTTTACTAGCACTATGCACCGTCACTTTTATTGTACATTAGTGACATTTAAAATCATCCTGTTCACCATGTCACCTCTCACTGACGCACGACACTTCTACCATCCCGGGATAGTTTCAAGGAACTGCTGAAAGGGATTACTACTTCAAGGTTCAAGGTTCAAGGACACCAGTCACAGAGCGTGGGACTAAGGCACTGAGCTTCAACTACAGTAAAAGACTGAAAAGTGATACATTCATCAACAAAAGATCGTAACTGTAAACGTAAATATATATAAAGAATAAGACTGCAATCCTACCTGCAGTTGTCTGTCACATTGCTTGACTTTTTCTGGTATAGCACTCCTAAATAAATCAAAACCAAGCGGCATTTTGACATAAACTATCGGTGGCTACTGAACCGTTAGTGTCTAGGCCTCCGACACGACTAGTGCCAATCTAAGAACAGTAGAGAAGTCCAAAATATAATACAGATCAGAAATAAAACTTGAATATTTTTGTTGTTTTTTATTTCTTTGAATAGACATTAAATCATAATGAATACAAAATTATAAATAAATTACTAGTTAAAAAGGGTAATGGATATCTTAGATGAGTGTTAGTCCCATCAGTGCATCACTTACAACTTCGCGTCTGTTGGCTTTTAAATTGGCAAAATATTTTGGCAAGACATTTTGTTTTTGTTTCGTTGTGTTTTTTAGCGGATCATTAAAATACTTACTAACTTCAGTCGAGCTCGGGATTTTAGCTTCCGTAGAAACGCTACGAGTTGACATGGTAGTGTTTGGTACGCGTACGGTATTTTATCTTATCTCTAGAATCTAGGCCTCTTATGTCCCTCGACCGCCGAATGAGCTGAGGTGCAGTGACCTGTGTTCTGATTTTACGAAGCCTAAGGGAGAAAGTTGCGGGGCTGCATCCCTAAATCAGTAAATATCATGTAAGTAGTACTAGTATTCAGTGTATCACTATTAGACATAGACAGCAAGATCCGTCTGTCCGGAGGACTCTTTTTATATTTTGCCATTAACGCTGTCCTCCGTATACGGAGGGGATCCGTGAAGCCAGACGCAGTCTCCGCGGAACATTCCCCGACGGACAGATACAGACCGATCTTTCGGTCAATATGAGACACAGCTACACAGTGCCGCCGTGTCACAGCGCTTCGCACCAACGCTGGTAACGGGCTGCAGTGGTTAACGGTATAACGATACAGCTACACATACAGCGCCCCGGCGGCCGGCCCGGGGTTACGTACGTACGGCGACCCCAACACTACACTAACAGCACTGTCGGCCCAAGGAGGGTGGGGGTTATTTCACTCAGGTTTCTAACATTTTTGGGTGAGATAATGAGAAACCTCTTGTGAAATATGAAAGAACATGGTGGCAATGGTAGACTCTTTGAGCTTAAGAAAGTGTGGCTGTGGGACCCATCCAGTGATACTAAAAATACTCTAGCTTTGTTTTACTTTGTTACCTCTGGCTCTGCCAAGGGAGGCTCGGAGGAGGTTATGTTTTCGTTACCGTTTGTTTGTTTGTTTGTTTGTTTGTTTGTTTGTTTGTTTGTTTAATACTAAGTAATGGTTTGTCCATGTGCAAAATGACTCAAAAAGTAGTTAAGGCCATCAACTATAAGGGATTTGGATGAAACTTACAGGAAAGGTTGAGAATGACACAAGTACTGTAACATGTCAAATGATTAAATTTTGGAGGGTCGAATTTTGGTAGTGATCCAAGAATTCTTGGGGAATTTATGAAGGATTTTTGATATTTTGACAGGTAGGGTCAATGAACTTGGGAGTTCAAGCTGCACATTTTTGAGGTTTTCAAACGCGCACTAGTAAAGTGTGTGGTCCACTTTCTGCAAGTGCGAGGCGCGCCGTGCAGCTGAGGGTTTATGACGTAACAAAGGCTTCTATATTGGGAGATCGGGCGATTTTTCAGCATGTATATACCTACAAGTGTAAGGCCTATGGGTGGAGATCGCTTATCTCTATGGAAGAGCCCAAAGAGCTTTCCCCCAGGGGTGGAGAGGAGAAAAATCTCCTCTTTGGAAAGTAGCTGCTTGGCGGAGGTCTGCGAGCTGTGCTCTCAGAAATATCAGAGACAGAGTGCTTTTCTACATGTAGTTTTTTGATGTTTCAGTCATTCCAAACCCAATTTTCATCAAATAAACTTTGAATTCCTCTTAAATGGTATGCTCTATAGGTGTACTATTTCATAAGTGTTTTCTTGGTATCTCGCAAAAAGTTAAAAGCCCAATTCTCATCTCCACCGCCACATATGTAGTCATAGTCGTGTCATAGATCTACCCAATACTGTACCATCCCTTTATAAGCAGCAGAATAGAATGCTAGAACCAAGGACAGGGCCGATCTTGGGCTTCGCACTTCCAAAGCTAAAAAGCTATGAAAAAAGGCAAACCTTGACCTAGCAGTAGTACAACTATGTACCTTCTTCTAATACTGTGTAGTTCTTTGCTTGAAACTGAATTCCTCTAACTAATTGTACACAACCCAGTCGTTGTTAAAAAAATCACTTTTTTCAGCGATTGGGCTGTGCCTCCGAACGGTTAGAATTTTAACGTTAAATTTAGTTAGAATTCCTCCAGTCAGGAGAACTGCCAAAGTTGCAGAGTTGTCTAGAACATGAGGTTTTAGAATGAATACTGTATTCAAAGTCACAGGACCTAGGTACAAATTGTATTACAATGATAGTTACACAGTTGTGCACTTGTACATTTGTACATTGGTATAAATTTTACATTTGTATGTCAAGAAGAAAGCTACATAAACGGGCTGATGGCCTGGAAGATTATGAAACAGAGGGGTTTCTCCAGTCAGAGAGGGAGATACAATTGTAGTGGAGTTTGCAGCAAGATCCAAGAAGGGTGAGTCTGGTATATATTGGTATTAAAACATTCAGGTGGTGTTGCAGTTTTGGTGAGAAGTGTTTCCCATCGTTTTGGCCACTTGGTGATGAAGCTGTCTCTGACTCTGGTTTGTACAGTAAACATTCACCCACCAAGTGGGACAAAAATTGAGTTTTAATCAGAACAGATTGCATTTTTTTCTTGTTCTCATCATGGAGAGTCATGGAGAGTGGACATGTTTGTGTAACAAAAAGTCACAGTGCGAACTTGCAACCATGATGTGAGATGGACGAGAAGTGAAGAGGAGGCCTCATGAGCACTGCGGGGAGGGAGCCTCTTGAGTACCCCAGAGGTGCTCATGAGGGGGAGAGTGCCTTGTGAGACGGAGCCCCCCTAATGAGCGGATTTCCTGGTCTAAATTAGACAAAGGCATCCTGGGCTTGTTTACCTCTTATGGTGTGTAGGCGAGATCTGGTTGGGTATGCCCCGCTGACCACTTGAGCTTTGATGGGTATTGCTGGTTGGAGATGTGGTGAGTGAATGATGAAGGGCTACAATAAAGATATTGCCTCTCGGACCTGAGTCAAGCAAGACGAGGATCATGTCTCTCTCTTGCTACATGTAGTCTATCTTCATTTCTACATACACAAAAGCAGGAGAATTATGTCCATGACCCAGGACGGTGGAAAGTAGGTGTAGCGATGACTTTTAGCTGACTGCTTTCGTGGTAATGTCCATGCGATGTTCTTTCACAACACATTTCACCATCAACTTGAAGGTGTGCGGAGGGTGTGGTGAAGTAATGAGCTCATCTATAGGAGGGAGTTCATACAAAGCAAGCTTATTTTTAGGTCCTTCATGGTATGACTTGTTGGTATGTGGCAGATGGGATTCATGAGCAGTCTCCTTTCGATTCTGTCGTGAGGGAGCAGGAGGACTTTTCCAAGGAGTCGGTGAAACTGCTTGTCGGCTTCGTCAGTGACTAGTGGGAACTACCTACACCCTACACCAACACTACATCCAATAGTGTACTGGCAAACATTGAGTGGGCAATCACTTCCCCTTCGGCCTTCTTTTTCTGTGTGTGTGACAGATCAGATGGTAGTGACCGACTACAATTCTAGATCTACTATTAGATTGCCACTAAGACCAGACAGAAGACTGTCAAATTAGCTGTAGGCCTACCATTTTGATAGTGTGCATGTAGTATTGTAAAAATGTTACTTGTTATTTGTTGCAGTAATCCTAATCGCAGCTCCGAGGAAGCTATACTGGGATGCAAATCGTGTCATGTGCCAATGCATGGAGGTGCCAAAGACAGAGTGACAAGGTTGTGCATGTCTCTCCTACACTGTATGTACAATAAAAGCGAGAGCGTCTGTGCAACTGCAAGTAAAAACATTGGTCCCTTTCTACAGCATACGGAACCCAGGAGGAGGTTCCATCTAATTGATGAAGGGCAGTGCAACCTCTCTGATTGAAATGAATGTCTTGAGAGTCAAAGCGATATGGGGGGGGGGGGGGGGGGGGTTCAAGGCTCAATGGTTATCTCCAATTCCACCCCCCCCCCCCCCCCCCCCCCCGCATTCCATGGCCCATGTAATGTATGATCTTATGTATTCTATTTTTTTTTGTGTGTGTATTACTATTCATGGTGCTCACTCTCAGTTTCCTCCCAAATCTCTACATGTTTCCACAGAAAATCAAGAATCCAGAGAGAGTGACACTAGTCCCATAGGAATAGCACCAAGATGGTGAAGCTACACATCAAAAAAGGAGAAGAAAGTCAGTTTATGTATGAGACAACGGTTCAGATGCCTGTTGAAGATGTCATGAAAGAACTCCTGGAAATCTACAATGGCAGACTCAAGGTTGAGAGAATTTGCTCAGGTAAAATGTCTGTTTTATATCAATCTTGGAGTCAACAAATTGATGTAGGAATCTATGCATTTAGATTAAAAGTGGGGTAATATTCCTATTGGTTAAGATGTCAAATGATGAATGAAACAAAATACATCTAGAAAATTGTATACCAGGGTGTGCTTTGAAGGGCCAGTGAATACTGCAGCAGGTCATCTAATGCAGATCCATTCTGTGATCTGATTTTGTCTTGGTGGTGTCTATTAAACTAGAAACCAAACTCTATCATAATGTAAATAGCTTATTGATTTAATCTTGTCAAACTACCTTCTATTATGTAGGAAAAGACCTTTATGGCCAGCATACTCAAATTATTTCATGTTCATGCTAGATAGTGATTACACACATTTGTACATTCCAAATATCCTGTATTTTCATAATTTCAAAGGTTTTACAGCAATATGGTACAGTACTTCAAATAGTAACATTATCATTTGTCATGCTAACATTTAATATTTGCTTGTCTCAACTTTTCAGAAATTGGTGAACTTGCTGAACATGGAACATCCCTTCCTCCAAACATGCAGGGATTGACTGATGATCAGATCCAAGACCTTAAGTTGGTAGATGAATGGGGGCAAAAGTGTGAGCCAAGTGGTGGTGCCATTGACTGCAAAGATCCGATTGGGAGACGGAATGGCAAAGGTAATCAAGCTGTGATCTACGTATTTTTCTGTTACAATTACAGTACTTCCACCAAGGAAGGAGGTAATGTTTTCATCAGCGTTGGTTGTTTGTCTGTTTGCAAAATAACTTCAAATATTGTTTACTGATTTGAATGAAACTTGCTGGAAACGTTGATTAATGAGGCAAGGAATAGATAATTAAATTTTGGTAGTGATGCTGGAATTTTCATTGATTAAGGATATTTGATCATTTGGGAGATAGGGTCAATGAACTCAGGAGTTCAAGCTGTGCCTATTTGATGTTTGTATGCACGCGCTCTATATCGCATGCTCTGCTGGGGCAAGGCATCGCGTAGCTGGAAGCTGATGACATAAACAAAAGACCTCTATACTTAAATTGCCTTTGTCTACAGTCAAAAGGAATTTTGTTTGGGAGCATTGAAGGTTCTCAGAGAATTGCAGAAGGAAAAGGCTTAAAGGAAGGGTATATACTGTAGTATTGGAGATGAGAATTGAGCTTTTAACTTCTTGTGAGATACTAAGAAACCACTTTATGGAATGTCACAGAGCATACCATTATGGTATGCTCTGTAACATTAAAGAGGAATTCAAAGTTTAATGATGAAAGTCGGTAAGTAATTTATATTCTAGTTTATGCAAGAAATCATAGCTTTGGTTATTTCTCACTGACTAAAGCTTTAGGGATAGCAAGTTTTTGGTACAAATGTATTTTATAACTTCCTTATCAATTCCTCGAAAAAAAAAAAATAATGAGTTGAGATTTTTATTTCTTATGTAGTTTATTGATTTCCAATTTTCTTATGTATTTCCTTGTTTGTTCAACTTTTTTGGCTGTGTATAATGTGTCTATGTGTGAGAGGGTGTGTGTGTTGTATTTGTTGTACAGTATTTGGCAAACTTAATAAAAGAAAAGTTTCTGATTTTGTCCGTAGGTTTGTACACAGTCATATGTAGAAATAATGAAGTTTCAGTGGTATATGTTCAGTTTTAGCAATTTGACACCCTTACCGTAGGTCCGATTCCATGAATTTGGTGTCAAAACATGCAGGATGGATCACAGAAAAAAAGTTGTGGTATTTTGTTTCGAAATGTTAAGGTGTTGGAAAGCACTGACAAAAATTTGACAGGGGAGAGTCTTAATGCCTCCCCCCCCCCCCCCCAGTAGTGTTAGGGTTAAAAGACCTTCACATGCATTTCACAGAATTATATTGACTAACTTCAGTCTTGTTTATTGTGACTTATTTGAATGAATTGGGGGATAACTTTGCACCAGTGCTGTTATTTGCCTTGAGGATTTTTTTCTTTTAATCTATACACATTGAACTTTTTATTCCTTGACTAAATGTTTAATTTTTGCATACTGCATGAAGATGACACTATTATATGTAGTCCACCATATTTCCTTGGATTCGTGTTATTTCAGCCCCTAATGAGAAGATGAAGGAAGTTCTTACCAAGACAGTAAGCGAAGCAAAGAAGATTATATCCAAAGTAAGTAATTTCTGTAATGTATGATTTGATACAATTTGTATTCCTTTGTGTGATGAGCAACACTTTGGTCTCACAAAATTAGCATACCATGTGTCTTCCTCTGTAATGATTTTGTACACCAAAAATTATTCTGCAGTCCCCAAAGATATTCACCATTGTAAGTCTGCACACACATACACACACACACACACACACACTGTTTCTCTTTCTTTCTGTGTTTTGTATGAATGTGCCAGTGAAATTTGAATCCCTTGGCCATCTTTAATTAGAAATCTGGTTCGTGCTACGAGTAGTTGATTTCTTCAATCTGGCAGTTATTGTGTAAGTGTATGAAGAGATACACTGTATTATCAAGTAAATAAATATATTCTATTTGTCAATTTTAATTGAATGTTTATCCAGCTGAAGTGATTTTTATGCCTCCACCACGAAGTGTCTCCAGCGGCATCATGTTTTCGGGTAGTCCATCCGTACGTACGTACGTCCATTTGTAAACAATTTTGTGGACAGTGTAACTTGAGAACCGTAAGAAATGTCCAAATGTACATTGGCCTATGTGTTTATGAGGGAACAAAGTTGTGCCTTTCGACTTGTGGTTACGCATGCTCATGTTCAAAGGTCAAAAGTCAAAGGTTAAGGTCAAATTCTTAAAATCTTACAGTTTCACCCATATCTATATGCCATGCCCCAAGGTTTTTTCTTGAAACTTAATGTACACATGCATTGCCAGATAAAGACTATCTAGGGAAAGTTGTGGACCACAGCATTAGCGATGTGCCATTTATCTTTCTTCCCAATATAGGCTGTTATATGTATGTAGTATTGTACATAGCTCCAGTTATCATACTCTCAATCCTGTATTCACTGTATCATTTCTTCTTTGCTTTCATCAAGGAGCTTCATCTTTGAAGCTTCTTGGTTTAACTAAAGTAAGTTTGCTGTAAGTCAATCTAAATGATACATACCAAGGCAGACTTTTGATCATTTGATGAAATCTGTTATGTCTACAGAACCAGGTGTCTGCTAATGTCTGTGTCACAGCACCAATGGTAAAAGATGCCTTGGATCAGCTTCGGGGTGCTGTCACTATTGTCTATCCTATGGGACTACCTCCACATGACCCTATCAGGATGGAGTTTGAGGGTCAAGAAGAACTGGAAGGCACACAGGTAAGATTTCTTTAACCTGTTGCATACTCAGTTCTGAAATGCCCATAGACTTCAATACGCAGGTCACTAGGTTCCCATACGGACCGGGTTAATACTCAACTTGCAATGTGAAGCCTAAGTAGGATTTGGCCATACCACAGTCTACGCTTTGTTTTCATTGATTCTGTGCCCAGAGATGTGAGTGTGTGTCCTTGTGAATTCCATAGGATTATTGTATTAAAGTGTTTTGATTTCCTTTGAAATAATGGTATTTTTACTATTCCATTCTTAACTTTAAGCACTTTTATCTTTGGTTCACTGCAACTTTGCCCTGTGGCTATAGATTTCTGCAGATTTAGTTACTAAACATTTGCTGATGTAACATTATAGAAAAAATGTATGTTTTGTGATATGGAATATGATATACATGTAGTTTTGCTGCAGTCGAGGAATTTGTACTTCTTGGGACTTCATATCCAACTCCTGGTGTGTGAAGTCTAAATGGAGACCTAATCTTGCATATTAAGCCTTTCTGCATTCTGACAAGACCCGTTCAATTCTGTAATTGATTAGATCTAGCATTCTCTAACTCCTGTAGTGAGAATAAACAGATGAATAAAATTATAGACTCTCAGGCTGCAAAGGATGATGGACCGAAGACCCTGAGGTAGGGTCTCCGTAGCAACATGACTCTCATGTTCTACAAGACACCACAAACAAAACAAAAAAGAATCTTCACTATATTCAGTGGTACAAACATATCTTCTATTACTGCAGAAATGAGAAGAGATGCCGGACCTGATAAACTGTCAGCACTCATTTTGATTGTGAAAACTGTGTGTACTTTGTACTGTGTTTAAGTGTGCATTACAGCAGTCTGCATCCCAAGCTGGTAGTGTTTAATACTGATATATACCTACATTGTACAATGAAAGCTCTAAATTTCAATCTTTGTTCCATGTGTCTAGGCATCCCTCTCTGTACTAGAGGAGTCCAATGCCTCGCTGTGGTTTTCTGGCAAAGAAATGCATCAAGGCAAGAAGCTCTGTGACTACCTGGGAAAGAATGAAAAGACAAAAATCATTGCCAAGCTGCAGAAGGCAAGTACTAGATATAGTGTGGCAGATATTGATGACTTGGTGTATATGCAACCAGTAGCACTGGGATTGAAAAGAGACAATTTTTTAAACTTCAATCACCATCTTGTTTTCAGAGTAGAAATGAATGTTTCATGTAATTACAAAGCTACAGTATAGTTGCTGAGACTGGCAGAGAGAAAAAAAATGGTAACAGTAAGTTTGATTGTCATGTAGGCTTGAAGATTCTGATATGATGATCATTGGTGTACTACAGAGTTGTACAGGAGTTATCAGTCTTAGAATATACACTTGTATTACTGGTAATTTACAAATTCAAAGTCATCATGCAAGTGAAGACCATTTATTACATTTTCGCTGATATCACTATGAAAAGCTGATTATGCCATGCACTTGAGGCTATATATTTAGCTGTATGTTTGGTGTGTAGCTCTTTCTAAGGTGTGTGGTAGCTCTGTGTTAGGTGTGTGGTGAGTCTGTGTTGGATGTGTGGTAGCTCTGTGTTAGGTGTGTGGTGACTCTGTGTTAGGTGTGTGGTAGCTCTGTGTTAGGTGTGTGGTGACTCTGTGTTAGGTATGTGGTGGCTCTGTGTTAGGTGTGTGGTAGCTCTGTGTTAGGTGTGTGGTGACTCTGTGTTAGGTGTGTGGTAGCTCTGTGTTAGGTGTGTGGTGACTCTGTGTTAGGTATGTGGTAGCTCTGTGTTAGGTGTGTGGTAGCTCTGTGTAAGGTGTATGGTAGCTCTGTGCTAGGTGTGTGGTAGCTCTGTGTTAGGTGTGTGGTCACTCTGTGTTAGGTGTGTGGTGGCTCTGTGTTGGATGAGTGGCTCTTGTCTGTGAGGTATGTGGCTCTATTTTAGGTGTGTGGGCAAGTTTTGCGATTTTGAATTATTACCTTCTTGTTAGGGATGAATTTATTGGTTTGGTTGTTTTGTTGTTATTCACAGTTGGTCAGAGTGATCTAATATCAGTTGTAGTTATCCCCATGTTTTTTGTGAATAGATATCAGGATGTGAGATATATACAACCTGATGCTACAGAGGATGGTAGAAATCACGTTTTCATTGTTCTTTTAATGTGACAGAAAGGCCAGGGGGCCCCAGGGAGGGAAGCAGTTTTCAGTGAAGATGAAAGGAAACAGATGATGCTCCATGCTTACCGTAAACAGGAAGAGTGGAAGGTAAGGAGGTCGTACCTCTTTCTTGCTTGAGTTGTACTTTCCTCGCCTTAGACCCACATACTGGCCAACCAGGACCCCGTTTCATAAAAAGTTGATATGATAGCAACTCCTGCTGGAATGGCAATTGTCATGGTAACAACAAGAATCCAGCCTCCTGATTGGCTGTTGCTATTAAAAGTTGTCATTCCAGCAAGAGTTGCTATCCTAACATCTTTTATGAAATGGGGCCCAGGATAAATAGTATCACATTGCATAGTGTACACACTGCTTAAAGATTATAACACAATTGTGTGCTTTCATTTATCAATAAACATGCAAAGTCCTAATGCCACAAACTTGTGTAAAGCTACTCCTACAGCTGTGTGTGTGCTTCTAACTGATAATCTTTCATACAGAGAAGCTTTTGTGACCTTGCACCTCAAAACCCTTAAAAAGTCTCCCTGGTTGATTTGTTGGTGAGATCTAAAATACAAATTTTGCATCAACAAGGCACATGTTTAATGTCCTCTGGAAAATGTATCATTTAGCTGTCTGAATCTGATAAAGTTTAGAATGATAAAGGCCACCCCATCAGGTTCATACCTAACAGTAAAGTCCTTTTTGGCAGGGTAGCATACATTATGTATGTGGAGGTTAGATTTCTGTCACTTATTTCAGTGTACAGTGTTTTAGCTTTGATTGGCTTTTGATCTTAGGTATTCAAGGTCATGATTGGTATCTAAGTCATGTGTGGATTGTAATCCTTTGTCCCCAGACTGCTACAGGAAAACTTTTTTTTTTTTGATTGCTACTCACAAAGGAAGCTAGAGATTGAAAAAAAAGAGAGAAAAGAATAGGTATAAGGACAAATAGAATTGAACAAAACTGAAAGTGATGATGATTCAGAAATCTGCCATAACTTGTGTAATATTTGTAAATTTGTTTATCATTGTGACCTATCGGCCCAATCATAACATCTACTACAATCTGTGACCGTACTATTATGTAATTTGCATACACCCTTTGTTTTGTTTGTAAAAAAGGATAAAACTTTAAATTTATCTCCTAGCATGACTACATGTCCCCTATAGTAGATGCAGTGTAAGAGTGCCTTACATAGACATATCGTAATTCCAGGAAAGATATTAAGTAAGAACATGTATTGTTTATTTGTGAAAAGGAATAAAGAATAAGGGCAGTTGTATTCATCTAAAGAGTTATTTTGACAGTTTCTGTAAGCACAATATCATTTGTTATTATTTTTGTTAGTGTTTAGGTTATAAAAGTGTTGACTGAAGTTTACCAAAAGATTGTGATTTATCTTGGTTCACTGCATCTAAACATTCAAATATCATATGTCAATTATTTGCACTGACTAGAAAATGGAAGAAGACAGTGAGGATGTGTACCTGAACTCTGCCTGGGCAGACTCTGGCCAGCTCAAGAAGCAGCTTCAAGGCATGAACAACGTCAAGTGGGGACCACGGTGATACCTGGGATGTGGACCATCAACAAGCCTGGAGAAGGGAGGGTCCATTCACAGGCTTCATCGATGTTGACTTTTTCACGGACTTATATGACTTGTTTGAACATGCAGAAATTACAAGATCATTGGTAAAGACAAGCTGTTGAACCAGAGAAAAATTTCACAAAAGAAGTGCTGATAAGGCTGTTACGTGCTTCACAAGTCATAAGGTGTAGGTCTGTGTCATTACTTCATGTATCTGTTAATGCTATTTACTGGTTTTGATA
Source organism: Diadema antillarum (assembly GCF_040938485.1). Taxonomy (NCBI): domain Eukaryota; kingdom Metazoa; phylum Echinodermata; class Echinoidea; order Diadematoida; family Diadematidae; genus Diadema; species Diadema antillarum. The sequence goes on along the minus strand of NW_027271396.1, from coordinate 490,205 downwards.
CAATTATCAAACATTTGAACCCTGTAGCACTCCCAGAGGTATCTAGCCTTCCGAAAAGGTTCTCTCATTCTTGTTAGAGTGACAGCAGTGATTAAAGTAAGCCAAAACTGAGTTCATCAGTGTGATAGCCTTATGAGATCTAATTATTACAATTATTATTAGTTAAAATCTAGGATAAAATGGTTAATGCAACACAGCACTCCTTTGATGTGATTTATCCCCTGAATTATTTGGTAAAATTGATAAATGAAATGAAATTGCTTGATTCCTCTGTAGGCAGAAGTTTAAAATTTAGATTTAGATTCCCACCGTTCTCACCTTAGGGCCTGCCTCTTCCTGCTGGCTTGACATTGTGATGATCCCCTGCTCACTTCTCTTATATTTACTACAGCAAGAGGGTGTTGGACAAAGACTAAGGGTGCGTTCGAGCGCTCTCTTAAAGCAAACCATACTGTACCGTACCCGCGCCAGAGGAGCGCTCGAACGCTACTAAAGTGTACCGTACCGTACTGTACCGAGCCAAAAGTTGACCACTTCCCGATGTGCTCCAAAAGCGTACCAAAAGTGTACCAAAAGTTCGCTGTAAAGCATGAGCGTATCATGCGTGTACGTCACAATGCAAAGACATCATTCTCTTTATTTGGGACAGCTGCAAGTTGTTCAAGCGCCAGGTGAATGACATTCTTAATACAAAAATGCTTGACCTCTTCTGAAAATAGGTCATGAGGTACGCCTTGCCAACAGAGCTCTCGGACGTTCCAAATCTGGCACAGTTCGGTATGGTATGCTTTGGTTCGCTTTAGAGCGCTCAAATGCACCATGAGAGGTATTTTGGAATATCTGCTTCCAACAAAGCAGTACATTTCACTCCATTTTGCATGGATGTAGACTATTGCTCTAAGAATGACAGTAAATTGCTGAGTAGATGTTATGAACTTGACAAAAAAGACACATTTTCACACCCCATACAGCAGCAGTGAGTTCAGTAATTGATTGGTGTGTCTTAATGATTAAGCTATGAAGATAACATGGGGTTTTGAGCTTTAATACTGTCACACCTTAATGAAACACATGTCTGTTGGTGACTGTTCATTCCAATAAATTGCCCCCATACATGTAGCTGTCTTTAGATGCTTACTTTTTTTTTTCTGGCAAAGGGGAGTTACTTTGTATAACTAACAATTTTACATACCTCTTAGCACTGAGTGTGATACAAGTTATGCCAATGCATGTCCATAACATGCTGAGAAGTATGATAGCAGGATGATAGGGTACACTGATGAAACAAAACATTTGTTTGCTTACAACAGATTGTGTATTAAGATATTATTGGTGCTATTGACCTTGTTTGGGTCTTTGCATTGAAAGTAGATGAAAAATCACATTTTGTGCCTGCTCTCAGCTACATGGGGATCAAATGTGGGCACATATTCCAATGTGCTGTAAAAATTTTAAAAAGTAGAACATATCAAAGACAAATTTTACAGAATGTTGGACTTTTAAGGAATGCTCACTTGTTTACTTTCCATCAGACACTTTTTGGTTTGTTTAAGTTGTTCAATGAAACTTTCTAATCCTGGGAATAATCTTGCTCCCTCATGATAACTACATCACCTTGAATTGATATGCCATTGTGGCACATTGACAATTATCGAAAGAAAGAAATAAATTTGCTGTGAAATTTTATAAGTGTTAATGTGATTCATATAATTCTTTTATTTGTTTTTGTGTATTATGTTTGTGCGTGTGTGTGTGTGTGTCTTTAGAACTCATGCTATGCAATCGTAGTACTTTCTTTCATTCGATTTTAAAGGGACTGTACAGTACTGGTTGAGGTAGGGATTCATGATTTGAACATTCCTAAGTGAGATAATGAAACGCCTCTTATGAAATATGAAAGAGCATGTAATTTTAAGAAGGATTCAACGTTTATTTGATGAAAATTGGTTTTCAAATGGCTGAGATATCCAAAAAAGTGCTAATAATAAAAGGCGACATGCCCCAACTTTATTATATAGTATCTCTTTGTTTCACCTTGTTTTTGGATATCTCGGCCATTTCAAAACCGATTTTCATAGAATAAACTTTTGATACCTCTTAGAACCGCATGCTCTTTGACATCTCATAGAGTGGTTTCTGAATATCTCATAATACGTTAAAAGCTAAATCTTCACCTTGACCAGAACTGTACACACCCTTTAAATGATAAATTTTGATTTCCCTGCTTGATATGTGGTCTATTGAGAAACGTGGCACATGTACATTATTTATTTCTCTTATGAGCACATGGTAGAGTTGAAGAAAAGTGTCATTTGAAGAGTTTTATCGCAAAGCGAGCTAACTCCATTTTTGTTAAGTTGACAGAGATATTTGTGATTATAGCTGCTAAAAAAACCAAAGAAAATAATAAAGTAAAAAATATTTTAAATCATAACTTACAGAATATTCCTTGTTATGTCACAAGTGAAGTATTACTGGAAAGGTATAATTTTGCTCTATCTGATGATGGACTTTGAAAAGTATTACATGTGTATTCAGACTTTGATATTCATGGCAAGTACATGCTCAAGGAAATAAAGAGCCCTGTCTACATCTCGGTTTCATCTCTAAAGCTCAAAGACACATGCATTTGAATTGAGCCCAAAACAATGTAAACTCAATTCAGGTATGAAGATTCTCAGTTGAAATAACTGCTGTTTTGAGCCCTTCTAAAGCAAATATCAGACCTACAATTTGTATCAGGTTTATAGAGGGCATATTATTACAGTGTACTAAGCTACTGGTAACTTTTGTGATCAAAGGGCATATTACGGCTCTTTGTAGGTATATATTTAGTAATAAATCACAGACAAAAGTGTGCATTAAACTTATAAGTCATCAAAATTTCTCTAATCATATTTGCCAGTCAAATGTCCTGTGTGTGGGTTCAGCATGACAAAAAGACTTTGCCACACTGGTTTGGTGTGTTCATAGCAGTATTTGTACTGTACACATTGTAGTGCTCATGTTTCAGGGTTAGTTTTCATGTAGATAGTACCATCATAAGCATTCACAGTGCCCTAAAGCTTGGTAAAAACTAAACATCACCCTTCCATTCTGAACCTCTTCAAATTAGTCATGTAATGTTCATATACTGCCTCACATACTCCAGAACATGAATACCAACTTTTGCATGTCTTCTTGGGAAATTATTTTCCAGACAACCTCCTGTAAACATCAAATGTGTTTTATGCACAAAATTTTCTGGTTCTTTGTGCAGTATTCACTGCATTCCTATATTTTAAGGTCATTCTTTCAATAAGCTTATCCACTAGTTAGTGTAGAGATTTTATTAGAGTTGTTCTTTGATGATAAAATTTTGTTCCAAGAACAACCTCTTTGTTGTTCACTTTTAATTGTTTATGTACAGTATACATAATGTATTATTTTGTGATTTTTATAGTGATAAAGTCCTTTAAAAAAATTGTATACAGTGTAATATGTAAAATTTTGTTTGTCTCATCTTTTAGAGTATGGTTCTGGAAAGTTTAGTGATTCTGACAATATGGAATGAAGAGTGGCTTGATTTGTCAGGATTGGGAAATGAACTGACATAACATTGACAGGTAGGCCTATAATTTAGCTATTGAAAGAGGATAACCTCTTATTTATTATATAACATTGCCCAGTATACAGAATAAGTAATTGGCACCACAAGAGAAGTTTAATGTGTAATTTCAAGTTTGGTGCTCCAGTTCAAATAACACTCGAGTTTGGTGCTTAAAGAAGAAATCCAGTCCAAATATAAGAGATAAAGAGAGTAAAATTCTATGAGTTAAATGGTCAAAATTTGACTGAAATTGGATGAAAAATAAAGGAAGTTAAGAAATTTTGAAGATTTGATAATTTCTCCAAAACAGTTCTTGTACAGTGGGTATGAATATGCAAATGAGTGAGCTAACCATGTCATACTGGATAGTACCCTCACAATTTTCCTTTGATGGCACGTACAAAAAAAAAAATGATGAAAATTCAATGTTTCTGTCATTGAAATCTGAAACATGTTATTCCTGGATGAATAACTTCAGAATAGTGATCAGTTAGATATACGAAGATTTGAACCTCGGGCATAATTGGGTTTGAATGAAAAACTGGAAATTTTACAATTCTATGTAGAAATTATATGGTAAGTTGTGAGGGAATGACATGCTCACTTTATTATTTGCATATTCATAATGACTGCTCAAGAACTGTTTCCCCCAAAAATATTGAAACTTCAAAACGTCATAAAAATGCCGTAGCAAAGAAGGACAAAATATAATTGATTGCATGAATACGTGAGTTTTGAGCATTGATTTCAACTTGTCTTCACTTTGAACTTGTTAACCTGGGGGGGGGGGGGGGGGTTGTATACCAAAGAAATGGAACAATTTCAGAAAATACTGGCTACCACAACAGGTACAAGTGTGAGGACCAGTGAGTAAAGGGGAATTCCAAACGATTTATACGTGTATTTCAAATCACGTAGTGTACAATTAATTGAAGGTGGCATTTATGCATAATAGATTTGTGGAAATTAATTGTGACCCTTGTTGAGAAGATAAGCCAGTACTCTGGAAAAAAAACCAAAGCATAATACTGAACAAGGATGATGACGCTAGTTTCAGACGGTGGCTAACTTAGAGGATAAGCTTTCGAGCCCTTAAAAGGGATGGTACAGTATGTATAGGTTTGGTTGAAATGGAGATTCCGATTTTAACTTTCTTCACGACGATAAGAAATTCCTGATTTGAAATGTTAGCGACAATACAATTCTAAGAGAGATTTAACCTTTATTATTTTGATGAACATCGGTTTTGCAGTGACTGAGATATGTAAAATTCAAAGCAAAACAAAGTTGTCCTGATAAAAGATGGGACCCACCCATTGTTAGGACCTCTTTATCTTTAGGTATCTTAGCCATTTCAAAACCAATTTTCATAAACTGATGAACTTTAAATTCATTTTTTTTAATACTACGGTCTTTTATGTTTCATATAAGTGTTTCGAATTATCTCACAAAAAGCTAAAACTGAATCCCCATGTTGATCAAAACTATACCCTCTCTTTTATAGGATAAAGCTTATCCACTCAAAGTTAGCTAACCATGAAGTTAAGATCATATCATTTTGTCCGATGGGAAAGAGTCAAAACATATGTACAGTGTATCATCACTTTTGGCTTCTA